>NC_062227.1:78919470-79256970 GCF_902686445.1 Sciurus carolinensis | reverse complement strand
CAGTTTTTACTCCTCCTCCTCTCGCCAACGTCACCCTGACAATTACAAATAGGTCTCACACAAACCATACCTGTCAATCTTTTTAATTGCTTTGTTTTCTTTTTTTTTTTTCCCGGAGCTAAACAATATGACACAAAAAAGGAAATCTTAATACAGCATAACATAAAAGATTGCACGTTGGAGAAAGACATTCAGAGGTTGTTACTGTGATCCACTGGCTGATCCCGGGTAGAACCCATGTGTTCTAAGCCAAGTTAAGCAGACATTAGTGCCTGCAGATTCTCAAACCTGTTAGTTCCCCTCCCCCCACTAGAACACGCATACACATGCGCCCACGTGGATTCAAACCACCCTTGGGTGAAGTATGTCCTACATTGAGGAAAAAATACCTGTGTCACTCTTGCAATCCTAGTTTGGGGATTAGGCTTGGCTGGGGAAGGGCACTGTGTGGCTATTATATTTTGGCAATTCATGGGTATATGGAAAACAAGAAATGTTTTTGAATTAAAATATACGCCTTAAATAGAAATTTAAAGATGGGCTTAGCTCATTACAGAAATATGTGGAAATATTTAATTGGGCCCCTCTATGAAAAGTGAATTGATTATTTAGTCAATGCACGCAATTAGGGAGAAAATTGACACGATGAAACGACATCTTTCTGGCTGGGTTAGAAAATGAGGTCTTCATACATCATTGCAACGTCTCCAGTTCCATTAAGCTCCTCGGCGGCACCACCTACAACTTTAAAATGTTTATGTGCTCTGGGAATTTTGCCCTCTAGTTTCAGTATGTGTGTTCTCTCCCAACGGGAAACCTCTAACAGCCTTGTGGAGCTACTTAAAACATTCACGGAAAAGCACAAAATCTAGGCCAAAATAAATAAAATGGCTTAGTTCGTGCAACTTGCACGGGACAGAGCTAGGGCACAAGGCGCGGCAGGCGTTCCCCGGACAGAAGGCCTAACCCGGGCGTAGGGTGCCAGGAAAGCCCTCAGCCCGCTGCTGGCGCTGGTGCGCGCTCCCCGGGGCGGGGGCTCCCCGCTCGGCCCAGGCCCCGGCGTGCCCCGCCGCCCCGGCCGCGCTCGGGGTTGATTCGTACCACCTTGCAAGGAAGTGAACGCTTCGCACGGGAAGGGGAGGCGCCTGCGCCGGCCGCGGGGCGCCGCACTGCTCGGGGCCGCCGGGGGCCGCCGCCGCTCGGGGCCGCGGCGACCGCCGGAGCGCGGGCCCCCACGCTGGCCGCCCCCCTCCCCCGGAGTCAAATCCGGCTCTCCGAGCGCGGGGAGGGTGGGGATATCCGGTGCCTCTCCCGCGCCGGGAGGAGGGGGAGGGCGGAGAGGATCCTCGGCCAGTCTGCGCCGAGCAGATTCAAACCAAAACAAAAAGATTAAAGGAGCTGCGCTGGGGCGGCAGCGGTCCCCGGCCGGGACGCCGGAACAGGCGCGCCCGGGCTCTGCGGGTGCTGCGCCGACGCTGAGCGCTGCGGGCCGGGGGCGGGGACCGGAGCCGGGCGTCTGGGGAAGGGGGGATCGAGGGGAGGGCGCCGGCCAGAGGAGGGGCGGACCCGCCCGCCCGCGCCTAGCCGAGTCAGGCGAGCCGAGCGGCCCAGGCTGGGCGTGACCCCGCCAGCAGCAGCGCGGAGAGCGGGCGGAGACAAGCAGGGGCTATGCTGAGGTTGGCGCACGGCGGGGCTCGGGCCATCGTGGACATGTCATACGCTCGCCACTTCCTGGACTTCCAGGGCTCCGCCATCCCCCAAACCATGCAGAAGCTGGTGGTGACTCGGCTGAGCCCCAACTTCCGTGAGGCCGTCACCCTGCGCCGGGACTGCCCGGTGCCGCTACCCGGGGACGGAGACCTCCTCGTCCGGAACCGGTGAGCCCGGCGCGCGCCCCCGCCCTGGCCGCAGCCCCCCGGCGCAGCGCGGTCCCGGCTGTCCCGGGCCGCCCGCGTGCCCACTGCGGCGCGCGCTCAGGCGCACAGCCTGACTTTGCGAGATCCCGGGAAGTTGAACCCGCCGCCATCTGGCGAAGGCGAATGTAATGTGACTTGCTAGTGTGAATATCCGATGCCATCGAACGTCCTCATAACTGGGGATTATTTTAATTTGGGATTCCCCTCCCCTCCTCCGCAGCCCACCCTCCGCCCCCTCCCGCTCCCGAAATAAAACCGACGAGATCCAGAAGGGGAGGCTCCCCGCCCGGCCCACCCGCGCGCACCCACGGTTCCTGCGTTGACATAATCTTTTAGTGGAGCAGGAATAGCCCGGACACTAACTGCGACGTTTAGGTAAATGTGCTTTGGAGGAAGGGCGCCGGGAACCGGCTAGCTTTTCCTTTCCCCCTCCAGCTTGGCAGCCGCCTCGCAATGGCGGTGTCTGTCCTTGCGCGTGTTGGTGTGCACCTCGCCGTTGTCGTCTGCGTGTTGTCAGTGCCGTGTGACTGTTGTCTGTCCCCTGAGTGCAAGGACAGGCGCGTGGCGTGTGTCCAGGGCAGCTGGGCCGGGGGCATGCCTGCGTTTACCCGCATGTTTTGCAGACTCGACCTTCTGTCTTTGCCACCCCCACAATCCCCACCTTAATGTGTTTCCACCTCACTAATCTTTAGTAACTGGTGAAGCGACAGGAAGGAAAGAGACCTCACTTTGTCGGAGCCCAGCCACTCGCGTCTCCGTGCGGTTCAGTCCCTTTGCTGCCTGACTTGCAGGCTGCGGTACTCTCTGCCCTTTGGCCTGCCTAAGTCCCATCTAAATGGTTCCAGCGTTGCATGTTTCAGGTTGAATAATGTTGTGGAAGGGAGGGGTTCGTTCTGACTGTAACTAGGCTGTAAATTGTGTGCTAGGAAGTTCTCTAAGTCCCCTGCGAGGTCCGAAGGACAAACGTACCGTCTGAGTAGCTCTATGCAGCGTTTAATCAGTCCAGTTTAGAGATCCTATCAGCCTTCCACAGGACACTGTAGGAAGGAAGAATGCTGGTCATGATTCGAAACTTTCAGAAACCTGTTGAAAACTAGTAATTGAGTGAGCCAGGAGTAGTGGGACTGAGGTGGGGGGCGGTAGGGAGTGCTTTAAAGGATAGTGTGTGTGTGTGTGTGTGTGTGTGTATGTGTGTATGTGTATCTCCTGGAAAATGTCTGCTTTGGACGACCGGTGCAGAGGATTGCTTCATTGTGTGATGCAATGCTAAGGCTGTTTGAAAGTAAAAACATTCTCTCTGCCAAGTTAAAAAGAGGATTTGAGTTTGTGTTCCCATAGAACATAGAGAGTGCACCAGGAATTGCTGGAAGTTGAGATGAGACCAGACTGAAACAAACCATACAGGAAAAAAAGTTACATACAAGCTTTTTTTCCTTTTGTGTGTGTGTGTGTGTGTGTGTGTGTGTGGTGTTGTATAGCATAGACTGTAAACACTAATATAAACACAACTGCGTGAATAAAATCCCATTTAGAAATGGTGAAAAGGGGAGGGGGTGGTACAAGAGGACTGACAGGGGAGGTGTCAAGTTGGAAAGCCACCAGTAATGTGGAACTGCCACCACGTCCAGAGCTGCTTGGCTCTGCTATGGCCTCCCAGGCCTCCTGGCCTCCTACCTGCTAGGGTTAACTCTCTTAACTCTTGAATATCTTTCTTTCCCTCCTCCACTCCCATCAAGCTTATGGTTACTCTCACCTCCCTTCCCTCTCCCAAGGTTGCTGTCTCTCAGGGGCTGCCAGGTACCCAGGGTCACCAGGGTTGATCCCAAGGTCAGGCACTGTGGACCCCAGAACCAGTGATCTGAGTACAGGAGCAGCCACTCCCGTGTGCAGCCCATCGGTTTGGGTTGCTTTAAAATCCATGCCTCCTTTTTCCTTCTACATACACCAAGAATCCCTTTAATATAAATAGTATATTTATCTGAACAACTTGACCTCTAACTTCTACCTTGAATCTGAAATAGAAAACAAAATAAAACAAAACAAAAAACAGAGCCAGTTCTCTGCAAGTTGGAAAAGGGCACAGTTTTTACTTGCCCCTTGCTTTATCCTATTGGAAAGTCGCCAGCTACTACCACTAAACTGTAGGAAGGTCGTTTATTCTTGTAAACCATGTCAGTGAAAGTAGCATCTTACCAATTTTTTTTTTTTTAAGGAACAGAGGCTTAATAATTACTGCAGATTAGTTCATTTTAATCCTAGATCAGATCTCCCCTATGCAGTGTTAATTGCATTTAAAAATTATGCAAGCACTTCTCATTTTTATCATAATAAAATCTACCTTAGAATGAATGCATTAAGCCCAAATTTGGAAGTGTGTTTGGGGGTTTTAGTTGTTCTCTGACCATCTTTTGCATATCCCATTCCATCTAATGGAAAACACAAATTCTTCATTCACAAGGAAGGCAGTACTTGTAAGCTGGGCATGCATTAGGGTAATAAAATTTACCAATGAAGAAAGGTGTGAGGAGGGGTGCATAAAATCCCTCAGGAATGTGTAATTGATGTTCCTTTATCCAGTCCTCACCTTACCATGTCAGCCTCCTGGGTAACTTCCCACCTCCCTCTCCATGCTGAGCCCTTGGAAAAAAAGGGACAGGCACCCAGGTCAAGTCAGTTTGTGCGCTGTTTTTAGCTTTTTTGTGAGAAGGTGACAGACTATTTCGTTTCCAAATATTTCTAACGATTTTCAGCTCAAGTGTAAGATAATGGAGCCAAGAGTTTGTAAGAATGGGGAAAGGAGGTGGGGGGATGGGGATGGTTTTTTTGATAAACGGTTTGTTGCTCGCGGGAGGGTAAAAATATTTCTGCAACTCTCCCGGCCGAGATTTCTTCTTTCTTTCCTTTGCATTTTTTCTTTTATTCTTTCTTCTTTCTTTTCTCTTCTTTTTCTTTTCTTTTCTTTTTTTAAGGAAAGTCAGGTGTGAACGACTTTGTTTTGTCTCCTAATGTTGAAGGTCTTTATTCTGGTTGAGCATTCGCCTTTGATTTTTGTTCAAGAGAAACTGTTTCCCTCCCCCTCCTCGGTGTCGCCCTGTTTCACCAGACATGACGAAGGGGTTCGGCACTTTTTTGTGTAAATAAACCGGGTGGCTCTAGAAGGGCGTGTATGCGCGGAGCGCCCGCACCGGTCCCACTTCCTCCCGGGTCTCTGGGCTCGGGTCTTGCAGGCGGGTCGTCCCGTCGGGTTGCTGGAGTCCTGCACTCCCCACAAACGCGCGTTCCAGTCCGAGGGGGCGCGGGAGGCCCGCGTGCTCGCGCCCTTCCCGGCCTGTCCCCGGCCCTCCGTCCCTTCGCGTCCCGCTGCTCGACCCCCTTTTGCTCTGAGCTGCTGCCCTTGAACTTGTTCTGGCGGAGCCAGGGGCGCAGCTTCTGCCCAACGCCCAGGTAAGGACTGGGCGCTTTCGGGGCCGCGGCCACGCCGTGTCGCCGCGGGTCCCGGGAGGGGCGCGGTGCGTGCGGCCGAGCAGCGGGCTGCGCCCCCGGCCGGAGCCGCCTCCCCGACGACGCTCTGTTCCCGAGGGGCAGGGGTGGGGGCGGGGTGCCCGCGGCCAAGGTCACGGTCGGCCGGCGGGCCCTGCTCTGCTCCGGACGCAGGAACTCGCCCGCACCGGGACTGGGCGCGGGCGACGCGCGGCCGCAACCGAGGCTCCGCCGCGGGCCTGGGCGGCTGCCGCAGGAGCGCTGGAGAGGCCGGGCTGGCGCAGGTCGGCCTCCAGCCTGGCGGGACACTTCGAGGCAGGTGGACCCAGAGGCACCCACGTCGGCGCGCCCGGGCTGGCCGGGCGGGACGGCGAGCCGGACGGGGCTCCCTGGGCTGCCGCTGGCTCCAGCGCCGGCCGCCGACGACCGCGGCGCAGCCTGTGGCGTCTCGGGCAAGCCCGCTGGTCAGCCCGGGCTGCGCCGGCTCGCGGCCGGGCCCCACGCCCGCCTCCAGATTTGGCCATTGCCGCCAGCGCCCCGTGTGCCTCCCCTCCGCGTCCCCGCGAGTGTGCCCAGCTGCGTCTCCACCTCCTCCCGGGAAGTGGCACACCACGCCGGGGGCGGGGAGGGGGCGCAGCGCCTCCGTCCCGCAGAGCCCCCGGGGCGCGCGGCTTCCGAGGTGGGGAGGACCCCCGGGGCCACCGCGGAGGGGCTGGCCGCCACTGGGCGTCCCTGGGAGCCCGCGGCGGGGGCTCCTGGTGGAGGAGCGGCCACTGCGAAACGCCAGGGGGGACGAGCCGGGAGGGGCGGGGGCGTGGGAAGAGTTAACGGTGGGCAAAGAGCGCAGAGAACAGAGCTGGCGGTTGGGCCCCTGGTCCCCACCTCCTTGGGAACCCTGCCATTGCTTCCACCCGCGGACACCTTCCCTGGAGTGCGGTTTGCAGCCCAAGGCAGGGCGGAGGCGCGCTCCAGCTGGGCTGTGCCCTGGGCCACCTCTCAAGTCCAGAAGCAAGCTCCCAGGAAGCCAGCCCTTCTCAAAGAGGCCAGGACTTGAGAGTGCAGCTCGTTTAAGGGAGAAGTAGCAGCCCCCGCTTCTCCAAAAATAGAATATAGGCATTTTAGTATTAAATCAGCAAAAGATCGTTTTTTCCCTTTTGTCACGATAGTGCGTCATCTGTGGTGTGGAATTCCGCAGCGTGTTACCGAGGCTGTGGCGAGCTGACCTCTGAAGGCAGCTGGACGTGAGGGAAAGAACTGCTTCCTGCTTTCTCATTTGCACACTGTAGACACCTTTTTCTATGGTGACTAGGCCAGGGATAGTCATAAGGGAGTGTTTGTAAGTGCAAAGCATTATCTGCCTCACAGCGAAAGCAGATCCTCGCACAGAGCAGTTTGGTTTATTAAGTTACAAGTGAAATTCTTTTAAAATGGCATATTTAACAGCTTTCCTCCTGCCACCAGATCCTACCCTCTTTTCTTTTCTGTACAGGTGGAAATGACATGTTTAGGGTCCTCCCTGATGTGTCAAAACCACCTCCTGACAGTCTTAGTTAGATGGCTTTTTCTCCTTGTTTATCAGAATATTTTGTTATGAGGTATATGGAGATGCTGGGGGAAGCCGGCAAGAATGCTGGCCTGGCAATTAAATTGACTCTGGATACCAAAGTGAAACTAATCATCTGGTATTAATCAAGTCTTGTCTCTGCTTCTTGTTGTGCAGAAATACAATGACAATTTGCTTTCCTTTCCATCTGAAAGGGACTGTGAAATGTTGAATATTCCATAAAAATTATTTCCCCAGTTTTCCATCAGTTAAACAAAATGCATATTTTCACACTGGACCTGGTTACACCAGAGAGGAAATTTGCTGCAGCCTCTTCAAACAACCCTAGCAGTAACATATAGCAACCCATGACCTTGCACATTCCACCAACCTTTAATAATATCATTGTCATTGCTATTATTATCTGAAGGATTAAATTGTTGCCAGAATCAATAAACTGCCCTTGTTTGAATGTGCTTTATCCCAGTGTTGTTTTTAACATCTTTGTTAAAGAAACCAATTAATTTCCAACTTGTAGCTCCTGTGAAATTTGTGTGTTGAGGGCTTCCTGACTTACTCCTCTTTTCCCCCCTTTTTTCCTCTTTTTTAAAAACTCTCTTTGAAAGAAAGAGGATAAAAGTAAATGGCATGTGAAATAAATCACTTGCTGATTAAAGTGATATAAAACTATTTCTAAACTGATGAAGAATAAAAGACACCAAAACTGAGTGCAGATCAGTGTTGAACCAATACTTGTTGATTCTTCTCTGTGCGCGCCCCTCCCCAGGGGAACAGCAGACTGAATTTTCTTAGATTCCGACAGATCCTTTTGCCCAGCAGCCCCTGCACAGTCATTGGAGTTAGGTATTTTTTCCTAAACAGAATGTGAAGACCTTAAAGAAAGCCTTTTAATACGTTGGTCTGTTTGTTTTCTTGTAGATTTGTTGGCATTAATGCCTCTGACATCAACTATTCAGCTGGCCGCTATGACCCATCGGTGAAGCCTCCCTTTGACATAGGTTTCGAGGGCATTGGTGAGGTGGTGGCTTTGGGCCTCTCTGCCAGTGCCACACACTCAGTGGGTCAGGCTGTGGCTTACATGACGCCGGGTTCCTTTGCAGAGTACACGGTTGTGCCCGCCAGCATTGCCACTTCAGTGCCCTCGGTGAAACCTGAGTATCTCACCCTGCTGGTAAGTGGCACCACTGCGTACATCAGCTTGAAAGAGCTGGGAGAACTGTCAGAAGGGAAGAAAGTTTTGGTGACAGCAGCCGCTGGGGGGACGGGCCAGTTTGCTGTGCAGCTTTCAAAGAAAGCAAAGTGCCATGTAATTGGAACCTGCTCTTCTGATGGAAAGTCCGCTTTTCTGAGATCTTTGGGGTGTGATCGTCCTATCAACTACAGGACGGAGCCCGTGGGAACCGTCCTCAAGCAGGAGTACCCCGAGGGCGTTGACGTGGTCTATGAATCTGTGGGGGGAGCCATGTTTGACTTGGCCGTAGATGCCTTGGCTACCAGAGGGCGCTTGATAGTAATTGGGTTCATCTCTGGCTACCAAAGTCCTACTGGCCTCTCGCCTGTGAAAGCAGCGACACTGCCCGCCAAGCTGCTGAAGAAATCTGCCAGCGTCCAGGGCTTCTTCCTGAACCATTACCTCTCCAAGTACCAGGTGGCCATGAAGCACTTGCTCAAGCTGCATGCCAGTGGGGACCTGGTCTGTGAGGTGGACCTGGGAGACCTGTCCCCAGAGGGCAGGTTTACCGGCCTGGACTCCGTATTCCGGGCTGTCGATTATATGTACGTGGGAAAAAATACTGGAAAAATTGTAGTTGAATTACCTCACTCTGTCAACAGTAAGCTGTAAAAACAGAACAATGACATAAATCAAAGGAGAAAGAAAATGAGCACTTTATGCCCGAGAATTACTCAAATCAAGTTATTTTTAGTTTGTGATGGATATAATATTTTTTAAAACAAAAGTAGGTGTTAATGAATCTCTCCCTCCCTCCCTTCCTCTCTCTCCCCCCTTCTCTCTCTCTCTCTCTTTCTCTCCCTTCCTCTCTCTCCCTCCCCCTCCTCCCTTGGAAAAAAACATGTGCCAATAAAAGTTCCCTCCATACTAAGAGGTAAAACGTTTACATTCGATTCTTTAGTCATGGACGGTCTCATTCCAGATTTTATTGTTCCAGGGAAGTAAATTAATTCCTGATGCAGGACCTGATCGAATCAGTATGTCCTCAGCTTGATGAGATTTTAAAATCAGTCTTGAAAACAGTTCACAAAGCTGCCTCTGCTCTGGGAGAGTCTGCTCTCATGCTAATGAGCAGCTCCGAAGTGAGGGGTGCCACCCCAGTCCACACATGTTGTCACTGTCCTTATCCTCCAGAAAATGCCCCCCCGTAAAGCCTTACCCAGCCATCTAAACAGACGTGGGGCAGAGTTCTCCCCCACAGTCAGCGATGCTCTCAGGTGATTCAGAAAAGAGACGGGCCTTAACCAAGTGCCGGGTATCTGACGGCTTTCATCCACCTCGTCCTGGTGATTGTGCTGCAGTGTGAGAGATGTCCCTGTTATTTTAAGAAGCAAATTGATGTTGAGAACTTATAGACCCAAAAAATAGGCTTTGCAGAGGGACACCACAGAGCTTCAGGGGACTTTTAAGAATGAACATGTACAGGAAGGGAACTGCGTGTGCTGTGTTCACAGTGCAGGCCCACGTGACGCGGCGAGGCCCGCAGAAGGCAGGCTGTCTGGGCCTGCACAGGGGCACCTCACGTGCCTGAGGGGACACTTGTCACACAGCTCCGCCATGTAGGGACCTGCAGGCCCATAACACTACACGTGCTCCTCATTGGAGGCTTTCAGATACAGAAGGCAGGTCTGAGCTCTGGTCATGGAAACAGAATCGCGGTCACTGACCCGTGCTCCCGTCCAGCTCCGGCATTCTGCTGGAAGGAGATGGATTTTGTCACTCTTGCCTGATGGCACACACACGTCCACCGGCCACACGCAAGAAGCAGCACGACGTGTGCCTTCTCTTCCCGTTCACGCTGTCGCTGGTCCACTTGCCTCTTAACCCCCAGCGCCCGAGGCTGCTGCTGCTTCCATCATTAAGTCGAGATCCCACAGTGCCTTTCTAATTGAAGGTGAAGCCCACCAGATTATTTTTCAGTCTTGGGTTTCAGTGCATCGAACATGCTCAATAAATATGAACGCAATTAAAGATGCTCCAGGAAAGTTGGGGAGCAGATGTAATTCTTCCCTTGAATCTGAGGAGCAAGGAAATCCTACTGCTGAAGAGCTGTTAGTATCTATTTTACAAGATTTACTCATTTTCAGGTACCTAATGTAGCTGCTAGCATGCATGCACAACAATACAATTTATATGGTAAATGGAACCAAATAATGGCTTCACTGAATGTTATGGCTGTACTGAAGGGAAATGTCACGGTAAATAGCTGCCAAATTATGGATCATGCCGAAGTGTCACAACTGCACTAAAGACAAATAGCACTAGAGGCTATTGCCACTGTGACGCTTTTGAGTTATGAAGAAGGGTAGCGGCCTGACGCAGAGGCTCTTTGTGTCCTCATCATAGCAAAGGGCTCCTGGTGCAGGGACAAGAAAGCCTTGTCCGATGTGGTGCTTAGTTATTAATCTGTCCCTCTCACACTTAACAGCTGTGGCAAAACAGAGAGAGACTTTGCCTTGCTCTTCTCTTCCATACACAAACAAACAAAGCGGGGGAAACAGGTTTTATGAATATAACTACACACAGGAAGTGACTGGTAATGGGAAAATTTTGTAATAAAATAATCTAATCAAAGAATATTATTAAATTTAACATAGTGTGTGTCTTGAAAGGATTAGTTGCTTCTTATGCAGATAGATGTGTGAAATCTAAGCAATAATGCACTTTCTCCCTCTGTAAGGACTTGACTGAGGACATTACCAACTAAATTGCTTCTTCTAAACTGAAGTGAGTCCCGGTTTCTTTCATTTTAATGGGAGGGTAATAAAGATGAAAGACCAACATTTTATCTGATGGATCCCTTAAGCTACGGAATAGAAATTTATTATGTTTTGAGGGAATATACTAAATTCAGCTATGTAAAAATAAAATCTGAACACCCAGGTTTAAAATAAAACATAATCTGAAAACCTCATGTTCTCTCTGTCCCAAACTGAGAAGCTACAGTGCATGCTGTTTTCATTTATTCTTAGAAAACAAGCATGAAAGATTCCGCCTATTCAGATAATGCCAAAAATATGTTTAAACTTTTGTTTTATTCTTTTGAAAAATGATTTGTAAATTGAGGGTCATAGTTCAGCATCAGTCTCACCCTCTGGGATTGCTGTTCAAGCCCAGTCTCTTCTGGGAGGTGAGATGGTGTGAGGATCCCAACACCTTTCCTCTCAGCTGCATCACATATCATGAAGAGTGCGTCCATAATTCAGCACCAGTGTCAGTCTTTGTTTTAGAGAAGGGGCCAGGGCAGAACAATCACAGTGGATAAATTATCTCTTGGTTCTCAGTGTGGCCTTCTCTGCATGTTGGGCTTAAGGTCACTGGCCGGGCAGGATGGCAGGAGCTTGCTCTGGAGAGGCTAAGGCATCCCAATGATTCCTTACCATTCAGTCTTGACCCTTTTTTTGGGGGGGGGGGCGGTGCTGGGTCTTGAACCCAGGGCCTTGTGCATGCAAGGCAAGCACTCTACCAGGTGAGGTATGTCCCCAGCCCCCATTCGGTCCTGACTTCTAAAAAGCCAAATGCTGTTCCTTCAGTGCCTTTTTGCAGAAAATACCAGTAATTTCATTTCATTTCTTTGACAATGACTATTGTTGTTGACTGATTTCAGCCTTAAAAAAAATATATTCGGGGAAACATTTGAGAAGAGGCAGCGGAAGTTTTTGCAGGATATGTTCTATAAATTGTTGCAAGATTCCCTCTGATCGAAGCTCCTCAGGAGTAAATGGTTGTTAGCATTATGTTCAGTGTTTGTCCACAGAAGGTGCAGTGACGAGTAGCTGCTGCTCATGGGATGAAAGTCCTGCCTCTCGCTCTCGAGGAGCAGGCAGCTGAGGCGGATGTGACATCCTCAGCAGTGCAGACCTGCCTGTTGTGTTCCCACCAACCATGCTGGAAATTTGACAAATGATGTCATTTAAGACACAGGCATGCCTCAGGGACCTGTAATTTGGCTTCCTGTTTCTGTCTTTTATTTGGGGACCATTTATAATGGCCACCAACTTACCTGTGGTGCTTTAACCCTTTGTGGGGCTAAGCCTGGGCTTACCACAGTCAGGGTTCCCTTTCAGGTGAGCAGGGTGCCAGGCAGCAAAGAATTTTTATTGATTTCTTTACCATGTGTACATGTGGGATAAACGCTACACATTAGATATTATGAAATCAGATGATCAGTGTGCAGCTTTCAGAATAAATTCAATGAAAAAGATCATGCACGATCAGCTTTGAAGGTCTACCCCTGAGGGTCTACAGGCAAGTTTTGTGAATACAACTGAGATGTGAAATGGCCCAATTTGATAAGTTCATGATCTCTCTTACCCATGCTTTACACTCTCTTGTAAATATTTTGTTATCATAATACTTATTTAGAGACAATTATCTGCACAAACTTCATTAGTTAATTTTGCAGTTTTAGGTTTGTTCTGGTTTGTTATTGGAAAGCTAGATTTTCTAGAACTAATTTTCCAGTGATGGCCCAGGATTAAATATTTAGGGTTGTATTTCCGAAGTCAAAATGCATAATGCTATCAGCAGGTCAAGTAAAACTGAATTCTGTTTTTACCAGCCTTTTAGCATCATGCTATTTCAGCTCATAAAAAGGAGGAATGTTTGGTATGAGAACCGTATCGCTGTTACCAGGAGCAATCTGCGGAAGGTTGGCACACCCCCCAAAAAGTTTATACGAAACACAAAAATAGCATTTTACCAATGTGTTTATCAGTTTAAGTAAATTTTGGTGGTAGACAGTTGATATGAAAACAAGAAAAATAAGGAACATGTTTCAATCACACATGCCCCAGCCCTCCTGAGACGTGAGGCACGAGCAAAGGTACCTGTGAGGATGCCGTCTGGCATTTACCCCTGGAACGCGGGTTTCGGCGGTTGCAGGCCTTCTCTTCCGTGCAGTCCCAGAAGGCCTGGGCACACTCAGGAAGCAGATAGTGGGTCCCCTGCGCGCCAGGGTAAGTGCTGTATGGAGGACAGTTTGGGGGAACCAATATGTGCTTCATATGTGCTGAGAAGCCCTGAGCCAAGAGCAGAGATTTGAACAGCCCCCCAAAGCCAGAGTTTCCCTGGAAGGGTACTATCTGACAGTGTCTTTCTGCCAACTTGAAATTAAAATAATAATTAAAACGTGCCCTGCTGATGGGTGGCAGCTTCCAATATGAAAGATGAATTTGCACTTAGAGCTCAGAAAGATGTGCCATGAATTGCTAGCTAGTGCTGAGCCTCGTCCTCTGTGCGTGAAGAGCTGGGCAGGGTCTCCGAGCGACTCAGCAGTGGTTCTCTGGGCAGTGGAAGATGGAGGAACGGGGCCAGGAATAGACGTCCCACTGGGAAGCACTTTGTCTTGTGCCCTACAGGCCCCCTGGAGATCCTTCCCACAGACCCACCACCAGAAGGAACCTGTGTCCCTCCCCAGCCTTCGTGAGAAGACCCAATTGCCCTTTCAACTGTAAGATCTGGTGTTTAAACGATAATCTAGTTCTATTGATTTTGTGAATGAAGGAACTGGGACCCAGAGAGAATGGTGCCTTATCCCAGGGCAAGGAGTTCTTTGGATTTGGAAGCTAAAACTCATAGTCCCTCCCAGTGCATCAGCCACCTCTGTATGGTCCCTTTTGCCATCTGCCCAGGTCCTTCAACCATAAGGCAAACAGCGGGTATTTGTTTGAACCTTTTTGTGGGGGAGGTGGTGGCAAACCTAAGAAAATTATTGAGATTCTAACCATGAAAGTGGGGTCACCTCTTTAATCCAGCACAAAGTAGTGTTCCAGATCTTTTGCATCTGTCATCTGAATATCTCACAGCCCTTTGCAGGAAAGGAAAAACAAACTCAATGCACTAAAGGCCTGAGTACCCACAGTTCAGTTTTACTGCTCTAAGGGGTTCTCGGAGCAGTGTGCCCTTGGACACCAAGTGAAGTCCAGCAGGAGGCCAGGCGGAGAGCACTCACATCCTGAGACTGCCGCCTTTGTCCCGAGAGCTGGCGATGGTGCATCATAATCTTGGCCTTTATAGGAACATACCTGCAATTCGAACTTGTTGTCTCACTAGAATCTTAGAGGCTCCATGTCAGGGGAGGGTCCCCTCACTACTGCCAGGAAGTGCTTCAGGGGAAGGGGACACAGCAGAGAAGACCAGAGTGGGTGACGTTTCCCTCTCGGATGCAGCAAGACCCTCTTGCTCCGTACAAACGACAGGTCATAATTAAGGCTCAGAAACGAGCCCCTCAGAACTTCGCGACATTGAACTCTCTGTCCTCTTTCCCTGCCGTCTGTCTCCTTCCCTCAGACTCACGCATAACAAGCGTAAACTTTCAACTTCCACAGACAAATCCTTTCCTGGTGGAAGCGGCTTCTTTCAACAGTGAAAAACCAGGAGCAGCAGCAGCAAAGTCAAAGGCAGTCACGTGGGTGGGAAGCCTCCTTGCTCCCCAGGGGCCCGGTAGCCACAGGGCTCCCTCCACACACTGTGGAATTCACATTTGGAAATTGAATCACCTGCTTGAGGGTTTGCACTCGGCGTCAGTTTTGGAGAATCACAGCCCTGACAGGGCGGCACACACCCATGGGTTGAGCCGAAGGAGTTCCAGTGTCACCTGGCTACTCAAAAGTGCTTGTTCTCTTAATGGCAGTAAAATTAAAGCCTCGTCATTGGAGAACATCTGTTGCCTCACTTCCACACGTACTTCGCTTGGGGTCTTGGAGTTGGTTTACCGATTGACCTGTGTGAGTAGTGTCACCATCTGCACCCCTTTCCTGACACATAGATAGAGATGAATTACTCCCGTTTCAGGGATGGGAAAGTCCTGCACAGAAGATCCACTTGCACGAGGTCACAGCATCCCTGGTGGAAGAGGCCGGTCCGCGGACAGTCCCTCACTGGCATTCACCAGGGGGCGGCACTTCTCACGCTTCCCATGCACAGGAGGCTGCCCCTCCCAGGGGATGCCAGCGCTGCTGGTCCAGGGACGGCACCGAGAGAGGCAGGGTCCTCGGTCACGTTGCCCCTGGGGGGACCGCTATCCTGGAAACGCAGCTCCCACAGGCGCCGCGGAGCCCCCAGGGGCAACCCAAGTGCGAATCGCAGGCACGAGGGCTCGGCATGACCCTGAAGATGCTGCTTCTGGCAACTGCATTTCCAGCTTCTTCGGTGGAGCATCCTTTCAGAACCCGACTGTCTTCTGTCCACGGCGTTCCAGGGGCCGCCGTTTCCTCAGTTCTAAATTCAGAAGGGGGGGCAGCAAGGTCATGGAGCCGCCTGGTCGAGCAGGCCCACTACCCTGCTTCACTGCCTGTCAGATGAAGGCAGAGTCCAAGCACCTCAGCTCCTAGGGGTCCTCCTCCTGCTTTTGTGGTCCAACCCTTTGTCATGCCAATGCTCTCCGCCCCCTGGCCTGGGGTCACCAATTAAACCTCAGTCCTTACATAGGAGCATGAAGTACAAATGCCAGCAGGTCTCTGTTGGGTCTCCTGTCAGGGGCACATCACGTCATTAGCATACTATTTTACCATTATCCTGATGAAAGGGACAGCATCGATTTATGTCGCCTTTGGATCAGGTCACTGAGAACACACCACGCAGGAACACGTGTGGCCTTGAAGTAAAGACCGACCCTCAGAAATTATAGTAATTTAAGAGGCTGCAGCCTCTATGAGAGAAGGGTGCTAGTTCATCGAGTACCTGTGAATCCGCCCCGTAGCACTGTCTACACCTACAGAAACCTCTCGGTTCCAAAGGGAAGCAGACGGAGCTGCAGACAGAATCTACAGAGCTCCTGGAATCTACAGAGCCGTGCCCCACGGGGCTGGGCAGAGCCCTCCGTCCATCCGCACAGGGTTCTGACTGGGCGAGAGGAGTTCGGCCTCCTGGGACATGGAGGTGAGCCAGTTGCTCCAGGACAGGGGGCAGGTTATGTATGGGCCAGAGGGTGTCAGGGAGAATAAGCACTTCCAATGGCATGTCACTGCCGATCCCACTCAGATAGGAGGCTACTGGCACCCCAGAACATGCTGACCAGCGGGGAGCGGGGGATCCCGGCCAGGGATGTGCAGAAGCTGGCCGTTCAGCAGGTTGTGCTGGACTGCGGAGAGAAAAGGGGACTTTTTCTGAATGTCTGCGTCTCAGGGTCTTTGCAGAACCCCATGGGATCTGAAAGATTCCGGGTCTCTGGCTGCCAGGTGGGGCTTTACTTGGATCACAAGGCTTACAAGGAGGGGCCTGGTTACAGAGCCATGGAGGCGGTAGGGGAGGCAGCTCTGTCCCCTGCCTGCCCCGGTGAGACGTGTTCGGGGTTGCAGTCCTACCAGGCAGTCGGCGGCTCTCACCTCCAGGCACCAGGACACTTGGCTCTGCTGCACTTCTGCCCTTCCATGGTGCCCCGTCATCTGACTGCATATTCTGTTTCCCTGGAGACTGCAGAAGGTCGGGCCAGTCTCACGGCCACCCTTGATGCCCGAAGCTTCCCTGGGCACAGTACCTACTGGCAAATAGTGAATTGGCGTACGCTTTTCACTTTGATTTTAAAATGGCTCCACCAAACCACCCACCGGCACCTCTCTGCCCACTACCTCATGACTCTCATAGCCCAGCCCATCTCGTCTCTTCTCCAGTAGCAAAGGAGACCTTGGAGAGCTAGCATGGAGTCCTCTGGAACCCCTGCCACAGCCTCAGGCAACCCACGTGGGCTTTCTCCACCTGAGCTGCTTATCTGAAAACTCAGGTGAACGCCAAGCACCTGGGAGCCCTGAAGAGGAAGGATCGTTCGGGTCTGGGTGGCTACCTGTTGTCGCACAAATAAAAGGGTTTTCATGTTCTCTCAGGCTTTGATCCAGTGTGCCCAGTTAACACGACCCAAAGTAGAGCCTCCAAATGTTGCACTTCTTTAGAAACCTTAGGCTCCCTAGCACTCAAGCTCATGTTTGGAGTCTCTGAACTGTCCCTACCCCCCTGTCAGAGGTGATACTGAACTAAGGAAGGTCCCAAGATGTGCCCAGCACATGGCCACCGTGCTCAGACATCCACTGAACTAAGGCACGAGTGGGAGGGTACGGCTGGGAGTGAGTGAGTGATCAGTAGATCCAGGGACTAGGAGGGGCTGCACTTAGAAGAGTCCGGAAACGTTTCCAGCCTTCCAGTGAGAGAGGCTTTCGGGTTTTGTTCGCCGTGCTTGGCTCACGTGGGAAAGGACCTTCTTCCAGCCGTGCAGTGCCCCTCCAGGGGGGCAGAGCTGGGTGAGAGGACCTATGTGCGTGCAAGTCAGTGGCACCTGAGCTCACACGCCACCTCTCCCCAACTTCGGGCAAGATTCTTACCCTACACGACACTGGCCTATGGGCGTGAGCACGCCCGTCAGAAGGTCTCGGCCACTCAGGCCACCAGCTTCTTCCCACTTCCCCTTTGGAATGAGGGTCTCAGGGGAGGGCTCTGGGCAGATGGTGCCAGAGCCGGCTCCCCACTGTGATGCCAGGACAATAGCCCTTGCAGTTGGGGAGCCTTGAGGTTGGGGGAGAGGTCACTAAGTGCACAGCAAGTTCTGGAAATCCCTGTTCCCAGGCTCAGATGTGGAGGAGGCTGGCGGGCTCGTTGAGTGAAGTAAACAAGACGTTTGTTGTGAAACCTGGAGCTGGGTCTAAAGGTGAGAGACGAAGTCCGCACGGAAGGCTGAGCAGGGCACCAGGACTAACCTCGGGTACAATGGCTGGTTGCTTGTTTCTCATCATTTTGGGGACGTAAAGGGAACTCGTTCCTCATGTGAATTCTTTGAAGGCCCCGAGAAGTTCTCCGCCCTACAGGATTCCCAGCTCCTTGCTTCATTCTCCTTCCCGACTCCCTTCCTTAGGATGGCTACCCCAAGCCACAGACTTTCAGGCCTGCGTGGAGATGAGGGAGGCTGCCTCTTTCTTGGTGTATGGGAGACGCTGCGGCCCGGAGCCACACCAGCCCTGACCGGCTCTCCCCTTACCAACTCTCCACATGCGCACTTTCGACTTTTCCCCATGATTGGAGCATTCTCTGACTAGAGCTGTTTACTCGCAGGTCCTCAATCCATTGTGTGAATGGCAGCTGGGCCTCTGGGCGTGGTCATCCTAGCTTACATCAGTAATTGCTCCTGTCCCTCCAGGTCCCCTCAAGATGGCTCGCCAGCAACCACTCAGGTCGCAGGGCCACCGCCTGCCCCCGGGCTGTGCGTGCAGCCTGGAGGGAGCTTGCCACGTTAATGGACAGCCCAGTTGTTCTCCCCCTTCCCGGTCCTGAGCCTCGGAGCCCTCAAAGCAGCTCTGTGCCCTGAGCTGGGCGCAGGCAGCAGGCAGCAGGGAGGAAGGTCCCAGGCCTGGGCTCTGGCGTGAACAGTGACTTGAGAACAGGGGTCCTGCCGTGGGACCATGAGTGAGGAGCTCGGAGGACACGCCTCCAAGGACAGCGGCCAGGCGGCCAGCAAGCATCCGAGTCTCCTACTTGCAGGTCTACCTGGGCCGGGGAGAGACTGTGTGGCCTGTGGTCCTGCACTGGGCCCTGGCCCCTTGTGGGAGGGGCAGGGCTGGAGCACAGATGGCCGCGTTGGGAGAGGGAAAGGCGGGAGGGAGGCCGGCCTGCTTGAAGCTCACCGTTCCCCAGATCCTTCCATCAAGTTCTCAGAACATTCTGGAACATCAGTGTCCTCGGAGTTAATGCGAGCCCTGTGTGCCATTTAAACGTCTCTAACAGTCACGTTAGAAAAGGCGAAGTTAACTTTCCTAACATATTTCATTTAGCCCAATAGATCCAAAATATTATCATGTCAACTCGTAATCAATTTAATCTAAACGCTGGGGGAGGTGCCTCTTCTAAAATCAATGTGACCGACACCTCCGAGTGAGCCAGGCACGACCCAGCAGCCGCGTGCAACAGCTTCACTGATGCACTCCCAGCTCTCGGAGGCAGGGCCTCTCCCATCGCCACTCCTGTTCTCCAGCCGGGGGACCGAGGCCACGGGCCAGTGCACAGAGTAGCCGAGCAGGACCCAGTCAGCTGGGCACCGGGACCTGCAGCTCAGCCAGCGAACCTGAGGCCTCTCAAGTCCTCACACAGGCCAGGTGCTCGGTAGATGGCGTGGAGTCAATGGGTAGGGGAGCTCTCTCCTTCATTTCCATTCATTGAAGACATTGAGGTCCAGAGAAGTCAAGTACATTCCCCTGGGTCACACAGCTGGAAGATATCCAAGTTGCTAAATATCCAAGTCTGACTAAGAAAGTGGGGGAGAGTTCCAGACAAAGAGAAGTCCAGAGCAGTGAATGGGTGGCTGCTGGTCAGTGCTATGCAGTACTTATGAGGGTGGGGTGGGGTTGAGCAGAAATCTGTACAGACTGAGACAGGAAAGACATTTCTAACTGGGAGAGGGGATGGTCAAAGGCCCAGTGGCCAGAGAGCAGGACGTTCTGTTCACTCCTTGTAGGAGTGGGGGGGGTATGAGGCAGGGGAGGGTGGGCCAGCGGGGCGGGAGAGGGTCCAGAGGTGGAGGGCAGGCCCCTGCCCCCAGCCCATTGCCCACCACGGGGCCACCTCAGCCAGACCCTGGGAGAGAGGACTCGGCACTGAAATCCAGTGTCAGGAAAGATCTGAAGCAAACCATGATTCCGCAGAGAATTCCCCGAGACTCGGCCTCAGAAGAGCGGCGGGCCCAGCACACAGGTGCCAAGTGGAGCAGCAGAGCTCCCTCCCTTCACACCCCAAGGCCGCTCAGCCATCCCAGGGCCTGGCATGGTCTGCAACACCTCCAGAACCTTTCCTGATCCCCACCAGTCCGGGTGACGACCCCCTGGCAGAGCTGGCTGGTGGCCCTGGATGGAGGAACCCTCTGCCAGGGAAGGGAGGTGGGGGCACCTCCTCTTCCTGACTCCCTCTTTCCTCCCACCCCCGCTTCCTCACCTGCTCTGGAAACAGATTTGACACCGAAAAAGTTCATCACCCTCTGCCCCGTGCAATCCGACCACTGGGTTCCGACTCAGCCTAGAGGCTCCAGGTCTTAGTTTCAGTCCTCTCACCTGGAAGAGGAACTGGAAGTCCGTTTTCTGTTTATGAGCGGACAGACCGCGGGTGAGCTGGCACACTGGCTTCTGCCAGGACTGGGTGCACTCTGGTTGTGCAGCTCTCCTGGCACATTATTTATTGCTAAGGAAAATCATCATGCCGATAAGAAAATAGTGTCACTTAAAAATTAGGTGGTTCCCAATCAGCTTATGACAGTAATTGCTGTAATGTCCTCTTTGATTTAGATATAGTAATATCAATGTAATTACCACTGGGAAGAAATTATAACGGCTGTTAATGGTAACTAACACATAAATGGCAATGAACAGGAACATGTATTTTATATAGATTCGACCGCAGAGCTGCACGGAGGAGCCCAGCGGTTTTCAGGGATCTGGTGCCGAAGCCTCAAGGAACTTCACCCCACTGCTCTCATGAGTGAGTGGGGCAGGGTAGGGACATTCCTGCCTCAAGCTCTGTGACAAATCTCCAGCCTCCACGAGGACAGGGAGGCAGCACAGGAGAGGCCCACGACCCAGAGCCGCCAGACTTGTTTCTGCCCAGAGCTAGCATCACACCATGCGCTTTCACCTGGCGCCAGGCCTGTGTGACTCTGCACGTTCCCACCCAGCGGAGTCCCGTCCTCGGGGCACCTCCTGTGTGCAGTCACTGCACTAAGTGAGCGAGCCGTGTTTACAAAACAGTCTCTGTCCCGCTGACTGTGGGGACCCTGTGCTGGGTTGGTCCCCACCACCCAGCCAGGTATGCTTGCTGAATGCAGAAAGTTGACCACAGGTGGCTGGACGGGCAAGACCAGCCATGGGTGGTGTCCCGTGTGAGCATGTCTTGGCCAGCAGGGGGCTGTGGGCACACAATCCTGACCTGAATGAGTCACAAGCATGTCCCTGTACAGGGGTGGCCCTTTCATGGAGAAGAGGCATTTTTTCAGCTCTGAACATGATGATATTTGGCTTAGTCACCCACCTGCTTAACTTGTCAACTCCAATTACCACCTAGTGAGGAGGGAATTCCAAAGAAATGAGACGTAGACCGAACGGCGTGGTGGAATGAGGTGGAGAGAGAGTCCATGGGCAGACGTCTGGTCAGGGCCCTGCATACCAGTCTAGCCTGACCTGCTCCTTGGAGTAGGAAGTCTCAGCCTCAGCAGGCATGGAAAGGGGCCGGACACACAGGAGACTCCTGGAGGGAGCCCCAGTTGCACCTCTCTGCTACTCTGCATCAAGGGCCTGAGAGAGGCCTGTCCGTTGCATGTTTATGAAGTTCCATGGAAAACACTGGTAACGACATTAGCGCTGATCCTCTTCCATTGGGAGCAGACATTATACGGGCTGCTTTATTCCTAAGCTCGGTCACTCTGGGAGCCAGCATTGATGGTGGTGCTAACATTCATTCCATTTGACAGCAAGAAGTGGGCGGCACAGAGAGCCCAAGAGAGTTGCACAGAGTTACAGGTTTTAAGTACTGAAACCAAATTTAGGACTAGCCAGTTGACCCCAGAGCCTTACTCCCTTCCCATGTGATATTTGTATATGTTTCTGGTGGGAGTTTGCTTGAAAACCTTGACCTAGATAATCTACAAAGTCCCATCCAACTTAATGGCCTATGATAATGTGAATTAAGAGGCACTGAAATTCCTGAAGCACAGTGAGGCCAAGGATCTACCACGGCTCTATCTGGAGCCTGGTGGTTGGAAGCCTCGGGCATCTGAAGGGCTACCACCAGATGTCTATGGAAAGGGAGCGGTGAGAATTCTGTTCCTGGTAATATAGTACCATCCATCTCCAATTTAAATCAACTGAAGGGTTGCGTTTCATCTAAAATCATTAAGAGCTAACGAAATGATTTAGTAGGCTCAAGCCAAGAGGCAACAGAAACAGAAGCAGCAGGGCACTAAAGTCACTTAGACTGAAACACAAAGCTTGGGGCCATCTGAGGTGAGCAGTCTTGGAACCAGGCATCACAGAAGAAATGAAAACGAAGTCCCTGGGTGCTGTGACCACAGGCAACTGTGTCTGACTTGTAGTCCAAAATCATATGATCCGATGACTTTGAAAAGCTCAATCCCAGGATGAATTCAGCACAAAGCGGACCTTATAGTCCCCGCTAAGTAAATTCTCTGAAGGAATTATCTTAATCTTAAACATCAAAGAATTCTAGCAAGGGAAATGAGTAAGTCACATTTAGAAATACTTAATCCTAAGAAGAAATAAACTCCCATGAGCCAGAACTAATACAAACAAAAGAATAGAGACAAATAGGCAAAGACTAGAAATTAACAGGTTTTTACTATGAAATAATAATACTTACTGAATTTAAAGAAATCAACTAAAACATTATAATGACCTTGAATTTTTTGAAAACCGAATATAATTTTAGGGAGTAAAAAGATGCAATCACAAATTAACAATTCCATTAGTGGTTTTAATTGTTGATTGGATATGGCTGAAGAGAGAATTAATAAACTGGAGAACAGATGAAAGGGAATTGTCCAAAAAATGCATCAGAGTTGCAGATATGGGAAAGAATATATGGGATAATATCCTTCTTAAAGGACAAGTAAAATAGAATGAAAAGACCTAATAACTCTAAGTAGAATTTTGTGAGCTAACAAAAGGAAATAAAGGCAATATTTGAAGAACGTAATGACTAAGTTTTCCAGAATCAATGAAGGCAACAATTCAAGCTTCAGGAAAGCCAATAATTCTCACATAGGAGAAATACAAAGACATTCATGTCCAGACACATAATAGTGAAATAAAGAACATTAAACAGAATGTGGGGAGGGAGTCTCTGTAAAGCAGTGGCAGACCTAAGCTGAATTCTCAAGGGCAACCCTGGACATCTGCTCAGGAGAAGTGAAATATTTATGTCGCAAAGATAATAACAAGGGTACAGAATTCTAGGTCCAGCAAAAGCATCATTCAAGAATGAGTACAGAATAAATTTTCACACAGAAATTGAGTAAGTTTACTACAAGCAAATTTCAAAGTATCAAGAAACTGTACACTAAGAGAAGAAAGGTCATTCCATACAGAAGTGTATATCCACATATATTGGAGGCATAAGCATATGAATTTAAAATGTCCTAAAGTCTTTATAAGTAGAGGATAAAGGTATTCTTTAACTTTGTATTTGATAATAACTGTGCATGTATTGTAATTTCTAAGTTTTCACTAAAAGAGATAGTAGAGGAAAGAATAAGAAAATAAGAAAAAATTTCAGTCCAAAAGAAGATAAGAAAGAGAAAAGACCCAAACCAGGCTTAGAGCACAGTTAGGGCAAGTGCACGTAAAACACAGAGCAAAATTTTAAATAGTAAGCTAAGTATATCTCTAATTATGTCCAAAAACTACAGACTGTTTCACTTAAAACACAAAAATTGTGTAAAAAGTGCAGTCATATATAGGCTCTTTACAAAAGATAAACCTAAAAATAATCATACAGAAATATACAAATTAAAAGAATGAAACAAAATATTCCAGACACAGGTGTGGGTTGGCACAGGGCGTTTCAACTACCCTGGGACTTAACCTCCAAAAGACACCGTTAACTCAGGCACCGCCGAGGAAGAGAGACCTCCGCCAACGGAGCTAGAGCCCAGCGCTTTCTGGTCCGTTTGCATCTTTATTTTATGTCTATTGGAAGAGTTTGTTTCTTCTTTTTTCTTTCTTTCTTTTTTTCATTTTTTGTACTAATTTAAACACATTTTTATCCTGTGTAAACCTTCAAACACATGGGAAAGAACAGATGCGTGAAAAGAATTGGTGAAGGTGTTTCAGGTCTTTGCTGCATGCAGAGTCCAGCCTCTGAGAGCACCGTCCCGCTCCGGGCGATGGGCGTCCCTGCTCGGCACTCCGCAGTCAGCCCCCGATGTTCCAGCCGCTGACGTGACTCTCCACATTGAACTGACCCCCTCAGAAGCTGACAGGAAAGATCTCATACAATTATGGATGACATACCGTCCTAAAAGGTCCTCAAACACTTTTGAGCAACATGGCAGGTGGGCAGTGTGGTCCAGCTGGCTGTCAGGGAAGTGCCCCTGTTCCCACCCCACGGGCCACACACAACTGCTTCACCAACAGCCAGCAGGATGGTCCTGCGGGTTCCAGAGCTGTGATGTGGTGGAAGACCCACAGAGTAAACTCATCCCTGACCGGGGATGGGGCCTCCCTAGGATTGTCCTCAAACCAGGGACAGAGCTCAGGACGGAACGGCTGCAGAGCGGGCTGTGCCTCCTGCTCAGGTAAACATCCCCAGGTACGACGGGCAAGAGGGAAGGAAGGAGGGCAGAGGGAGGGCCAGGGCAGGCTTGAGCACTGCGCTCCAGGCTGGGCCGACTGCGACGTGTGTTGGCCAGTAAGCAAGTTGCAGGTCCTGCAGGCAGATTCAGAAGCTGCCTGCTGTGAGGGTCAGCTCCTCACCAGTTTCCAGAGTATGGGCAGGACCTCGGCACTTTCTTCTGAGTAAGTCTGAACTCCCAGCCTCCTTTGCCCGTGTCTACAGCCCTAACCAACCACTGAGTGGCACTTTGGGGTACCGCACTAGAAATGTGCCTTCCATTTAGGCCTATGGAACCTCTGAAAGCCACTCACCCTGAAAAGAAAGGCAGGGATCGACGAGAAAGAGGTGCAGAGCCCCACACCAAGCATGGCTTGGTGAGGACAGGAAAGTGAGGGTAACGTGCCCTCTTAAGATGTGCCCCTGGAGGGGAAGCGGGTGAGAATCAGACCCGCACTGGGGAACTGTGCGTTGCCGCGTGGCCACCTGCGGAGCTGTTGCCCCTGCAGCACCTCCTCCGTTCTTGCCGCAGTAGATCCCCTGTGCGTGGGCCTGTCAACCTGCCAAAGGAAGCGCCCCGTGGAGTTTTGTCAAGGCTTTGGCTGGTTAGACCCCCGAGGCCAAACCACATGGTGACTGAGCTGCAAGTCTAAGGGTGTGCCAGCCTTCCCCTTCCCTGGCCTCAGACTGCCCTGGCCTGGTGGCCTCACCTCCTTGACAAGCCCCTTGTTGGCATCATGTTTGACCACCTGCCATCCCTCAGTTCCTTCCTGCTGTCCACTCCCTCGAGGTGCCCTAAATGGCCTCACTGGGGAGGTCATGGTCAGTGCTAACCCGCAGCTGCCTCTGCTGACCACCCAGGACAGGAATGGACTTCTCCACCATCACTCATGGCCATCCTGGCCTTTGGCTGCCAGTGGCACGGCTCTGATCTCTGTCTCTGTCTTTGCACGGCCTTCTCCTGTGTGCCAAGGTCAGCACGTCCCTCTTCCCACACAGACCCAGCCTTTAGATTAGGGCCCACTCCAACCCATTGTGACTTCGTGTTAGCTTGACTACATCCGTAAAGACCCAAGAAAGCCACGTTCACGGGTGCTGGGGTTGGGACTCTGACACAGACTTAGAGAACAGAGTTCTCCCACCACAGAGCTTACGTGCTAAAGACTCGGCCGGACTCTCCTGTGCAATGCCTGGCATTTTCCTTATAACACCCCATGAGGTCTGGATATCCATTGACCAATGACAGAACCGACTCAGAAAGCCCAAGGCAGCTGCCCAAGGTCACAGCTCACACACTGCAGAAGGCGATCTCAAGTCCAAGTCTGCTTAACCTCCAAAGCCTAGCTCTCGACCATCAAGGTGATGCTGAAGTTGAACATCGCAAATCACGATAGCCTGGCTAGAATCCGTTTCCTCATCAAGAGACAGGCCAATCTGCAATCAGAGCCCAGACGGGTGTCAGCAAAGTCTCCCAGAGAAGGAGCCTGGCCTCTGAAGGCCAAGGGTGTTCAGATGACCACACACACAGGGGCACTTCCAAGGGCCACATCCCCCACCCAGGCTCTTGCTCCGTGCTTACAGTCTGAAATGGTCCTGCCTCGCCCTGGTCTGGTGCCCTGTGGGACCGAGGCCCAGCCCCTCTACCCTGGGCCCAGCCCCCTGCCTACGCCCCTGCTGGTCCAGCACACTCAGCTCAGTGCTAGAGGTCGCCCGTGCTGGCGCTTTGCTGACCCGCGTGTAAAGTTAACTAAACTAATTAATCACAACAGATTAATAAGAGTGACAAGGTTAGGGAGGTGACATTCTCCAAAATCTCCAATTTGGTGTGAGTGTGCATATTTTTTTAATCCCCACAGCAATTTATTTTCTGTATAGTGAAGTTTCTCCAGGAGTGTCCCAAAATGTAGTCAAGGTTAACTGTACTGTGAGCTTATTCAATATTTATGATTCTTTTTATTTGTATTACTAGGACTTTTTGGGGACTCCAAAAGGTCCATTAATCAAACAGAGTGACAAAATGAGCCATTTGACAATTGGAACAGGGGCTGAATATTATTATGATTATATATACACATATTTTTGGTCCAGGGATTAAAAAAAAAAAAAAAAAAAACACAAAAAACAACTGAAACTTCATCACGGTTCCTGACTAATTGTTACCAGGCATCTTCTGTACATTTCCCTTGGTCTAATAATCCTCTCAGAAGATGGACCAGTGTCCCCAGCGAGTTGGCCTCACTGAGGGCTGAGTTCCTGGGGAGGAAGCAGGGACACAGACAGCTCAGCTGTGCGGAGACGGCCGGTGGACAGTCGACTCGAGCTGACAGCTCCAGATACAATTATCAGTGTGATCTGCTTAAGCATGCGACCGCGGCTCCTGCCTCTGAAGACTGGGACACGCCGCGACACAAAGAGAAAGAGGTGATAAGGAGGCGTCGTGTTCCCCCAGCCTCATAACTGTAAATTGAAGAAAATTATTTTCTTTGCCTCCAGCTCATTGGCATATAGGCAGCATTATATTATAATTTCATAAGCATAAATCCTTTGAATAAATTTCAGAAGAATAACTGAATTAGATATGCAAGTGAAGTATCTAAAAAGCTCCACTGTGCGAGGCAGGGGAAGAAGTGAGCAGCGGAGGGCAGAGCAGAGCTGGCTGGCCCCTCGGGTCGGGAGCAGGCCCGGGAGGCGGGAGCTGGCTGCTTTTAACCCTGCGTCCCACGGCGAACAAGCCCGCTCCCCGCCTTCCCTCCTGCACGTTCCAAGGAATTCGAGTCGTAATTCATCATAAATTAATTTTGGAGGAACAACAGGCTTGGGGCACGTTATAATTATTGTTATTTGTTTATTTATTATCAAGTTAACCATTATTTATTATTATGTGGCACATATGGAGACCACGAAGGTTGCTCCCTACGGTTCCCTAGCAACGTGTCCACGAGTTCCTCACACACAAGTCACCGCGCTCTACTCCACCCCGGGTGGGCCCTAGGAGTGGAGGCCAGGTTGGCGTCCCCACGCCTGAAGGGACCCTGTGTGATGGCCTGTCAAGATGAAGTCTGTCTGGCACTGAGAGAAGCTTCACTCTCTGCACAAGATCGTGTGCCAACAAAGACCGTTTAAGGGCAAAGGGGACAGGGCTGGCTGGGGTTCAACAGGCCTTCCTCGCCAGAGCCCTTCTAGGTTTCTGAGGGCAGCTGGCCACCAGACGCCCTCCACCAGGCCAAGCTGACTAGGGCGGAGGAGGCGAGGGTGGAAGGCCGGGGCACCCCCACACAGCCCCACCCTGGGCCCCGGGGCCACAGTCAGCCTGCCCACCACGCTCCTCTCCCTGGTGGCCTGCCTCCCCTCTTGGAGGCAGCTGATCCCAGTCCCAGCTGTCTTCCAGGGCCCACCCACCACAAGACCCAGACAGAATGACAAGAGTCCTAAGTTCAACTGGTTCGTGCAGGACAATCGCTCAGGAGGACAGACACCCACCTGTGGTCTTGTGCAAATGGCAGCAGTGCAAAGACAGACTGGATTTCCACTCCTGCATGGGAAACTTCCTCGGATGCACATCCCGGAACTGGAACAGGAGCGCTGCACCGCTGCGACCTGCTGTCTCCTTTCCCTGCGTCCTCGTGTGGCCCTCTAGACCTCTTCCACGACTCTTTCCTTCCTGGCTAAGTGGCCTGGTGATGTGCCACCCTCCTGGGGCAGGGCCCCTCCCGTCCCCATGGAGGTGTCCCTGCCTACCCCCCCATCCCTGGAATTCCCCAAATGCCTTTTGTTTGTACTAAACTTTTAATTTTAAACTGATTAAATTGACAGAGAAGTTGCAAAGACAGTATGAGTGTCCGCCGCCCAGCGTCCCTTTTATTCTCGCCGTGATTTCCTGTGAGTTAAAGGAGCAGCGTGGATGTGAAGCCCCATTTCCTTTGGATTTCCTCAGCTCTTGCTGAGGTCCATTTCCTGTCCCGGACCCCATCCAGGGCACTGGGACCCCTGGCTGTGATGCACTCAGGCTGCTCAGACACCTTGACAACTTGGAGGACCACCAGGCGTTATGGAGGGTGGCCCTCAATTGGATTTGGAAGTTTCCTCCTAGTTAGCCTGCACTTCCGGTCTGGGGGACATCCACAGAGGTGCCGGACCTCACATGGAGGGTGCGTCCCACAGCGTGACCTTCAGCATTGCCGCCTACTTCATGGCCACCTGAGTAGCGCCTGTCAGGTTCTCCACCTTCAGGAGAGTCCTTCTCAAGCTTTGCTCTTTGGCAGGAAGTCACTGGGAGCGGCGCACACTGATGGAGTGGACACCTCTGCTGGACCTTCCGTGACGGAGCATTCACATAGATTATTTGGAATTCTATGTGAGAGATTTGTCTCTTCCACATTTATTTGCTTATATATCTCAGAATAGGACTATTTTATGCTTTCAGATATATTCCAATACTTCTCTGTCCTAGCTTCAGCCACGGGGAGCTCTGCCCTTTGTCCCACGCCCTCATGGTAGCAGGTGGGTTTCTTTAAGCACTTGCTTACTTCCTGCTGGGAGATGCTCCAGGCTCATCTCACGAATCTCCTGCTCCGGTCCTAGAACCAGCCATTTCTCCGCAGAACCCTGACTACTTCCATTAAAGGTGGGTGCTCAGTGTGCCATGCCTGCTGGGGCTGGGGACTTTTAAAATCTGCATATTTAGGTTGCAACTGAATCCCCCCATGTAGAACGCAAGTATCAGTATTTTCTAAAGTTTAGTCTACATGTCAAGATGGCTCTATGTTGATATTTGGTGGTGTTTGCAGCATAAAATAAAGGTATTACAATACATAACACAATCTGAATTTAAAATAAATTTAGTAATAAAAAAAATTGCTAAAACTAATGGACCAATAGGAACAATTTCTTAGGCACTTGGAGAGATGGGTACTGGAGTGGAAATGGCTAAAAAGGTACCAAGATCTGTCCTCCCCTTCTTTCTAACCACAGATCGGACTACAGCTGCCAGCTTCCTTGTGGAGGCATAGTCAGAGGCCGAACTCGAGATGGAGGGGAGAGGAAGTAGGCAGGGGTGCGTTCCTGGTCTAGTCTTAACCTGAGCCCCTGACACCTCCCACCATCTCTCACATTCACTGACTCACAACTCTGCATATGTCAGAAGAGGAGCTCCAGTTGATCATCAGTTACTCTGGCCTGGAGGCCATGCTGAGGAAGGAATGTCCTCTCTCCTGCAAGCCCAAATGCTACCTTGGAGGAGAATGCAGGGCCACTCTGCAGTCCTCACCAGGAAGTGGGATTGCTGAAATGACATTGGGGTGGTTTGCACAGTCTAGGGGCCAACCATACCCTCAAATCCTGGCAGTTCAGCAAACTTCAGCAGAACCTGTGGACATGCCACCAAAGTGATGTGTCTCCACTGGGACCCTGTCCCATGCCTGTTCTTAGGAGGAAGAGGCTTATCCACCCAGCCACCTCTGGGTAATCATGCACAGCCCAAAGGGCAAGGGCACAGGAAGGATGGGCTAAAGGGGGGAATCGTGGTCAGCTGAGCAGCTCCCAGTAGGTGTCCACGTAATGAATCAGCAGTTACTGTCCTTGAAACAGCTATGAAAACAGTTACACCGGCAACAATCACTTTTTTAAGATTTATTTTTAGTTGTCAAAGGACCTTTATTTATTAGTTTATTTATATGTGCTGCTGAGGATGGAGCCCAGGGCCACACACATGCCAGGCAAGTGCTCTACCACTGAGCCCCAGCCCCAACAGTCACTTTTTATTGAGCGAAACTACATGGAAGATGGCTCACAGACACCACCCAACTCCACTCGCCTGGAGCTGGGCCAACCACCACGGAGAAAGCGCGGCAGGGGAGCCCAGCCCAGGCCACCTGGCGCCCTCCCCGGAGCTGGACTGGAGCCCTCTCCCACTCTGGAACCCAGGATCCTGGAAGGAGCCTCTGGCTTATCCAGCCGGCCACCTCTGGATAATCATCCACAGCGCAGGCGAGGCCTCGGAGCTCAGGGTGAGCTGCAGCCGACCACCCTTGTCTGGTCGGGAGCTGCTGCACCCCAGGGGCAGCTGCCCTCCTGCACAAACCCCGATGCTCACTGCCCCACTTGCGCCACGCTGGCACTGGAGCCCTTGGGGCGCAGTGGAAGGGCCTCTGCCCCCACGGAGCTGCTCCCGGATGCCCCCTGCAGGTGCTCTCTGCCCGTCCCCAGTGGTTGTGCAGCACCTGAGTCCAGCTGTGACTGCCGCCACCCTTCTGCTACGTGCCCTTCCCATGAGGACTTGTCTCCCTCCTCAGGTCTGAGGCAGCTACGGGTCCCTGCTGTTGAGCTGATTGGCGGCTGAGCACCACCTCGCCCTGAGTCTCTCCTGGCGTCACCTGTCCCACCATCTGGAGAAGGCCAGGAGAGTCTGCCTCGCCATCAGTCCCCAGGGTGGTGCAGGCAGATGAGGACAGTCCTGGACATGGTGGCCATGGCGGTGCCAGCCAGTTCCTGATCTGGTCCTCCTGCTCCTCTGAGGGTCAGGGCAGCCAGAAGTCTTGCTTTGGCCAAGACCATGCCGGGAATACACAGGGCCCGCGCCGGTGGGGCTTCAGAGCTGGCTGCCCCCTGCATCCCTGTGTGCCCTTCCTCCAGCTTGGGCTTTCCCCAAGCTTGGGCGGGCTGAGGCTGGGGACCCCGTGGGACAGAAAGCAGCTCTCTTGCTGTCTCTGTGTGGACGAGTAGCAGGAAGAAGTAAAGGTGTGGTGTCGGCCCCGGGGACTTTGGGGCTATTTGTTACCATGCTGCCCCAGCATTGTGGACTGCTGCAGTCGCACACTGGCTTCTCAGAGCAGGAGGACTCTTGCTGTGGACGGAAAGCAGCTCCATAATGACCAGGCTGAATAACCGAGCATGGTAACAAATCGTGTCCCACAGCTCAGCTCCAGGGGCGGCAGCATTCTGAGCAAATGCGCCCATGCACTCAGGCATAAAGTGTGGACTTCCCCTGGAAGCAATTTTTCTTGCTCCTATGAAAGCTGTTAATTTTTCTCATTGGAGGCAGGCCAACTGCTCTGTTCACGCAGGCATCCTTGCTGAATGCGTCTAGCATTGCTTCCTAACGCCACCCAAGGTGCCGTCTCATAGATTTTCTCTTAATGAAAAGATAGTCAGGCAAGGGGGAGAAATACCTTTCCTCCTTTCTTTCTTCCTTTCTCTTTCTTCTCTCAAAAAAACTCAGGATGATGTTGTGATTAACTTGCCTTTTGCAGCACAGTGGATATGACAGTCAACCAAATTAATCCCATTATGCAAAACCCAGTTCACAAATGGGTTTGCATTTTTGCAAAATTATGTCAATTTCCCCATAAATTGGAGAGATTGTGTCAGTTTTCTCAACTGCACAGAGATACTACCCTGTGCTGTATGTCTATATCCCTCGAATTCAGAAAGATACAGATTTTAGCTCTGTGGCACAAATTAGGATTCACAACTTTAATGCTGATGTTTTTTGTTTACGTGAGACTTGCATGAGAATTACCATTTGTTTTCATCCAGCTTCATTTACAATCTTCTGCATCATACTCGTCATGGTGGGGAAGAAAAGAGCATTCAGAGCTTGGGAAAACTGGTTAAAACAAAATCCTTAATTTTTTTGATATGAAGAACATGATTCATTCTTTCTTTTCTCTTCTTAAACGCTCAGCGAGGCTCCTGCAGTCCTTGCCTGAGTCTCTGCCTCTCTGTCTGTATTCAAGTGGTTGGACAGCAGAGACGGTTTCCCAACTGCCATCCTCTTGGCCAGCAGCAGACAGGCTGTTGGTGGCCAAATCTGCTTGGCATTGACTGTGATCTGTGAATTCCCTGTAACTGGACCAACTTGTCAAATTAAACCCACTCCTGCTTTGAGCTGCAGAGCAGCTGGGATCTGGAAGGCTCTGCACTCTGACCCGGTCAGCAGCCCTCGGAGCCTCACATCTGCTCACTGGACGCTGGTTTTCACCTGGCTCATTCCTAATGCAGCAGCCCCTCCCTTCTGTGCCGAACATTGCCTCTCTCTGTCTCTCTGTCTTGTAAAGGGAGAAAGAAAAAGCTTCCTTGTTTTGAAGGCTGGCGCTCCAAGGGCTAAATTACTTACTGAATTCAGAAAATCTATTTTTTAATGGTTATTCTTTCTTTGCGTAGCACTTTTTATTCCAGTGATGCTTTCTCGAACAGTGAATTGTTGACTTTTTATGCTTTAGATTTATTAGACATGTGTCAAGTTGTCAACCTCCTACCGTTTGCATTTGTGTCCACCTTGCAAACAGCAGGGAAAAATACTTTTTTTTTTCATGAACGTTCACTTCTTGGCAGTTCTGAAACAAATTTTTGAACAGTTGCTGTTCCTATTGATAGCAATAGTTTGATGTTTCAAAAAAACCAGGGTTTTATTTTCCCCTAAATTTTGACATGTTCTGTCATATCATATCATATCATACCCTGATGCATCAAAAACAAAAACGGGGAGGGCGCAACGCTCTGCTCACACAGACCACGAGCCCCGCCGAACACCCTCCCATCTGTTCACTGCCTCGTCCTTTTGTTCTTCCCTAATGCCGGTGTTCCTCAGTAAGACGCGTCCTGCTCCTTCTGAGAGGCCACAGTCTCCTCGGCCAGCGCCCTAATCTTGCTAAGAAATTGTCTCAAGGAATTAGGAGACTCGTGTTTTCCTGCTGCTGGGTGGCTGGAATCTAGATGCACCCGTGAAATCAGATGCAAACAACAATAAAAAAGGAAGAATATACAAATGAAGTGCACACGCAGTAGCCTCGGGCATGTGTCACCTAAAATTGCTGCAACTGTGAAAAAAAAAAAAGCCGGCAATCAAAACGGCTTCTCCCAGGGCTTTTCCCGCCCCCGGCAGGGCTGCCAGGATCTCCTCCTCGGAGCATGCTGTGACTGCGCAGCGGTCCCCTGTGACGGGCCTCCAAGCTCTGTCCTGGCAGCTCGTCCTCCTGGCTGCGGGACCTCCAGAGAGGGAGGCGGTGACGGCGCCGTTCCTCTAGCCCCCTCCATACCACTGCAGCCCCAGCCCTCCTTCTCCAGCCAGCTGCAGGACCAGCCATGAGAGGCCCATCCCTCCACCTCCAACTCAGCCCCTCTGCAGGGACGCGCCCATCCCCACAGGCCAGGTCTCAGGGAGGGCGAGCAGCTTCTCCGTGGATCGCAGGTGCTCCGGGCCACATCACACGCATGCTAGAGGGGCCACTCAGTGCCCGCACTGGATTCCCTCTGAACGAGGCTGGCCACCCACACCTCAGGACCGACCAGACACACAGGCGGGTGGTGGTCATGTGACAGGGCACAGACTCCGCATCCAGTAGGAGCAGAGCGATGGGGACACCAGGCTGGAGCGGCCGCTCTGTGGGCTGAGTGTGGTGGTGGAGGATGCTCTCCCAGGGAGGGGAGCGCTGGGCTGAGCCTGCTGGACAGGAGCACGGGCTGGGGCTTGAAACAGAGCACCCTGTGGGCTGCGCTGGGCTCGGGCTGCGAGGCCACCGAGAGCCCCTGGATCCCAGCGTGACGTTGGAATTGGGCTTGGGTTTTTTCTCCTACTTGGTGAAACCTGGTCCCCCAGTCATCCGTGTTACAACCACCTGGAAAGCTCACTCTCCAGCGCCCCAGGACAGCTTCAGGGCCTGCTGCCCACATGGCCAAGCAGGCCCCGACCCATTGAGCATTGCTGGTATGGCCACCACTGAGAATGGCACTTGTCACCAGCTAACATGCAGTGACTAAGGGCAAGAGGTGTGTCATGGGGGAGGCGACCACAGCCCCGGCTTAAGCCTGCGGGGCAGCTCCATCAGGCTTAGCACTGACCTCAGGCAGATCATCCTACGGGCTGCGCTTGGTGTCACTCCCTGCACAGGGACGGAGGATGGTCCCACCTCCCAGTCTGCTGCAAACCTAGACCAAGTGGCAGCAAGTGTCAAGGACTCAGCACAGTCCTCGCCCTGAAACGCTCGGAGCTGCTGTCGCTTGCGGAGTGGGCTAGCGGGACTGAGAGCTGCCACCCTCTGCGATCCTGTGAGCTGCCCATGCTCCCCTCGGTGGCCCTGCTCCACCTCTCCTGAAGCCTTTGAAGCCTCTGCTGCCCCTCCCTGAGCTCATGCCTACCTCTGCTCACTCAAGGGCAAGGCGAAGGTCATAGCAGTTCTCCCTGAAAAGGAGGGCTTTGGGAAGCAAGGCAGGGGCTCCTGAGGCTCCGTCCTCTCTACTCTTGAGCTGCCCTGGCACAGGAGTATTTCAGGTGTAGCAGGCTGAAGGATGTGTGCACACGTGTGCATGAGTGCACATCAGTGCATGTGCATGCGTGTGCCTGTGTGTGCATATGTGCGTGTGTGTGCACATGTGCGTGTATGTGTGCATGCGCATGTGTGTGGGTGCCTGTGTGTGCACATGTGTGTGTGTGTGCCTGTGTGTGCATGCATGTGTGTGTGCATGCATGCAGATGCCTGTGTGTGAGATGTGGGTGCAGAGAGGGAAGCTCCTGAGTTCCCATGCAGGCTGATGGGACTGCGAGTGTGGGACAAATTCACCCCGGACCATTTTTTGCGCAGAACCACGCCGTAGAATTCTAATTAACTTGCTGAACTGTTACCCACAGGCCTTTTTAGCATTTCCCGGTTGCTGGCTGTTACTGCCCATTGAATTCCAATGTTTTGGATTAATACCCTCTGGCTAAATCCTCCTGCGGTTTTCCACACCAGTCGTATTGTATTTCTTGTCCATTTTTCTGGGCCCTATGAGCGATTCCTCTGTCCTCACTGGCCTTCTCAACACTTCCCAATTTTGTACAACCTGTGAATTTAATGAACAAGTCTTTATCTTCTCCTGCAATAATTAACGAAGATGTTAAATACAGCTAGACTCAGCACCAACCCCCAGGGCACCAGCGAGACCCCCAGAGCTGCTCATCCTGGTCTGGGTTGTGACCCTCCTGCCAGCTCTAGGCCAGTGTGGCTGCGCCAACCTGAGCTGGGAGGAACTCACTCAGCGGTAGCCCAGGGCCACACGCGCAGCTCCTGGACTGGGACACTCGCCCGAGCCCCTGGGCTTGGTCTCCATGTCAGGACCATTGCGCACCCTCCCGCCCTCCCTTCCCACAGAAGTGGCTGATGGCCCCACTTCTCGCAGACCAGCCTTGTGCCCCATAGGTGGCACTTCCTTTCTAGCTCTGGACTTTTTCCAACACTCGTTCACACTGGCCTCTAAGACCCACCCAGACGACCCTCCCCTTCGACCTGACTGTCCCCTGCCTTCCCTTCTCAAAGTCATTCTACTGTGACTCAGCCCAAAACTCCTGGTGATGTCCTTGACTGCACGCCTTCCTGCATGCCTCCCCTGATCCTTAGTGATTCCAGCCGCCCTGCCTTCCAACAACAGAGTTGCTTCTCCTCACCCCTGCTACTGCTCAAGGCCATCTTCAGTTGGTCACTGCCGCCCCGACACCCTGACCCTTCTCTCTCACCTCCACACAGCAGCTGGAGTATATTGTGTCAGTCCTTCAAGGCCTTCCCAACGGTTTAGAGAAAAAGTCCAAGTTCTTAGAGGTTCCAGTTTCCATTTGCTGCTGTAACAAATGACCACAAGCTTAGAGGTTTAAATAATAGATGGGGCTGGGGTTGTGGCTCAGGGGTACAGCGCTTGCATGGCACATGTGAGGCACTGGCTTCAATCCTCAGCACCACATAAAAATAAAAATAAAGGTATTGTGTCTATCTGCAACTAAAACTATTTTAAAAATAAAAATAAGTAAATAACACGGATGCATCGTCTCACTGTTCTGGCTGTCAGAGGCTCCACATGGACAATGTGCAACTAATCTCAAGTTACAGGCAGGACTATGGTTCCTCTGCAGGCTGAAGGGAACTCTGCTTCCTCTCCCTGTCCGAGTTCCAGGGGCTGCCCACAGTCTTTGGTGTTGACTGCCACTATTCCACTATCATGTCCCTCTGATTCTCCACAGTCATGTCCCTTGACCCTACGTCCCTCCTCTACTCATAAGGACACTGTGACATTGGCCCCACTAGATAGCCTGGAATATTCCTGGGATCCTGCACTGAAGTGTCTGGCTGCCATTTAAGGAGAAAATCACAGGTTCTAGGGATCAGGATGTGGACGTCTGGGGACTGTCGCCCACCTTCTCTATGGCCTTCAGGGGCCACACGACGGGTCGTGACTCCTGCCTGCCCTCATCTGGTCTCCCATAGTGGTAACTGTGCCCAGCCTCACTGGCCTTGGGGTGGGTGGGGTGTCTGGGCAGGAGCTGCCTTAGCTGTAGTGCTTCCCAGGTCCCCTGGTGTGCCTCCAGCACGCCCACGCTGGCCTCTGGACCTGGCATTGCTGAACACGAGTGGGGAGAGGGTGGCACTGGATCTCAGCCCTGTGCTGGCACTTCCCCCTGCTGCGGCTGCCCCAGGGACGCACCTTGAACACAGCACCTGCCCACACTCCCTCAGACCACCACCAGCCGGAAGTGTGCCACGTCCTGTCTGTCCTGCTTAGCACTCATCTCCCTGGACAGAATGTCACCAACTGCTGGACCCAGTCCCCAGAGCTCAGACTGGTGCCAGAGGTGCAGCAAGGCACTCGGGCACCATCTGTGGGACAGACGGGAGGTGAAGCCTGCCGCGCGGTGGCTTCTGCGAGAAGAGAGCTCTCACAGGAGCAGCGTGTGGGACTGGACGCCTGTCCAGCCCGCCCTGCGCTGTGCTAGTGTCCCCTTTCATTGGGTGACCCGGGTGTGTGTCCTGCTGGGCATTGCTGCCTCGCTGGACACCTACTTCAGCTTCTCTGACCCAGGACTCCCTCCAACCTGAAGGGGAAGCGGCCGCGTGGAGCTCACGGAGACCAGAAGGAAAGCTTCCTCCGAGGGATCCTCAGGGAAGCACCCTGCTTGGGAGTCTGTGAAATGCTCACTTTAATTTAAGGACGGGAAGGGGAAAGGAATCAAACTTGGCATTAAGGCTATCACTCTGGATAGAGGAGATTAGAGAACAAAAGTGGTTTTTATGGGGAGGGAAGCCATCATGAATCCTTAGAAACAAAATGATATTTAACATCCATTGATTACTTATTAAAGGTCAGGTGCCTGCATTAGCTCAGAATGGATGGGAGAAGGGCGTGTGAAGACAGCGGTAGGCGCCCCATCCACCTGCAGCCAGCGCGACAGACCCCAGCAGCCCCCTCCACTGCACAGCAGACGAAGAGACCCTGCTGCCATTTAACTGTGGCCTCAAGCACAGCTGTGCTCTTTGACCTTTCACCTCCTGGTGCTGACCCCAGACGACCCAGACTGTTCATGGACAACTCTGAGTCCCTGGAGACTGAGTTCCCAAGGCTTCAGCACGAAGGTGCCCTCAGGGGAGCTATAGCATCCGACTTGTTTCTCAAAGTGAGACAGGATGCTATTGAGTGCTCTGAGAGAGGGTTCCGTGATCAAACAGGCTTGGGAAACACAAGGTTACCTAGTGTGGACACAGTTACTTTACTGCATGAATCCTGAGAACTCTTTCCCCCCCCCCAAGAAATACTTTTATTGACATGGTAAGTTTTGTTTTTTATTTGTTTTTAACATGGTAGGGTTTTGAACTCAAAGACTTATTAGGTCTGCTCCTCAAATAAACCTATAGCTACTGAAATAAACCTCTAGCTGAACAACATATGTACCTTCAAGATGCCTCTTCCCTGTGCAGGTTAGGTTAGGGTCCAGCACAGACGGTCCTAGGCTTTCCCTCCTAGTCCCTCAAGGGCCTCTGCAAATATCTTTCACTTTATGTTCACAATCCCCTAAAATGCAAAATGATGTGATATCAACTGATACAGAATATCAAGATCTCACCGCCTCTTCCAGTTTCAGAGATGAGTTAGCAAACTCCCTAGAAAGGTTACATTAGATAATGTACCACAGAAAATTTAAATTTCAAACAAAATATAGCTCTTCCCCTTTGGTCTCACAGAAATTAAAGTCCCCCAAAACAGAGGGTGCTATCCTCCACTCCTTCCCCAGATTCATCTGTCCTAGCCAGACCAGGCGGGCTGTGTTCCCAGTTCATGTGAGCCCCTCTTTCAGCACCTCCCGCGCTGGAGAGCTTCTCTGAACCCCATGTGTCCCACACAGACCCAAAGTTCCATGGAGCTATCAGGTCACACGAGAAAATCCAAGTAATTCACAATAGGTTGGGGGGGTGTCTAAGGAAGAATAGTTACTTTAGATTAGGTAGAGAGGAGGGAAGGGAGGGGAAGGGCATGGGGGAAGGAAGGACAGTAGAGTGAAGCAGACATTACTACCTCATGCACATGTATGACTGCATGACCCACGTGATCCTGCAACATGTACAATCAGAACAATGAGAGAGTACGCTACGTAGAAATGCGTTCTACTGTCATGAAAAACTAATGAGAACAAATAGAATTTATTTTTAAAAAAGCACCTCAAAATTTAGAAGTAACCACCGAAGCCCAGGAACGCCACCCCGCGGGAACTCACAGCCTAGGCCCCGCGCCTGTGTGTGAGGGCACTTTCCAAATGAAGTTACCTCCGCAAACACGCTGCGCAATTCAACTCAGTGAGGCCACCCGCCACCCGGACAGCAGGAACGCTGCAGGCAGCGAGGACCCGGTGCAGACAGGAGAAAGGCAGGCAGAAGACTTGCTTTCAGCGTCTTCTGGACCAGAATCCACGGGCTGGAAAGCGCCCACCTCTTCCTCGCGGACATCACCTCCAGCCGGGGACATGTGCCCAGCTTCTCTGCCACCCCGCCATCTCCACAGCCTCCTGCACCTGCACCTGGATGAGCACTCTGTCCACTGGCACAGTCCACAGCCTTGGCCACCACCCAGCTAGGCCTGACCCACAGCACCCTGACATCCTCCAGCAGCTCTTGCTGACCATGGGCAGGAGCTGCTCCAAGTCCTCCACCTCCTCAACCTCCACCCCCTCCTCCTCCACCTCCTCCTCCACCTGTTCCTCCTCCACCTCCTCCACAACCTCCACCTCCTCCTCCTCCACCTCCTCCTCCACCTGTTCCTCCTCCACCTCCTCCACCTCCCCATCTCCTCCTCTACCTCCTCTGCCTGCTCCTCCACCTCCTCCTCCACCTCCTCCACCTCCTCCACCTCCTCCTCCTCCTCCTCCTCCACCTCCTCCACCTCCCCATCTCCTCCTCTACCTCCTCTGCCTGCTCCTCCATCTCCTCCTCTACCTCCTCTGCCTGCTCCTCCATCTCCTCCTCTACCTCCTCTGCCTGCTCCTCCACCTCCTCCTCCTCCTCCACCTCCTCCTCCACCTGCTCCTCCACCTTCTCTGGCTCCACCACATCCAGGCCGCATCTCTGTATCTGCAGGAGCAGGGCGAACACTCGGGCGCTGGCGACTTTTACCCTTCTTAAAGGTTCCCTCAGAGAAGTCAGGGAAAGAGCGACTTAGGAGCAGAGGCAGAGAAAGAAGCGAGTCCTGCGGACTCTCAATGTGCAGTGGTGGGAAGCAAATCATGAAGAAAGCTGCACAAACTTCCCCAAATTTACACAGATTTCTGTTTGTTTGAACAGCGTCTTAGATAATTTCTGTTCTCTGGAAAGCACTTTGGGAAAAAACTGTTCTTCCTGAACTGGTATTTCTTCTGTCTCCAACCAATGCCCAACTGTTAGTTGATCCCCTGGTGGGGGTATGGGAGAAGAGTCCAGCCACAACAGGTGAAGAGCCTCAGCTTGGGGAGGGGCCACTCTTCCAGCCAATTATTTTTGGCCAAGTAAATACAATTAGATTCCCCACAGGACAAGAGGGAGAGGTCCTATCAAATGCACGAGCCCCATAGGGGACTTTGAGAACAGCACCTTGGAATGGAGGTGGAAAACGTTAGGTAGAGACATAAACCTGTGACCCCAACTAGACACGGTGTGGTCACTGGCATCCCCACTGTGCCTGGCACCAGAGGACAACTTTAAAGTTGTTGTTTGTTTAAACAAACAACAGCAAAATAAACAACCCTAATTGCCAGCCTAGAACTCCATTACTGCCTAGAACTCCATTACTGTCATTACGAATAGGCAATTGGTTATATAAGTAAAAACCCAAAAACATATGCAGATAAATTCAGAAAGAGAATGTAGCAAAGCCACTGGATACCAGACAAATAGATACCATTCAGTTGTATTTTTCTATATGAGCAACACCAAATAGAAATTTTTTTCAGGTACCACATATAATAATAAGCAAATGCCCACGAGACATAAAACCTGTCTGGCGCACATGAACGCATGGGCCCAAGCAAGTTTTACGCGGCACGATTCAATCACTCGGTTTCTCTGGGTCACTGTTCACTCCTCTCCAAGTCACCAGAGTTGGGTACGTTTGGGGTAGACTTTCTGGCAGCTCTAAAAGTTACGATCCTCGTCCTCTTGCCCATGAATTTGGCAAAACCTGACTGAGGTTCACCAAGTACTGGGCTCTGTGCTAGCCTGATAAAAACAGAAGGCAGACGTTTGTGGAAGGAAGAAGGGAAGGAAGAGGGAGGGAGGGGGAGGAGGGAGGGAGGAGGGAGGGGGAGGAGGGAGGGAGGAGGGAGGGAGGGAAGGAGAGAGGGAGGGAGGGAAGGTGAGAGGGAGGGAGGGAAGGTGAGAGGGAAGGAAGGAGAGAGGGAAGGAAGGTGAGAGGGAGGGAGGGAAGGAGAGAGGGAGGGAAGGAGAGAGGGAGGGAAGGAGAGAGGGAGGGAAGGAGAGAGGGAGGGAAGGAGGGAGGGAGGGCAGGTGGGAGGGAGGGAAGGAGAGAGGGAGGGAAGGAGAGAGGGAGGGAGGGAAGGAGAGAGGGAGGGAAGTGGGGAAGGGGGAGGGAGGGAGGGCAGGTGGGACAGGTGGGAGGGAAGGAAGAGGGAGGGAAGATGGGAGGGAGGGAAGGAAGGAGAGAGGGAGGGAAGTGGGAAGGGGGAGGGAGGGAGGGCAGGTGGGACAGGTGGGAGGGAAGGAAGAGGGAGGGCAGGAGGGAGGAAGTTAGTTGTGAGGCCCGGCCGCGGCCTTCAGGGCTCCCGCTGGCCCAGGGCTGGGGTGCTGTGCCCTGAGCAGTCCTGTCAGGGCGACTTGCTGCAGCAGCCAGGAGCCAGAGGCCCGGTGACAGTGGAGGCCAGGAGAGGCAGTCCCCTTGGGAGGGTGGGGCTCTCAGAGGTGGGGCTGGGGAGGTGAGCGGCAGTGCGGGAGGCCCCTCCTGCCCCAACGCTGTCCTCCACTGGCTTGATCTTGTTATACTGGTGAGCCTCCACAGAGGAGGAGGCCTCCAGCTTCCGTATGCCTGTTCCTCGGCTGGCCAGGGATGTGACCACCTCCGAGGATGGAATTGGGTCCTGGGAGTGTCCCTGTCCCTGGCCGTGGGCTCTCCTATGTGCCAGGGCAGCTGCAGCCAGCGGGTAGAGCTCCAGCAGCAAGAAGGGCAGCTGCGCTGCCCTCCAGGCTCTGCTGGGGCCCTTCGTGGCCTTCACGGGGCCCCAGAAAGTTCTGTCACTCTCCCACAGAGACTGTGCTTGCTGTCCTGCGCAGGCTTGTCCATGCCGGGCCTCCTTCAGCAGCACATGGGACCCCAATTCCTTGTCTAGTCTCCAAGACTGAGAGTGACCCTTGGTCTGCTGAGGAGCAGCCACCGGGGAGCCCAGGCCAGGAGGGCAGCGACCCGCCACTCGTTAAGCAGCTTACTTCCTCCCGGGCAGCTTCGCCGGCCAGCCTTGAGCGAGGTGGCCCTGCTCTCCAGAGGGGAGGTCCAGGAGAGAACCGCTCCGTATGAGGAACAGGCAGGACTGTGCTCCCTACCACTCGGGCCAGCAAACGAGGTGCCGCCTGGGACCCAGGCCTTGCGAGACGCCTCTAAACTGGGCAAGGACAGGAACAGGCCAGTGAAGCTGCGCTGCGGAGTTGGAGGAGGCTCCCAGGGAGCTCGCGGCCAGGGCCCTTCCTGAGCAGGGCGCGCGTCTACCGCCACCAGGGGCAGAAGAGCACCCAGCAAAACAATCTGCTGGTGAGGGTTCCATTAAAGGTGCGACTTCCGGGGTAGGAACCGGGGTCACCACCTCCAGGGCCACCCAGTCCCCGCCCAGCGCCTCCCAGAGGTGGCTGCTAGGGGGGCTACATTTTATGAAGGAGAATCCACACCGACATTCCCCCCAACTTCCCCCAACACTGGCCCCCAGCACCCCCAGGAAGGGGTCGAGGTGCTTACAGCAATATTGCAAAACCAGCCAGACTCGGCTCAGACTCGGAGATGGGCTTGAATCCAGGAGGAAGGCGTTGGTCATGTTCAGGCCCCGCCGCTGCCGCTGCTGGCCACATGCGGAGGACTCCGTGCAGCTCATCGTGCCAGGGACAGGTCCCGCGCTGTCTCCACGGGGATCGATCATTGATTTAAGCTGCTCATGGCATAGCAGTTGGCTTTCAAGCCATTCTCTCCCAGGTGGAAGAAGCCCAGCCGCTCTGGGCTCATGGCCTGGAATCACAGGGATTTTTAAAGAATGGGTCATTGTAGACAGGACTCTTAAAGCCTGCTGTCCACATTGTTACTCGAAGGGAAGTTTTTACTTCAGAAATGAATACCAGGCGGGTGACACTGCTGGGAAACCCCAGTGCTTCCGGAGAGGTGGAAAGTGAGGACCCCTCCCTCCGCTGCAGGACAACTCGCCACCGCCACCTGCTTGGGCGGCCTCTGGCCTCCACCTCTGCGCTCTGCCTCTCTTCTTTCCTTCTCCAGAGGAAACTTGACCTTTAAGAGGAGTCACCAGCGCTTTCTCCTCCTGCCCACCTGAGCCACCTGCACCAGCCACTCCTTCCTCCATTTTAAAGCAAAGTCGTCTGTTCCAGAAGAGCCTGTGTCTGGCTCTCACAGGTCTCTTGGGTCACAGGGAGGCCGGGCCTGCACCCCAAGGGTGTGATCCTGGGAAGGAGATGAGATGGGAGCCTCACGTGACCTGCATGTACCGAGGCCACCATCCCAGCAGCAGTGGTATGTCTGGAGGTGGCACCTGGAGGGCCACAGGGAGCAGGAGCCCAGGATGCAGAGGAGGGACATGTGGGAAGGAGGACTGTGGGCCCCCAGGATGAGGAAGCCCCAGGGGGGAGGCTCCGGCAGGCTGAGGTACAAGGCAGGTGGCTCCGAGCCCCCACGGAGCAGGTCCCCCCTGGGGGAGCAGGGGAGGAGCTGGCCTCGTGCTCTGGGGTTCTGTGAGCCCCAGTTTTAAATACCACCCCCACCGTCAGGCAGCTGGTGAGGCTACACTTTCTGGAAGGGCCTGGATCTGTTGCAGGGTAAGGGCGAGCTTTCCAACGGCGACTGGGCTGCAGTAGAGAGACCGGAACGCACCCGTGGGCAGCGGGAGCGCACCCGAGTTTCTGGTCAGGAGAACTGTTGGCGTTTCCTACGGCTGCTGTGCCACACTGCCACAAACCCAGCAGCTGGCATCAACACCACCTCTCACCCTGCCCTCCGGAGCCAGAGCCCACACCCTGTGCAAGGCAGTGTGCCCTCCGGAGGCCGCGGGGGTCCTCTTCCCTGCAGAGGCGCCTGCTCCCCCAGGGCTGCAGCCCGGCAGCCTCGCCCAGCCTCGCCTGCTTCTTCCGTGGTCACTTCCCCTTCTCTCTGGTCTCCTGCCTCCTTCTTAAACGTCTCTGTGGTCCCAAGATCACCAGGACATCTCTCCATCAGCAGCCCTGAGCTCCACCTGCAGACTCCCACGTGCCATGTGAGGCGCCTTCTCCAGCTTTAAGAAGTGACATCGGGGAGACGTTACTCTGTCCATCACAAGCAAGCCTCATAAGTAACAATCACGGCAAGAATCGCGAGTGTCCTGAGCACTGTTTCGTGCCAGGTACTTCGATATTTTGTCCATCCTGCTCATGGTCCGTGTTGCTACCATTTTACAGAAACTGAGCTGAGGCCTCCCAGTGAGGACCTGCTCTGGGGCCCAGTGCCCAACTCCACACCAGCGCCTCCTCCAGGAGGTGCGAAGCCTGCTGTGCTAACCGCTTCTTCGCTGCTGGAGCTGCTGGCGGCACAGCGGCTGCTCACCGTCTGGCAGGCGCACGCCCTCACAGCCTCCACCCAGGGTCTGTCACCTACCAGACTCCAGCAGGGCCCCGGCCACCACCCAGAGCGGCAGACAGAGCCAGGCCTCCGCGTGTGAGAACAGGCCCCGCGCGCCAGGCGGTGCTGGGCCACGGGAGACCACTTGTCCCTCTGCTTGGAAAGGTTAGGAAGATTTCCCAGAGGGGGGGACATTTAAGCAGAGACTTGAAGGTAAAGAATGAGGAGGATTTTATCATGTGCAGGAGGCTCAGGCGGGTGGGGAGGACAGATCCAGCAGATGGAATTTCCAATGCAAGAGTGGAGAGAGACAGGAACAGAGGCAGAGAGACAGAGGCACGAAGAAAGAGAGAGAGAGAGACGTGCAGAGAAAGAAAAGAGCTAGAGGGCGGAAGAGACAAAGGCAGAGAAGAGAGATAGACATTGAATCAGAGACAGAGCCAGAGAGCCAGAGACACACAGGACCTGGAGTGTGAGACAAAGAGGCAGACAGAGGCAAAGACAGAGGCGAGGGAGACGATGGCGGAGTGCGTAAGAGAGAGAGGAAAGCAGAAGGGGAGCCAGAGCTCAGAGGTGGGAGACCGGGAACAGAGAGCAGCAGAGCTGCCTCCGGAAGTCCTGAGCAGGAGGAGCGGCAGGAGGCAGCCTGTCCGTGCTGGTGGGAGAGTCTGAGCGTGCTCAGTGGGGCAGGCAGGGGCTGGTCAGTGCTGCTGCTGCTGCTGACCAGCTGTGCACACTCGGGACAGTCCTTCACTTCCTGGGGACCCACTCTCCTCCTCTGGAAATGGGGTTACAGCAGATCATCCCAGGGTCCTCAAACTTCCAGCTGGTATGAGTCTACCTGCCCTAGAGCTTGCCAGGCGTAGCGCTGCGGGTGGAGTGGGCGGCCCACCCTGGGTCCTTCTCTCTTCACTTCAGACTCAACCACTGTGTGCTACTGGGGAGGTAAGGGGGAACATGAAGGTGCCCATGGAACCCCAGAGACCTGCATTCAGGAAGCCTCAGGACGGCCACAGAGGCGGCAGCTGGCAGAGAGATCAAGGCGCCCTGGATGGGCAGAAGCAAGTGCCCTGGAAGGCTCCTCTCCTCACGGCCACTCCCTCTGGTCTCAAAAGAAGACCACGATCGAGCAGAAGGAAGATGCATGCACAGGATGTCCATCACCTAAAGTGTCACACAAAAACTATGACAACCCAAACACCTATGCATAGCAAACCAGGTGTATTCTCAGGTGCTGCATTTTGGAGCCATTAAAAAATACATTTATGAACTATTAATGGCCTAGAAAAATGGTCATGACAAAATGCAGGGCAAAAACCAGTTCATACGTTCTGGTTTCTGAACCATGAATATGAGTTAACCACTTAGAATTAAATTTAAAAAGTAATAAAAACATGAGATTAATAGTCATACATGTGACTGTATACACAAATGAGTGTGCATGTGCTTGTGTGTGTGAAAGAAAACACACCAAAATGTGAAAGATGTTACCTCTAGGAGGGAGAATTTTGGATGATTGTTGTTTTCTTTACATTTTTACATATTTCCAAATACTTATAGTAAACATGGATTTGATTTTCATACTGAAAATAGCCATATGTGTATACACACATAGACACACTCGTTAAATGTAGACACGCACACTAAAAAAGGCTGCTTGCACTACTCTGAGGTCATGCCTCCAGCTCTGCGTGGTGTGGACAGCAGCCTCTTGTTGGTGAACTACAGACCCAATGAGGTGGTGTCTTTCTGGTTATTCCAATCATGCCAACAAAGTTAGCCAGGGGACAAAACAAACTTTCTCCATGTGTCTGAAGTTGGTAAATGCTATGCACAAACCAGAGCAGACTTATGATGCTTGAAAAGCAAGCTGCTATGGTCGGAATGTGTTCCCCAAATTCCAGTGTTGGGAACTTGATTCCCAGAACAACAGGGTTGGGCAGTGGGGCCTTCAGGGGCATGGCCTGCTTGGTGGACCCAGGCTTCTTGAAGGAGCTCGACAGGGAGTTCAGCCCTCCTGCCTCGTGCTGGGGAAGGACACTGTGTTCCTCTCCTCCAGCCAATGCGTACTTGAGGCACCATCTTGAATGCAGAGGGCAGCGCTCACCAGACACTGCGTCTACTGGCACCTTGGCCTGGAACTTCCCAGCCTGCAGAGCTGTGAGAAATAAACTTCTATTCTTATAAATTACCCAGTCTATAGTGTTCTGCTATCATGGCACAAACCAGACTAAGACTTGGCCAAAAATATTTATTTTACAATGATCTATCTGCCTCCCAGGCCTGGGGCTAGGGATGAAGAGGAGGATCTTACCAGAAGACGGTGGAGATTGAGCTGGGTCCAGGGTACCGCCAAATGCAGACTTTCCATCCCTTTGTCTTCCAGGGTGTTCTGTTCCTGGAAAATGTTCTTTGAGAAATTCCTTCTGGGTGGTCGATGCTCTGGAGTGTGCAGAGGGGAAGGAGAAGGGTAAGAAGAAAGGGCGGTGGCTTGCCTGGATGGCCCGTGCTGGGTCCACAGAGCACGGACTCCATCTCCAAACGTGGAGCATCTTCATGTCCAAAGGGAAATTCACGCAACACTCATCCCAGGCTCTCCCTTGAAATTTCGCCTGTTTTATAATGACGGAAATAGACCTCAGAGAAATACTGCCTTACATGAAAAAGTCTCAGTAAATACACTCCTCAAAATTTTCATTCTTAATATATCAGTAGCTTTTCAGTTCATTATAGTGTTATTAGTCAGTCTTCATAAAAGTGCTATGCATCTTTATTAAAAATGGAAGTTCACATCATTTTATGTTCCCATAAAAATGGGTGGTGGTAGCTTTGATTAATTTCTTCACATACAGTGAACTTTACAGCAAATTGGACAGTGTAATTCAATTCCTATTTCTGCAGATTTTTTTGTTGGTAGAAAATTGATATCATTCATATGTAATCATATTGCCTTTGCAAGAGATATTTAAGAAATAATATCCTGCGGTAACGATCGCATGGCTTAATTATTAATACCGTGCCTCCACTCACGGCAGCACGCATTCCCTTACCAGCCTGGCTTCCATCAGGAAGGCTCCTTCCACCTGAGCCCAGCTGCGGGTCACCCGTGTGCACATGCATGTGTGGGTTAGCTCAAGTGTTTCTCTCCGTAACGGCGCTGAGGCAGAGGGCAGCTTGGAGTTCAGGTTTGCAAGTCCAGATTGCCCGCCACCTCATCCAGCACACCCTCTCACACACTGGAGGCTGTGCCCCTAGGCCGGGGTGGCTCCCCAGGGCTGGCCCCGAGGCAGGCCACCGGCCAGGCTGGGCAGAGTCCGCACTGCAGGGGCGAGGCTGCCTGGGGTGGCCATGCTGCACTGCACTACCCACCCCACACGTGAGAGACGGCTTTGGCTGGGCCACACACCTGCCAGTCACCCGCTCTGACTCCTCTTCCCAACGAGGGGTCTGAGGCGTCCATGCCAGGTGGCAGCTGAGGGCCCTGCCTAGCGAGCAATAGAACTGCCTGAGCTGAAGCAACCGAGTCTCTGTGGTGGGCCTCCTGGCCCCGTGCTCTTCACTCGGGAGGGACTGCGAGGTGTGGTGTGTGGAGGGACACACACGGACACACACTAGAGACAGCGACACACATCACACTCTGGCTCTACGATACACCCTTGGACACACACAGGGGGCCACAGAGTGCACCTTCACACACTCGCACACAGATTCACACAGAACACACGTGCACACCACACGCACGGCCACAGGCGGGAACACGCATCACCACCCACCCGCACACACTCACAGCTCCCCTGGCTCCACGCCCCAGGCCAGCTTTCTCAGCAGTGCGGCCCCAGGTGGGTGGCGTCCCCAGAGGCAGAAGCCGTGTGCAGTGCAGCTCGCACACTGGACGTGCTGCCTGGCCAGGTGCCACATGCTCCCCAGGCTAGCCTGGCACTGGAGAGGAAGGCAGCCTGGCCTGGCTACCGGAGGCCCCGGGCAAGGGTGGCAGGCCCCTCTGACTGCTCGGGGTGCCTGTGTTCCACAGGAGCTGTCCTCGCCAGGACACAACTCTTGCCTCAGAAGGTGACATGCAGTCCCTCTACCCTGCACACGGCCTGCTCTCTGTCCTCCACCAGCACAGGGAGTGACCCCCTTGTGTAGGAGTGACCCTCCACACCCCTGGCTCCAGCACAGCTTCTCTGTGCTCTCAGCAGAGCGGTCAGTGGGCTGGTGATCGCTCCTTTTGAGGTGGTGGTTATCTTCACCCAGATGCCCCCAAGGACGGCTGGCTCCCTTCTGCACCCTCCCCCACCTGGCCTTACGGACGCACCTGAGGGACTCACCCTGTGCTCACAGCGTCCTGGGTGACTCCAAGCTCTTGCTCCAGTACGGCGACAGAGACTCCAACCGATAGTTAGAGCAACGTCCCAGAGGGTCCCAGCAGGAGAGCAGCCCCCAGGCGTTCCTCCAGAGTCCATGGCCGGCGACTGGAGCCCAGGTGGACAGAGGAATCCACAGTCTGCGTGTCTAAGATGTTGACCAAACGTGCCTGAAGGACCTGAGCAGCGCAGCACTACTGGGGTGTCCTGAGAGGTGGCTTTGCCTCTGAGAATCGGGACGGCTGATGGAGGGCGGCCCATGACTGTCCTGAGTAAGATAATCAGGCAAAAGAAGGATCTGAAATGCAGAGGTGCAGCGGCTGAGTGTCCACAGGCTGCAGCAGGGCGGCTCGGGCATGAGTGGTCACGGCAGTGGACAAGGGCGTGAGACCTGAGGACAGCAGGGTCATCTCTCCAGCCCCAGGGGAGAATGCAGACAGGAACCAGCCCTGGGGTTAGAGGCCCATGAAGGTCCTTGCCGAGAAAGGGAGCACGTTGGCTCCTCAGGGGACCATAGCACAGGGAACCCCCTCACCTGAGCACAGGTGAACACCTGGACCTCAGGGTGACAAGGACCCACAGTCACCTGATCACAGGTGAAGACACAAACCTCAGGGTGACAGGGACCCACCCTCATCTGAGCACAGGTGAAGACTTGGACCTCAGAGTGACAGGTGACTTCGAGGTCTGAGCACCACCGCTCAGTGACGGTGTCGGGATCCACCACTGAGTAGTGAGAGTGTTGTAGAGACGAACCCTTTAGGGGCAACTACACATAAAAACTGTGAGCGTCTACATCATTTCTGTGGATCAAAAGACGTCTAGGTTATGTACCTGTGTCCCCTTTCTGTGTAAAGACAAGTGCTCCGCGTCGGCAGGAGGAAAGGGCACCAGCCCTGTCCCTTCCCCAACCCAGGGCAGGCACCTTTGGGATGGCCTCCTTAAAGGGTCAGCATGCGGCACGATCGTGGTGTGGTAGGACGGGTGCCTTGGCACAGGGACACACCCCAGAAGGTCCCTCACGGCCCCACAGCCCCACTCTCAGGAAGAGGACTCAGTCCCAGGACCTGCGGGCGCACAGCACTCCGAGGCGGCCCTGGGCCCAGCGCGGAGCTGGAAGCCAAGGCTCTTGAACGCAGGGGAGTGGTTTCCACCTGGGCTTTGTGTTTATCGTTCCTCGACTGGAAACAGAATTGAATTCATCGCAGACACAAAACAAAGACAGCTCTGAGTTATACTGTAACTTGCTGTGGGAGATTTATGAATATTATTTTCCTGTAAAATCCAGCATTTTTCTCGTTGTGGCTTGCAGCCTGCAAGTGGCATGAGGCCCTGCACCTCGCAGGTCGTCCCCCCGACACCCGGCTCCGGCTGGCATGAGGCACTCAGGCTACCAGCCCCGTAAATCCTGCCTCCAAGTTTAACCTGTCTAATCAGCTCACCATATCAAAACTTCATAAGTGGCTGCTTCTCATTTAAAGGTCTAGTAAAACTGCAATTACCATGGCTGAAGACGCCCTGTTTCGAAAAGTGCATTAAATAGTTTTATAGATGTGGTTGGAAACACTTGTGTGGTTGTATTTACGAAAGCGAATGAGTTCATTAATAATGGGACCCGAGACAGAAAGACAAGTTGTGCTATGAAAATTCCCTGGGTCCTTGAAGCTCATACCTGGACACGCTTTTTGAAGTCAGGAGTGTTTCTACCTCACTTTAAAAAAATCGAGGTGTAATTTTATAGTCAGACGCATAACGTTCTGGTGACACCTGGGCTGTAGCCTCTGGAGCACACGTCTTCATGAGAAAGGGAAGCCAGCGTCTCCTCTGAAAACAGGCAAGGGAGCCCAGACAGGGAGCCGTGTGCCGCCTGAGCCAACAGCTGCACTGCCAAGGGTGCTGGGCGGTCTTCCCACTCAGACCCCATTAGCAACCAAAGTCACTAGGTTCTGGGGTGACTGGTCTCCAGCATGAGGTCCCAACTAGGACAAGCCTCCTCACACCACCCTTGGGCCCTGGATGGCGGTCCAACTTCAGACACGGGGAGACAAACACTCTCTGAGTGTGAATGAAGGAGCCACGGCCAGAGCGCCACCTCTCCGTCCTCACAGACACTGCCGGCCAAACAGCCGGCACACTTTTTTGAAAAATGAAATCTCAGATTTGCTGTAAATTCAGGCTAGCGGGGATCTAGCAGATGGGCAATGTTTAAGTTGCAAACCTAAGGGAAGCTTTTGCATTTAAAAAAAAGAAGAAGAAAACACTCTTAAATTGCAGCTCTTAAAATAAAGAAAGATTCTCTGTTTTCCACAGTGACTCACTAACCCTTTATTTAGACAGTTGGTAAAAACACCACATCACATATTTCACATGTTTCCCCCACTGCCTCAGCTTAAAACGGTATCATGGTTTTTTTTTTCTTCTTCTTCTTCTAGAACGAAGCAGAAATCTACAGTGAAGCTTTTTTGCCTTTTTTAAAAAATGAAACCTGGATGTGTTTTGGAACGGTTAACATTCCCGGCCAGACCCACGGCGGAGCACCCCCTGGTGCACGTGCGAAGAAGCATTAGGGCCCTTACGGGGTTTGTTCGCTTGCTGTTCAACAGTTCCCAGAGATGAATTTTAATGCTCATTCAAAAATACAACAAAACATAATGATCTGAAATCCATCATCTAACCGTTCATGCAGGTTTTCTTGCTGTTCTCACTGAGTTTCGGGCTAACGAGTTCGCTAAGGAAAGCACGCACCCTGGCGCTGCACGGGGATCCGGTGTGGCCCAGGGTCACGCGGCACTGCAGCCACCTTCCTGAGGCTGGGTGTCCCAGGCCACCAGCAGGGCCCCCGGGAAGCCTCTGAACATTCAGCAGCCCTCCCAGAGCAGCCAGGGCCGGTGTGCCAGGAGCTGGTCTGTGTTCCCAGGGCCACCAGCCTGCAGCCACCAAGAGCCCCACAAAAGATCTTAGAAGAGATGGTTCTCCCAAGGGGCAAAGCCACAGGTCCTCATGGATGTTCATGGAGGGCACAGTGTGCACGCATGTGAGAGCACGGCACACGCACGTGTGTGAGAGCACGGCACACGCATGTGCACTGTGGAGTGTACAAACAAGGTGCACACACATGGCGTGCACAGACTCACACACAGGCACAAGCCCACACACGTGTGGACCTGTGAGTGCTCACTCAGATCTGCACAGACACAGACCCTCTCCCCACTAGGCACAGGGACGGCCAGGAGCAAGGCTGCTCCCCAGGCGCAGAGGGAACCCTCTGGCCCTCTACCACAGACCCTTCCCCTTACTTCAGCATGTTCTTGTTACGAGCGTGTGTCAAGCCAGGCTTCGGGTCTCGTGGGCAGAGGACTGGAGTGAGACCCCCCACGTTTCCGCTGAAGGCTGGAGAGGACTGATCGTGTTCAGCGTGCCGGTTCCCAGTATCTTTTGACCTGCGTTCCCAGTGGGAAACGTCGGCTCTCCTCGCTCGTCCCCGCTAGAGCAGCCACAGTGTGACCGCAATCTGCGCCGCTGTGCAACTGGCTGTCCCCGGCAGCGCTGCTCCAAGGCCGGCCAGCTGCCCTTCCTGGAGGCTGGGTGCAGGCGCGGGCTCCCTGTGGGCGCTGCACCCACCTCCAGAGGCGGCGCCACCCCTGCGATCTTCACTGGACTGAAATGTGCCTCTGCTGGTCCCCTGCAACTGACGCGCCACCCTGGCTTTCAACGGAAGTGCCCTCCGCTCCCCAGCACCCGCTGAGGCTGGCTTTCCTGAGGGCCACGGAGCACGGCCAGAATTTGACTTGGAGGGATGCGAGTCATTATTTCAGATTTACTAGCCTGAACTTGGTGTCTTGTGATGGGGACACGGTGACTCGTGCATGCCGCCAGTCCTGCGTGCAGCCCCCGGGGCAGCTCCTCTGCAGACCAGGAGACTTGCCACCCCTGAAGCCCAGCGGACCCGCAGCAGTTGACCTCAGTGGTGTCAAAAACCACCGTTCTACATGGCTGGTATTCGCCTGAAAGTCCCGACGTTTTCTGTCAAGGAAAGGAGCACTGTGCGCGGCGTTGAGTGTGCAGTCCGCGGGGGTGGCAGAGATGCCCTGTGCGGGGGGCTCTGCCCCTTCACAAGGGTCACAGGTCACCGGCAATGAGGCCCCGTCTATCACAGACAGCCTGTCACCTGTTCTGGGACCTGAGGGCCTTGCTACAGCCACCACATAAGGGCTACAGGAGAGCCGGAGCACCAAGGGCCCCCGGGGGCAGGGGCTTCTGCTGAGGCTGGGAGCTCCCACATCATGGACCCCACGTGGGACAGCCTGTGGTGGTGGGGCTTTTTAGGGGGCGTTGTTCTCCTGTCTCAAGGGACCCAGGGGCATCTGAGGCCAGCTCATGGCCAGAGTGGTGGCCAGTGGGTTAGGGCTGTCCACTGACAGGGCTCTCAGGGGAGGCCCGATATTGTCACCGTGTTGATGTAATGGGGACAAATCTCATGGAAACAGGGGCCGGCTGTGAGACCACTCGTACACATCAATCATCCCACACAGCGGTAACCTGAATCCCAGCTCCATTACTGTCCCCATCCTGCAGGGGAACAAAGAGGACCAGACAAGGGTCAGGTGGCAAAGAGCAGGCTGAGGGAGCAGTGGAGGGTGGCCCAGGTGGTGGGGGCTGCCTGCTGCAGGAGGCTGGGGGGTCTTCAGAGTCTGTCGGAAAGTCCATGGAGGCTCGGAAGCTCCGACTCCCATCCTCCCCTGGAGCCAGCTGTGAAAGACAAGGACCCCTGTAGGCGCCAAGGAGGGGCCGCAGGCCTGGCTCTCCGCACGTCTGTGCACAGCGCACACCTGCGGGGTGCACATGGCCCGGCACACGCTTACCTGTGCGTGATTCACTCCCACAGGCCCACCCGTGACCCTCCACACGACCCACCTGCAGCCGCACAATCCCACACGCTCGGCACACACACATCAGACACCGGGTGCTGGTGATCCAGGCTGAGCTGGCGCAGCCTTCGTGTCCGCGCCGGAGCGCCTGCTGCCGGGACTGGTGCTGAGGCCTGAGCTGGGATCACTCAGACCCACCTGCCCTCCGGCCGCATCTCGGGAGGAGATGTCACACATTAGAACAGAAGAGACCACCCCCTCACGCCCGCGTCCACCTGCCTGCCAGTGACTCCTCAGAGCCCCTCAGAAACAGAGCCTGCCCCTGGGGCCACACCAGGCCCTGCCCTGCTCCCTGTGGACCTCTCAGCTGTTGTGGCTTCTGCCCAGGGCAGCGCAGTGGGCAGGGGCCACAGGAGAGGCGGCCAGGCAGCAGCATCCACTTGTTCCGGGTGCCCCGGGGAAGGCGCAGCAGGGCAAGACCCAAGCAGGGTCCAGGGGGTTTTGACGACCGACCATCCAAGTAGGAAAAACAGAAGGACCCTCCACACAGGAGGAAGTGGGCCTCTGTGGCATGGACTGAAGAGGATTCCTGGCTCTGCCTCTGGGTCTGCCCTTGCCCGGGCCCTGGGCTGAAAGACGTGGATGCGACTCCCTGGCTCCCAGGCCTCGGGAGGCCTCGGCCACAGGGCCCCGTGCTGTGGGGGGTCCAGCCTGTGCATCCTCACAGGTGTGGGAGGGAAGCCGGGCCTGCCCTGCACCCCCAGGCTCCTCCCCAGACAGGCCACCTGGTTCCCGGCTCCGAAGCCTGCAGGGTCCCTCGAGGGGGTCAGGCGGCTCCAGCAGGCCTGCCCACACAGCCCAGCAGAGCAGAGCCAGCGTCCAAGGGGCCGTCCCTGCCTGCCAGCCCACGCAGTGATGGTGATTTACGCTTAGTCCTGGCTCGCAGCCGGGCTCCAGGAGCCCTTTGTGACTCCCTGGTGGCCGGCTCAGAATGACCAAACCAGAGCGGGCTTTTTATGGTCACTCCTCTGCCACACATAACAGACCACTCGGGAGCCTGATGAGCATCAGGTAAGAAATAAAGAGGCTGACCTGGGACCTCCTAGCCCAGGGCGGTTCTGCCTGAGAGCCGCCTCGCAGGGCATATATCCTGCAGGTCTGCTCCTAGATGGCCCTACTTATCACAGCGACTCTCCATGCGGGTGTCTGGGAGTCAAGTCCAGTGAGCAGGGCCAGGAGGCTGCATTTTCTGCATGGGGTGACGTGCCTTCTGCCTGACTGTGCTCCCAGCCTCAGCCTGCCCACCCCTCTGAAGACACTGGGGAGCAGGGGAGAGTGGGGAGCAGTACCCCCTGTGCACAGCTACCAGGCCCTTGGCTCACGTGCAGCGTGGGGCTGACACCAGCACCCACAGGGTGTTGGCACGAGGCCTGGGAGGAGCCCTCACACCCTCAAAGCAGCAAGAAGAGTAGCAGCCCCACCTGGAACCTCCTGGAACTGTCCCTGGAGGAGTCCGGCTCACAACCGCCCGCAGTCATCCGTCCTCCCTAGGCCAGGGCAGCCAGTGGTCCCTTCTCTGCAATTTTAGTTTAAAATTCCTGTCCCCTCTCTCTGAGGACCCTCAGCTCTGTCTTAGAACATGTTCGGATTGCGGGGCCCCTCGTGCACGGAGACCAGACCCAGGTCCCCGTGGTGAACAGAGCCTCCAGTGAGCAGCAGGAGGCCTTTCCAACGCCATGGTCGGCGGCCACACCTGCACCGGGGAGGAGCCCTCGTGTTATTACCATGCCAAAACACGTGGTCACAGAGGGCGTCATGGAGAACGCGGTGATGGCCGCGGAGCCTGAGGCCGCACCCAGCAGAAGGTAGTCTTGTCTGGTGACACGTGTGTGACGTGCGCTCTGTCTAGACCTGACGCGTTCCTGCAGTTTCACTCTGTTCATACAATCAACCATCTTTTTTCTAGGTAGCTCGATCCAACTCCATTTCTCAAAGTCAGCGCGATCAAGCTAGGTGCCCGGGGCCGTTCCCACCCGCACCGCCCTGGGCTGGTAGAGCCCTTCAGGGCGCCAATCACGGGAGCTGCCTCCCCGAGCTCCATGCTTCTCTCTGATGGACGCTCAACCAGCGGGGAGCACCTCTGCCGGTAGCCCACCCCGGCCGCTGCCGTGGAGCCAGGTGCACATGGCTCCTCGTTTTAAGTGGTGCACTGATCAAGGACTGGGGAGGAGGAGAGAAAGTCCACAAGACTCTGGGAGGCCGTTTTCTGTTGTCTTTCCTTCCCCTCTGACCTGCCCTCCGCTCCGCAGCAGGATCACTTGTCATCTGGAGGAAGAGGGGAAAGGGAGAGGAGAGCCATGGGATGAAGGAGAGGCCTGCGTGGGGAATGAAGCAGACCTGGGGGGAGAAGGGAAGAGAAAGAAAGTGGCAGCCCCGAGAGAAGCTGGGCGAGAGGACCCTGCCAGCAGACAGACGCGGCTCGCGCTGCCCAGAGTGGCGCCTGGGAAGGGGAGCGGGCGCAGCGGGAACGCGGCGGGCGGCGGGGACGAGCCCTGAGGGTCCCGGGCTCAGCATCCTGCCTGTCTTCTTTTGGGGTGCTATTGTTGGATATGACGATGGGTCCTGCAGGACACCCAATAGTAAGTCCAGTTTAACCGCGACTTTTACACATGGTTTTTCACATACTGGGTTTCCTTTTTTAAAGTAATCATTTCTAAAACTGACACATGATAACGTACACATTCATGGGGTGAGTGTGGTATTTGACCCGTGTACGCAGCGGGCGATGATTAAATCGGGGTGACTAGCATATCCATCACCTCAGATATTTATCGTCCCTTTGTGCTGGGAACACTCACAATCCTCTCTTCCAGCTATTTTGAAATGTACGATAGATTGTTGCCAGGACACCAGAACTTGGTCTTCCCCGCCATAGATCCCTGCCCTCGCCACCCTTGCCGGCCTCTGGGAACCATTGCTGCCCTCTGCCTGGATGGGCGAAGCGTGCCCCGTGCTCGCAAGAGTGCCAGCCTGCAGTCTTGTTCTGCCCTGGCTGGCTTCGCCGGCATGATGTCCTTTGGGCTCCTCCAGTGGCAGCGACAGGACCCCATTTTTCCTGTGGCTGCCCAATGCCCGTTGCTTGCGGGCGTCCCATGGTCTGCATTCCCAGGACGGCCTGTCTGGGCTCGGTGGGCCCGTGCTGTCTGCGGAGCATGGCTCTTGCTGCTGCACCGGTGTCTGTCCTTAGGACGAACATGCAGGAGTGGGACGGGGCCTTGTGCAGTCCTCCGCCCGGCGTTGGGAGGAAGCGCCGGCCCCACCCGGCCGCAGTGTCCAGCGCTGCCTTCTCTGCCTCCCACCAGCACTTGCTGTCACCAGGCTGTGGGGTTTGTTGCTTCTCTTCGATGACAGCCATTCTAACTGGGACGAGATGAGCTCGTTGTGATTCGTTTTGCATTTTCTGATACTTAGTGATGCTGCGGATTTCTTCGTGCACTTGGCCTTGGGCACGTCTGCTTTTGAGAAACGCCTGTTGGGACCACTCGCTCATTTTTCATCAGAACGTTCCTGTGCTCCCCTTCAGTGGCCCTAACACAAACCCCCATATTTTGTCCAGCGAGGTGGAAACATTTCTTCTACTTTTCCATTACAAACGCAGCACTTCCCAGGGAAGTGTAAAGCTTCACCTACCAACTGGAAACCAGAGCGAGGGCAGCGTCCGCTCTGCGGACCAGCGAGGTCCTCCCAGTGCCCGCGGGGCAGTGGGCCCAGCGGCCTCCGCGCCTCTGTTCCTAAGGCTCACACAGACGGCTTCGTCGCCCTCCATCTCCGCCTGCCTTGCAGCAACGGTGCAGAACGCGCCTGTCCGAGCCTCCTGAACGCTGAGGAGGCTCTGCCTACTTAACGCGTTCATTGGGCAGTTCACTTTCCTTTCTCCCTGAGTTCTTTGTGTTTCTATTGATTGACAAAAGCTTTTCCTATGGTACGAACAGCGAGTGGAATGTGTTGCAGATATCCTTCCCGTTTGCCATCCACCTTGTAACCGTTTGGATGCTGTCCCTCGCCAGGTAGAGAACTGCACCCTCCCTCCTGGACCTCTCCCTCTGCATTATGCTAAGAAAGGCAGCTCTAATATTGAATACAGTTCTCCTTGTTGTTTAGTACTTTATGACTTGTTTTATATATATATATTTTTTTGGGGGGGGTGGAGAGTGGGGAAGGAATACAACTTTACAGCCAGTTGTCTCCAAGTCCCTCACTGATCAGTCCACTCTTTCCCTAGCTGAAGGTGCTCTCTCTGGCCAGTGTTCTGTCTGTGCCTGGGGTTACAGATTAGAGTCCTACAACTGTCAGGGACACTGCAGTGGCTGAGATGCCACTGCCCGCAGGACTTACGGGCTCCCTCCTGCTCTTGGAGTTAATGACCCTGAGAGAAGACCAGCACAGGTCACAGAGAGCACTTCAGAGCCGGATCTGGAGCCAGGGGCTTGACGTCCCAGGGCGGATCTCCTGCCATAAGCTATACTACTTCCCCCTTGAGCCCGAAGTGCCAGCACGGGCCAGGCGAGATGGGGTTTGCTCTGGCTGTGCAACCTGACATCACAGCCACGTGCACATGGCCTGGACTGTCCCGAGGAGCGTGCCTCAGTGTCAGAGGAAACGACTTGCTAACATCATGTTCAAACCACCACACCTGGAGGCACCAAGGGGGCTTCTGGACCTTCCCAAGCTGCTCCACAGCCCCCTGATGCCCCGGACAAGGATCATGGCCCAGGGGCACCTCTGTTGACTCCTTTAGTCACAGAGATGCCAGGGACTTGGCTGGGGTCACCTCCCACCTGGGGGTTCTGGCCCTGCCACCTGCTGGGCCCCTCCTTCCTTGCTGGCCCGTCCCTCAGATGTGTGAATCCTTGGGCTGGGCACTTCCACGCGCCAAGCATCCGCCTCTGGCTGGAAGATGCTCCTCGGGGACTCCTCTGCCTGACTGTCCCTCCCCGAGGCACAAGGTCCCTGAATGGACACAGATCCACACCTGAAGGAGGAGCTACCCACACAACCCTAACCGTCTCAGATGCTGACAGGACCCATCTGAGTTTTGGGTACGCGGTTTTGAGAGGTGGGGTTGGAGTGGGGAGTCGGGATGCTGAACCACCCGGGGCCAGCACCGCAGGTGGAGCCAGGAACCATACCTCTGAGGCACCAGCCTGAGGGACGGGCTGCTGGTGCCCTCCCGGCCCCTCCAGGTTGGGAGTAGGTGGCAACAACTTGAGCTCGTGCATTTCGCACATGTGTGCCCCTGATGGCGACAGTTAGCAGGGTGAGATCGGGTCTGGAAGTAAGGGGCAGCAGGGGCACAGACTCTGGTCAGTGACAGGCGAGGGGCGACAGAGGGGTGGCTTCTCCAGAGACCTTGGGGAGGCCTGACTCTTAACTCTGGACACAGAAACTGTCCCTTAGAGAGCAACTTAGAGGCTACTGGAAGAAAAACCTCAGATGCATCTGTGGAAGAACCAACCACAGGGCGGAAGCGGACCCCGGTGGCCTCGTGCATGAGAATCAGAGAGTCAAGTGGGCTCCTCTCTCTTCCCCTCCCCCTCTGTTTTTTTGACCACTGACTTCAGGCAGGCATTGAAGAGGCAAAATTATAGTGTCATCAACTGCAGATATCCAGCCTGTGGGCACAGAGCGAATAATATGCTCTATGCATGTGCAATTAGAGGGAGTGCGGTTTCTCCCAGTCTCCCCTGGGGACAGCCAGAGCCTCGCGTTTGGCTGTGAATGGTGCAAAGCATCCTCACGCTAGGTAGCAAGTGTGCCCTGGTGTGTGCCGTGTGCACAGCCCCATGTCGGTACCAGGTATAGACACGCACCGGAGCCTGTCCTCTCTGGCTCACCAACCACTTGGAGACCATGTATGGTTGTTATTATTGTCCTGACTGCCTGCTGCAGGGGCAGGACAGACAGAGGCTTGCGGCCTGGGAAGGGGCATCACAGGGACTCCATCTTTGACCCAGAATTTGCCTGCAGGGGAAGAACGGAGGCTGTTCTGCCACCTCAAAGCTGTGCCCAGGAGGGATATGCTGACTCAGGCACAGCAGGGTACCCACTGCAGCCTGGGAGCCACTGACCACCCCACCCTCGACCTCGGGCCTCTGTGGAAGAAGCTGGCCCCACCTTGTCCACAGCCAGGGTCAGGCAGGGAGGAAGCCCGTTCTTCGGCTGGACCATTGGCATGATTCCCTGGGTACGACACTATACTCACGGCAGTGGGGACTGTTTACTTTTAATCTCTAGTAGATGTTGAGAAGCATTCATTTTTTGACAATGACTGCATACCTTAGAATCACCTTGAAACACACTGTGCCGTCAGAACTGTTACGAGGAGCTTAAACGGCTGGCGGCCACGAAGCGTGGTGGTTTCCAAGCCCAGAAATCATTCGAAGGCAGGGAATAAACTCCTTGGAAGCCACACTTGTACAGGACCGCGATGGTAATATATAAACCACTGAAGTAAAGTTCAAGTGGTGTGTAAATGTCACCAGGTCCGTGATATTAAAAATGCCATTCTATGGCATGCGTAGTTTGGGTGGAGTTCATGATTATTAAACCTTGGATAGCACCAGTCAACACATTCAGAGTGTTATAATCCTGTGGTATAATCCTGCACCCCTGTCCACCAGGGTCCGTGAGCACAGGCCCTTGCTGGACACCTACAGCCAACCCTGGCTGCGGGAGAGCAGGGATGCTGAAGATGGAAGCCAGGGGCTTACAGAGGCTCCTTCAAGCAAGAACTTACCCCCAGTCCTTCTGGCCACTCCTGGCACCGTCTGTCCCTCTGGGTGCTGCCTGGGAGGGCCGAGTCCAGCTCCTCTGTGCTCTTCACAGCCCAGCACCACAGCCCTCTATGCTGCCACCCCCGAGCCAGCCCCTGGTTATGTTTTAAGCCACCCATTTGTTATTTTTGTATAAATAGAACTGACTCATTCATTTCACTTTAATTCGACAGGCATTTATTGAGGACCTGCTATTTTAGGCACTGTGTTTGGCCATTGTCACCTATTTATTTCCAAGTGGAAAGTCAGTAATGAGGATGGAAACGAGACTCTGCAGATTGGAATATAATGCTTCTGATTTTCACAAGTATAAATCAAAGCCCTAGTGACTGACAGAAAGGCACAGTGCTGGAAGCGTTGAGAGTCAAGCGACGTTCAGCCGGCCTGTGTGTGTGCACCAGTGAGTGTGTATGGGTGTGCGGGTGTGCAAGTGTGTGCACGGTGTTGGGGAATTTACATGGGTCCAAAAATGCAGAAGGGCCACCTAGCAAGCTGAGAGATCAGTGTGGCCTGTCAGGGCCTCACGGAGTGGGGCGTCCTGGACCCACTGGATCAAGCGCATCCTGAAAAATCAAAGGCAGGAACATCCACACACGAGAACGGGCCACTCAGAGCCCAACATGGAACACAGTCACACATCTGTCCACGTCAAGCCAGGCTGCACAGAGCCAGCTGTGGAGGCACCAGGCACACCCTGACCTTAGGGCGCTCGCCAGGCTCCGGGAAGTGGACGCACATCGTCAGTGATCTGGGACCTCAGAGAAGGAGTCTGGCTTTGGCCCAGCCACCCTGCACCTCCCCCTACCACACCTGGGACCCCAGCAAGTCCCACACCCATGAGGAAGGCTCCCTGCTACAGCCCCGTTCTCAGATGGTCTGCGCTGGTCACCCTGCAGAAGGCGGCTCTGTGGACTTGGAGCAGGTATTCTGATAGTTTGACTCTTTTTTTCTTATGATTTTCGAGCAGAATTCAGACACAGCGAGAAAGGCGGAGCTTTGGGAAGGCACGGAGCTCCCCTGCTGCAGGGCGGGGCGGCGCCCAGGGTCACCTACCGCCACCTCCCCATCTCAGAGCCAGCCTTCCTTCACCCCTGCCCAGCCCTCTGCGGCTGACCCAGCCCAGCCAAGGGGTCCCCCAGGAGGCCAGACCATTGACCTAATAAGGCTGCGACTCCACCGTCCTGTTAGGTGACGTTCAGCAGCAGAGCCCTGGCCATGGACTGGTGAAGCTCAGACTTGCACCAGGCGGCGTGGGCTCTTCCGTCGGACAAGCCCTGACCTGAGGACCACAACTCCAAGTCTCCTTTTATTCCCAGGCAAAATGGAGAACATCTTTGGGAAAACTTGGTGCAAGCCGTCCTGTAGAGGTGAGAGAGACAGATTCCCTTCCGACATCCTGGCTGGACCAGCCACCTGGCAGCCTGACCCCGCAGCCCTTGTGCCCCTTCCTCCCCAGGTCACCCCTCCCAGCAACCGCAGCTCAGAGCTTCTGCAAGGCAGGTGCCTGCACTCCGTTCCGACTCATGTTTTCTACTGGGAATGTTCCTCAGGACTTGGACTTGCTCCTCTGGGTTTTCCTGATAAGGGAAAAAAGCACAAAGCTGGTGCCACATGAGCGCTCGCCAACAGCGCACCGGGCACAGGCTAGTCGCTGCCAGGCTGCTGTCAGCTCAGAAGAGGCGCCAGGAGCCCAGGACATCCATGGACCTTGTTTCTAGTTGCAACCTGATTCTCATTGTGGTCTGTACTGACGTCAGCAATAAACAACAATAAGATCGTAAACTGTTGGTCTTTATAATGAAATTATGTTTCTTGGATGTATTATAAATCTCGTAGCTATTACATCAGCACCCACAGCTGTATATCACGCTTACCTTTTAGATGCACACAGGGTACTTCACGGCTCAACCGAAATGGCCAGATTTATTATTACTGGTTAGCCACAGCCCTTGTTACGTCACGAATGACTAATCCGCAAGACGCGAAGGGAGCCAGCGCAGAGGTGACCTACCCAGGGCTTTGGGGCCAGGGCGTGACTGCGGGTGGCAGCTGCCTCCGGGTGCTCCCTGCCCCGTGCACCTGTGCTGACCACAGGGCCTGGGGATGTGCGGCAGTCACACCGCGCACTGGCTGTGCCCAGGGACCCCTGAGCAACCCGCCCTCTCCCGAGTTCGCTCGGTGAATCACCACATCCCCAAGCCTGTGTTTCCATCGCCCTTGGGAGGCTCCCAGGCCTCCTTGGCACAGGGACCCCTCTCCACTTGGGACCAGTGTGTCTGTTTGTTCTCCACATTTTCACAAAATGAAGGAACAAAGAACTTGGTGAGGGTGACGATGACCAAGGAACAAAGACACCAAGTCAAGATCCGCCACCAAGTCACTGATGCCGACGGTCCCACCTGGGATCTATCTTGGTAGAGTTGCTGAAATGCTCTGCTGACCAGCTTCCAAGGCTCCCGGATCTAAGGGCGCTAGGCTTGGGGGGCGCTCCCTAGTGTTTTGAGGGGAAAAAACAGGCCTCGTGGCACCAAGACGTCTCTCCAGGCTGCACCTCGAATAAGAAAACCAGGAAGAGCTGCTGGTGTCCGAGCCGGACCTGCAGACCCCAGGGGTCCTCCTTCTGCAGGGCCCTGCTGAGTCTGAGGAGCTGGGGCTGGCGATGCCCCTCAGGGGTCCTCCCATGTCCTCCCAAGGACGGTCAGGGAGCCCCTGGCCCAGTGGGGTGGCCAGCCTCCTCCAGCCAGGGTATCCTCAGGGCAAGAGGGGTGAGGCTGGGAGTCAGGAGGAGGCCTGGGCTTTTTGCTCTCAGATCAGCGTCCCCGTCCGGTGGAGGGTACTGGACAGATGCTGTCTGACCTATGGGATAGGCAAGTGTCACCCTGAGCAGCAGCCAGCTCTCCTTCCCTCCTGCTCCACTGGGTGCCTTCCATTCTGAGCAGGTGACCTGTCCTTGACACTGGACAGAAGAGGTGGCCCAGGGGTGCAAGGCCTGCGGGAGGCTGGGGACCGGCGGGAGGGGTGGCGGAGGGGGCAGGCGGGTGTACTGGGAAAATCGCCATGTGCCAGCTTCCCGGGCTGCGAGACCCAGAGCGAGAGTCCTGGCTTGGCACCTGCTCCAGAACCTTCCTGATGAAAAAAAGGTTGTCTTCATTAAGAGCATTAATATTCATGCGGCATGGTAATTTTGACACAGGAAAGGTCTCTGTAACCTTTTCTTGTGTGAGAATTTTTTACTTCTCAAGGAAATTACAGTCCAGCGATGACTTAATTAATGCTGGGTTTCTTCGGCAGTTTTGAGGAGCTGTCAGTTTGGGATTGCAGGAACTGTCAAACAGGGAGCAGCCTGGCTGGGGAGACGGCAGGGAGGGCCCGGCCCCCACGGGGCTCCGCGGGCGGGGACACGCGCTCTCCCGCATTAGTTTTAATTTAGCAACCGGCTTTCCCTAATGCTGGGTCATTTATTATTGGGATGGAGGGCACAGCTTGAATTAATAATCCATTTTTCACCTGGCATATTTATTCTTTGTATTATAATGATTTCATTCCCAATCCGTTTGGCTCTGGTAAATTTGGCTGAGGAGTGGCAAGGTGGGTGGCTGGCACTCCTAATGATGGACCACCAGCAACCAGTGCCCTCTGCTTGCTCCTGCCAGGCTACCCTGTGTCCTCCCACGGGCACCTGCCCATGTGCGGCCGGCAGCCAGGACCAACCCTCAGGAACTGGGCAGGGCTGCTGCTCGAGCGGTGCGATCCATCCCAGCTCTGCGGAGGCCCCTTTGTCACAGTAGGTGAGGGTGCAGGGTGCCCGCGGGCCTCCCTTCTCCCCAGCCCATTTCTGTCCCCTCCACTGTTCCCCTGGGCCCCGGGGAGAGACGCCGCGTGGAGTCCCGCGCTCCCGGGACCGCCTGGATGAGGAAGCAGGGGGCAGGGAGCGCTCCCTTCTTGCAGCCATGAATCTGCTGTAGGCAGTCCACCTTCCCAGTGGAACCCGCTCCGCCGTCTTCTGCAGAGTGGTCCTCGTTTTTTATTTTTAGAAACACTGACGATGAGTTGGAGCATTGTTCTGCGACATCCTCCAGGTTGAAATATGGAAAACAGCCTTCCCAGGGCTCCGCAAACCTGCAGGGCTTTGAGGCAACGGGATTCTCCAACATCGTAGGCAGAATGGAAGCTTCTGGAACACTTAGGATGGGGGCCTGCCTCTGTGCACTCAGGCTGGATGGAAGGTCATCGGCCGCTGCAGGAGCCCAAGGGGAGGGAACAAGAGTGGAGGCGGTTCCCAGCTGCAGAGGACGCATCACAAGCGCGCCTTCTGCAGCACGTGCTGGTCCGTCCAGGCGCATACGTCGAAGCCCAGCTCCAGCGCCACACAGGCCTCCACCCGCCACACACTTGGCCTTGGGTGCGAGGAGGAAAAACAGCCTTTTAGAGATGCGAACCCCTCCCCATGGGCCCTTCTCTGGGTTAAAGCAATCGAGAGGTGAGGAACCCAGGGGCCACAAGCAGGAGGGCAGAGGCCCATGGGTCTCCTCAACCCAGCTCAGCAGCTGGTGCCAGGGGCCCACCCTTCCGGCCAGGCCACTGACACCACCTCGGACGCCTAGCCATCCCCAGGCTGGGACCAAGTGGAGGCAATTCGAGTAGAAACGCCAGCTCCCGGGCGCCGCCGCACACTTAGATTTACGATTTACAGCCTGATGGAGACTCTTCCCGGGAGCAGCAGCCTCCTGCCCCTCCACCTGCACTAAATTCTGCAGTAAACAAAGTCAGCGCCGCGCAGGGCCCTCCTCAGAGAGCAGGCCGGCGGGCCGCCTCCCAGGGCTGAGGATGAATAACACGCCCTGTGCTTTTAATATCGTTAGTAACCAAATGAAACAGGTATTTCACAGCCCTGGGGCATAACAAAGCAGGCAGAAGGACCGGAGAGGCAGAATTAGTTGCCGAAGAGGAGGCACCAGACACCCGGCCACAGGAGAGGTGCTTAGAGGGCCGGTCCGCTCGCCGGGGAGGAGGGCTGCCTGGTGGACCTGTAAATAACGACGTAGACACTCGCAGCACCTGCCCGGGACCAGAGCTCGTTCACACTCTAGAGAGGCTGGGACCAGGCTGGCTTCCAGGACCATATTTATTGGCTTGTGATGGCGCTACGGTAAATTTCTCTGGCCCCCAAACCCTTCTGCTCCCTTGTTCCTTGGGCATTTATTAAGAACCAGACATGCGCAAGCCCAAGGCTCGCGCGATGGGACTCAGAGGGACTGTGACCCTCACACCCGCTTGCCGTGCAGAGGGCCACTCCCTCGCCAGGCTCCGCTGGCAGGCCTGGCTGGCCGGGGTGGTCCTGTGACTGCAGTGCCCTGGGCTGTGCCGGCCTCTGTGCCCTCTTTCTATCCTAAATGAGGCACGAGATGGAAAGCGCACCCCAGCCCTTCACCACGCTCCGTAACGCCTGCTGCTGGCGCTTCTGCCGCGGGTCCCCTGCCTGGTCAGGAGAGCTGATGTCTCCTGTTTGGGGACTCCTGCTGCTGATCTGGTAGGAAATGAGGGAATGTGCTGGACACACCGTCAGGCAGCTCGTCAGAGGGGAGTCCTGAAGGAGAAAGGGCCCAGCAAAGGTCTGAGGCTCACAGAGACCAGCGAGGCGGAGCCCCGCCCCCTGCAGCGGGTGGGGTGGGGAGCTCTTCTGGGTGTCAGCCGTGGGAAGTGGTCTGGGGAGTGGTCCAGAGCTGACGTGGACGAGTGGACATGTCTACAAGGGCCAACCCCAGGCCCCAGAGCAGGAGTGCAGCGAGGGCTCCGCAGCAACGCCCTTCCAGGCTTGGGACCACTCTGTTCCAGGCCAGCCTCTCTCGTTTCCTGCTAAGGAACCCTGCCTGTGTTCGGGTATCAGGCACAGACCTCCCGATGCAGGCGAAGGTGGCCTTTCTTCCCTACGGCATGAATTACAGCTGTTCTGCTGAAACACGGCCACAGGTGCCCATGACAGGTCTAGGCGCAGGCTCGTGACCCAGTTCTGGCTGGAGACCTCATGGGAAGTCTTCTGAAGAAGATTTCCTTACCAGATAAAATGGGGAGGCTCTAAAGAGCACACGGCCCACCCCCGACCCTGGCCCTTCTTTGACTGAGGGCGTAAGGTCCGGAACCACAGCAGCCACGTGAACCAAGATGGTGATCGTGAGGATTCAGAACACGGAACAAGATGCAGACAAAACCAGGCGGGATGGACGGTGGTGCCTGCCCGCCAGCCCAGCATGGTCGGAGCGGCTGGCCTCTCAGGCACTGTGCTCATTCCGACTTCTTGCACATCCTGGAACTCGCCCTATCACTAGCAGAGTGGACAGTGGACAGGGTCGCCCTGGACAGTGCATGATGAGACGTGGCCAGGCAGAGGAGCTGGGAGGAGGAGCAGGGCAACAGGAGGCACATCTCGCCCAGTGGACAAGAGCAGCACGGGAGAGATGACCAGCTCACTCGAGACCAGACTCACCGAGGCCCCAAGCCAGGCACGGGACACCTGGGCAGACGAAGCCCAGCAGGACTGGGTGCTGCGGCGGCTGGGCTGGGACTCCACGCCAGGGCAGGCTGGGCCCTCAGAGGAGGTGACGCGGTCCCAGACAGCACAGGAGTTGAGGTGGGCCAGGCTGGAGGCTCTCAGGGCAACAGCAGGGATTCCAGAGCAGCGTCGGGAAGGTGAGAGGCACCTCACAGGGACCGGGCTGGAAGGGGCAGTGGGAGGGACCCCCGGGGCCCCTTGGGAACAGCGCTAGGACCCGTGGTGCGTCCATCCCAGGACGGGAGCAGGAGCGGATTAGCAGGCCAGCTTCCTGACTTTTATTTAGTGGCCATCATTTTGCGACTTCTCTTTCTAAGAGAAATGCAGCCCTGACCTGCTCCAGAGCCGCGGTGGCCGGGAGCCCGTTTCTCAACACCGAGGCCCGCTCCCTGCTCCTTGGGGTGCCCGTCTCCTGTTTGTCAGGTTCTGCCATTTTGCTGAGAGCCACAAGACCCTACCAGGCTGCTCTTAGCCTGTGCACAGACAGGCGCTCCGAAGCTGGGGAGAAAGCAGGGGACCGCTCTGGCCCCCTCGCCCAGCCTCAGCCAGGAAGGGAGAGGCCTCCGGCAATGAGCACCCTGCTCCCGTGACCTGCGGCCGACAGGAATGCCTTCTGTTAGCCCCAAGAACAGGTCCCCAGTCACGCCATGGCTGTGGGGCTGCACCTCGCAGCTGTGACATCGAGGCCTTGATATGGTAATAACCAGCAAGAACACATTTTCCTGTTCAGAACGCCTCCTGGTGTGTTCTCTGATTTTGATCTCAAGCGTGCTCACGAGACCCCAGGGAGAAGAAGTGAGACTGGCTGGTCCACATGGGAAGCCCAGTAGGCCGGCGGGTGCAGGGCCAGTGTCGGGACCCGATCAGGCCATGAGATGGCCAGGTCCTTTCTGAGCCCAGGTCTCCTCTGAGCCCAGGTCCCGCTGGGCCCCGTGGCTAGGGTGGGCCTCCCAGCCTGTGGCTCCCCCACTGGGGGCACACTGGGCCACTCGGCTGGTTGGGCTGGTTGGGTTGGTTCCCAACACTGACCTGAATCATCAGTGCTGACCAAACCTTCAGAGCCAGGGCCCCAGAAGGGCCGGAAGCTCCTCCGCGTCCTCCTCTCTGCAGCCGCTGTGCCCAGGCCCAGCCAGAGTGAGGGCTCCTGGGCCCGTTGTGCCTGGGCTCCCACGGCTCCTGGGTCTGGGGGTCCTTGGGCCAGCAGGGTCTGGAGGAGCTGCCACAGCGAGCAGGGGACCTCTTCCTGCCCCTCTGCTCTTCTTTCCATCACCTACTGGCGAGGGTGAGCTGCCCCTCTGAGCTGTGGCTGCCGCCGTCTTATGACAGAATGACAGTCCCAACCCCAGCTCTCCTCCAGGACTTCCCCAGGAGGTGGCCTCCAATCCCGGAGCTCCGCTGAAGGAGCTGGTCACCGTGCTGTCCCCAGGCCAGCCCTCCTGTGGGGCGTGCCTCATCACCGGCTCTGACACTTCGCTTCCAGTCACACTGAGGCTCCCCTGGGCCCACCTCAGCCCCTCGCCATCCAGCCAAGGCCTGTTGGGTGCCCTGGGCACTGCACTCGGGCTGGGAGCAAACACAGACAGGAAATGGATCCCACAATCAGGGGATCAGAGAGGCTGCGTGATTGGACGTCAGACAGTCAGGAGCTTCAGGATGGCCTGCAACCCACCCTTGTCTTACAGCAAGGCCAGGCCCTGGACTCTGGGACTGCTGCAGGCAGCACGGGGCACAACGGCGACCCAGCCTGCTGGCCCCGGTCAGCACCCTGCACACAGAATGGCAGCAGGTCCCCCAGAGGCACAGGCTGCACAGGAGGGATGGGACACAGGCAGACACCTTTCCGACCTCTGCCCCTGCACCTGAGCGCGCTGAACCGGACGCCCTGCCAGAGCTGCAAGCAGAACGTGAGAGCCCGGAGTGGGCACTGGCCACTGCGGCTGGAAGCCCCGTGCCGCCCGGACCTGCGCCGCCCGGAGCTGCCCAGGAGATCTGCAAACAGCCCCCGGAAACGCCTCTGGTCGCGGCAGAGGGCAGCCCAGAGAGGAGTCCCTGGGTTCCAGCCCCGAAATGCAAACCCAGGAGGAAGAGACACCTCCCACTGTCCAACGGAAGCCGTCGCAGGGCCAGGACGACGTTCTCTGAGGGAAGGCCACGCACAAGCCCCACCACGACCTTGGTTTCCGCCGCCCAACCAGGCAGCCGCCTGCTGCTCTGCTCCTTCTGGGGGAACCTCATTTAGTCTGCACTTCTCGCTCCTCCGCCTGTTCTCTGCTGGCTGCCCCAGCTGCTGCTGCAAGGCCTGATTTTTCTCTTGCTGATTTAGATGCTCGTATGACACATTCAACCTTTTAAATAAATCATTCATTTTTTTTAAAGGTTGGCTATGTCATAGTGCTGTGATGCACCCGATTTTTAAAATAACTGTTTATTTGATGTCAGGCACATCAGACATAGAAATAAATGTGACTTGGTAGAACTTAAAGCAAAAATTTGGTATCTTTGATCTGGATTTACTGAGTTGCTCAGTGAATTGAGTCGGGTTTGGGGACGATGGGGATTACAGAAGGAGCCCGTGCCACCCTGTGCCCTGCGCCCCTGCATGCCCCCCGCGGCCCTCCCCCCTCACGTGCTGGTTGCCATCCCCCAGGCCACCGCTTCGCTCTCAAAACCAGCACTTAGGAGCCATTCTGAGCAGCCATTCACAGTGCAGCGCGGCTGGTCCCGGTGGCAGGGCACAGAGGTGGCCGCGTGTTTTCACCACCCTCCTTGGACTGTGTCGGGGTCTGTGCCAGCATCCTCACACCCACAGTTGGTGTTGGCTTTAATGCTTGTTGGACCACGTGTGAGTCGGGTGTTTCTCTTCCCAGGCTTAAAATCCTGGCCAGGCAAATCTACACGCATGCTGGCCTCACGTGTCCACCTGAAACACGAGGATAGGTCTGCACGGCTCTGTCGTGGAAAGCTCTCAGGTACTGACCACGAGCGGACTCCTCAAACAGCTAACGAAGGGACGCATCTGAGCACGAGTTACTGAGCTCGTATCAGTGACACTGGCCCTCGGTGATGCTCGCAGAGAACCACTGTGTGACTGCTCCTCCCACTCATCGGTCCCGGAAGCCCTGTCCCACGGTCCCACGGCTGGAGTGGTAGGCCAGCCCTGAGACTAACAGGACACAGGACTATCATATGGTATTTTCTTGCAGGAAAATATGACCCTGAATTTAACTTGGGGTTTCCCTTCTGGGTTAGCTTTTCATTGCTGGGACCAAAACTCCTGACAAGAACAGCCTAAAGGAGGAAAGATATATTTTGGCTCACAAGTTTCAGAGGATCTGTCCCTGGTCCGCTGGCAGAGGGCATGAGGAAGGAAAGCTGTCAGCTTGTGGCAGCCAGCAAGCAGGGAGAGAAGAAGGGGCCAAAGGGATGCTCCCTCTAGCACATTCCCCCGGTGACGACTCCCTCCAACCCGCCCCCAGCTTCCCGGAGTCCGTCCAGCGTCAGTGGATCAACCCTCGGGTGAGGTCAGAGCCCTTGGAGCTGCTCACTCCCCAAAGCTCCACCTCTGAACACCTGAGACGTCGAGGGACACTCCAGGCCCAGACCCTGACACCCACTTCTTTATGGCAGCAGTCATTGTCCCACTGTCCCCATACCAGGCCCTATCAGCTGATGGGAGGACAGAAGCCAGCACAAGTGGAACAGTTTTCAGTTCTACTTGCTTGTTGTAAGATAAAGGCAAGTACAAAAATGCAAGGACCCTACAAATCAACAAGGTGAAGAGTAACATCAATCCATGGGCAGAGAACATGAACTGTATTTTGCCAAATGGGAAGCCCCAAAGTCCAAAAGGACATGACAAGACATTCTACACACCAGTAACCATAAAACAAACATACAGATATGAAACACAGGCAAAGGATTGTCTGTAAGGGGCAGGAATGGTATGGAGACAAAATGGAATGAGCAAAGAAGCACCAAACAAACTGTCCTAGCATGGGTGAGTCACCATAAAATACCATGGTATGAGGAGAACAAAGACACCCTTCTTGCCTGAGCTAAATAAACATATGTGATTTTTTAAAATGAAAGGACAAGGTTTTCTAGATACTTACACACGAATATTAAAAATAATTGGGGGAGATCCAAGATGGCAGACTAGAGGGAGGCTGTGTTCCTTGTCACTCTGTAACTCAGGTTTCAAGCAGAGGAAATCTGTTTCTCTGTGAGGCAGTCAGACTTCCTTAACAGGACCCCCATAGCACAAGAAATAAAAGTAAGAATCAATAAATGGTATAGATTCAAACTAAAAATCTTTTTCTCAGCAAAGGAAACAATCAATAATGTGAAAAGAGAACCTACAGAGTGGGAGAAAATCTTTTCCACCCACACTTCAGACAGAGCACTAATCTCCAAAAATTATAAAGATCTTTAAAAAGTTTACACCAAAGACACAAAGAACCCAATCAATAAATGGGCTAAGGAAATGGGCAGATACTTAACAGACCAAGATATACAGTGAAAAACAAATATATGAAAAAGTGCTCATCATCCCTAGTAATTAGAGAAATGCAAATTAAAACCACTCTAAGAGTTTATCTAACTCCAATTAGAAAGGCTATTTTCAAGAACACAAGCAATAAAAGGTGTTGTCATGGATGTGGGGGAAAAGACACACTCATACTTGCTGGTGGAGTTGCAAATTGGAATAGTCACTCTGGAAAGCAGTATGGAGATTCCTCAAAAAATTGGAATGAACCCACCATTTGACACAGCTATCCCACTCCTCGGTTTATACCCAAAGGACTTAAAATCATCATGCTACAGTGACACAGCCACATCAATGTTCATAGCTGCTCAATTCATAATAGCTAGATTGTGGAACCAACAGAGATGCCCTTCAGTCGATGAATGGATAAAGAAACTGTGGTATATATACACAATGGAATACTACTCAGTCATAAAGAAGAATAAAATTATGGCATCTGCTGGTAAATGAATGGAGTTGGAGAACATCATGCTAAGTGAAATAGGCTAAGCTCCCAAAACCAAAGGCTGAGTGTTTTCTCTGATAAGTGGATGGTGATACATAGTGGGGGGAGCAATGATGGGGTGGGATGGGTGAAGAGAAGAATGAAGGAACTTTGAATGGTGTAGAGGAAAATGGGGTGGGAGCGGGTGGGGGACGGAAAGTTAATAGAATGAGACAGACAGTATTACCCTATGTACTGTATGATTACATGAACTGTGTGAATCTACATTGTGTACAACCATAGAAATAAAATGTTACATCCCATTTGTGTATGATGAATCAAAATGCAATCTGTAAAAATAAAAATTTAAATAAAAAATAATTGTATTTCTGCATACCAGAAACAAACAGAAAATTAAATTTTAAGATAATGTGACCTATAATAACATAATTTCATCAAATATCTAGAAGTAATCTAATAAAATTCAAGGACTTTGCACAAAACACTATAAAACATTTTGGACAGGAAAAAATGTAAACATATAAATAAATAAAGGATATACCATGTTCATGGAGTGAAAGTCTCATTATATTAATAATGATAATTCTTCTCCAAATAATTTACAAATTAAATAAATCCAAATCAAAACTCCCAGGTGTTTTTGCCCTCTGGAAATTAATAAGCTGATTCCAAAATTCACAAGCACAAGCAAAATGAGCTCAAGGCAATCTTGAGAAAGTGATGAGCTAGAGAAATTATCCTATGTAGTATTAAGACTTTCTATGGAGCTATAGTAAATAATACAATGTGGTACTAGGGCTAGGTGAGATACACTGGCACTCAGGAGAGAACAGAGTCAGAGGAAGGCCTGTATGTACTCTTTCTTACATGATAACGTGATCCTTGCAGTGTGAAGAGCTAAGGATGGTCTTTCCAACAGACATGTCAGGTCAATCATGTAAGAAAGGAAGAAACTTGATGCCAAAGCAAACAATGATTCCAGATGGGCTACAGATCAATATGTGAAAGATAAAATAAACAGACTTTTAGAAGAAAACACAGAGAATATCTTAGTGACCTTTGCGATGGGCAAGACTTCTTTTTTAAAAAATATTTTTTTAGTTGTAGATGGACACAACACATTTATTTTTATGTGGTGCTGAGGATCAAACCCAGTGCCTCACATGTGCTAGGCAAGCGCTCTACCACTGAGCCACAATCCCAACCCCAAACATTTCTTAAACAGAATAGGAATCATTAAAAAAAAACCCAATGTGTACTTTTCAATACACATTTCAACAAATTATTTGTTTTTTATATATTGTGGGAAATGTAAAAATATATATAAACAATCCTACAAATCAAGAAGAAAAAGACAAGCCAATAAAAACGTGTGTGGAAGAAATGAACAGGCACTTCATGAAAAGAGTACCGCTAGGAGCAGAAGCTCTGGCACGTGGCATGAGGAGTTTGGGAAGCTCCTCCCTAGAAAGCTATCTATTAAGCCAGCCAGTCAAAGGTAGGGTAACGACCGTTCAGACTCGGGAAAGGAGGCTGATCAAAGGAATCGCTGCAAACTGAAAGTCATTTATTCAACACATTTTGGGAAACATGGTGAGAGCAATGAGTGGGTGTAGTCTTCAGGCTGTGTGCTGTCCTCTCTCCAACCTGGCTCTCTGTGGAGGGCGGTCTTGGCAGGTCAGCAGCCTAATCAGTTCCCATTGCCCCAACTCCTGGATGAAAGATCTATTCTGGATGATGAAGCAATGCTCCAACATTGGCAGATCCCATTTCCCGCAGTTTTGTGCCACCAAATCTGCACCCATATTGAGGCAGAGGATGGGCAGAACCCACATTCCGCACACCCGCTCTGCAGGGGCAGGAGTGGGGCGGCTGGTGAGGTGTGCCCTTTCCCACGGCTCTGTGCTGCAGAACAACGATGCTGTGGGCGCAGAAGCCAGAGGCAGTACCCACGTCCTGTGGGTGGGGGGCTCTTCTGAGTGGACAGTGGACACACCTGTCCTCCCTGGTCTCTGCTGAGGAAGGCCTACACTTGACAGTGGTGGCGGCTAAGTAGTGGCACGAGTTCCTAACCTGCCCATTTTAGTCAGCTTTTTTTGGCCACTGTGACTAAAGGACCCAACAAGAACAATTTTAAAGGAGGAAGTTTCTTTGGAGGCTCACAGTTTCAGAGGTCTTAGTCCATAGAAGGCCGCTCCATTCCTCAGGGCGTTGGGTGAGGCGGAACCTCATGGAGGAAGAGTGTGGGGAGAGAAGCCACTCACATGTTGATCAGAGAGAGACTCCACTCTCCAGATACAAAATACATACCCCAAAGCCACACTCCCAATTCCCACCTCCTCCAGTTACCAGGAAGTTACTCCCATCAGGGATTAAGTCTCTGATTAGATTAAGGCTATAACCCAATCTCTCTCCTCCAAACCTTCTTGCATCATCTCACGTGAGCTTTTGGGGCTCACCTCACATCCCAACCATAGCACTGCCCTCAACCTCACAGTTCCTGCTCTGTAGGAGGTGGGACAGCTGTGAAGCACACGTTCTCTAAACCCTCCCCACACCCAGATCCTGCTTTTTAGCAAAATGTTCTTCCTGGAAGAGGCAGAGCAAGCCTCAGAGATGGGTAAGACCCTGACCCTAGCGAAAACCACCGTGGAGACATTTATGCTAGAGGGCACTTCAAAGCCAAGCCAGCAAGCTGGCAGTCAGGGCCCACAGGCGGGTGTGCTTCCAACAGAGCACCCAGGAGTCCAGGGAGAGTAGCAGGGAAGACAGCCAGAGAGAGTCCGCCAGGGCGAAACTCCGCGACAGCCCCAGATACACACAGGAATCATATATCAATCAAAATGAATCTGAGAGAGAAGGAGAGAGCCCTGCCTCAGTCACAGTCACGCACGGTGTTCCAGAGGGTGTGTATGCCCAAGGTGCACTCTGAGGAGCACTGGAGGTGGAATCTCTGAGCTATTCGTGCCTGGACACGCAGGGGACAAACTTGTGTATTTGCTATGTCTTCAAGTCACACACAGATCCAAAGGTAAAACATAAAGAACTTATGTGTTCAGAGGTTTAGGCACAACTCTGTCCAATCAATGACCAGCCACTAATCTGTGCTGACCAGGAATGACCCCTGGGAAGGCAGTGTTGAAAAGAAAAAACATGAGTAGGATATGTGCACTTGTGAGGGATGAGATGCCACTGAATTAGTGCAGCCACATCTCGAAGCACATGAACAGACACATTAAGATAAGAAGCGTCACAGGGGATATCTGCATTCAGAGTTGCAGCAAAACATTGCCTAAAATATCGTTTTAAACAAGAAATTACAAGACAGGGGGAAAAGTATGACCCACATCTAGTTTCTATTTATTGTAAAGCAAGCAATAGAAACTGCTAATAAGAGGGCCCAGATAGCAGAGTGCACAAAGACTTTAAAGCTGCATGACAAACACATTAAAGAACAAAAGGAAATTGCTTAAAGAATTAAAGGAAGTTATGCTGATGATGACTCATCAACTAGAGAGCATAATTAAGAGAGAAAAATAAAGAAAAGAACCAAATGAACTCAGATGCATTTGAGAGGTGCAGTTAATAGACTTCACCAAGATTTGAAGCTGGCAAAAGAAAACAAGAACTTGAAGATGATCCATAGGGTTTAAGAAATCTGAAAAACAGAGAGAAAAATAACAAAGAAAAATGAGCAGAGCCTCAGAGAACCAAGGAACGTCATTAAACTCCTCTAATCTATATGTACCAAAAGACAACAAACTCCAAGAAGAGTCATGTGAAGTTCCACACCCAGACACACCACAAACAAAAGGAAATCTTAAAAGCTGCAAGAGAAAAATTACTCATCACATACAAATGATCCCAGCAAGGTTAACAGCTGATTTCTCTTTAGAAACAATGGTGACCAGAGGCAGTGAGATGATGAAAGAAAGACCAAACAAATCCCCCCAAAAACCATAAGCCAAGATTCTTAATCCTGAAAAACTTTCCTAAGAAGGTATAAAATGAATGTTTCCAGAGAAACAAAAATGGAGAGAAATTATTGCTGGCAGATCTGCCATATAAGAGATACTAAAGAAAGGGGCTGTGGCTGTGGCTCAGAGGTGGAGCGCTTGCCTAGCATGTGTGGAGCACCAGGCTCGATCTTCAGCACCACATAAAAATAAATAAATAAAGGTACTGTGTCCATCTACAACCAAAACATTTTTTAAAAGTTAAAAAAAAGAAAGAAATCCTAAAGAAAGTTCTTGAGGTTGAAAGCAAGCAACCCCAGACAATAGTATAAGTCTACACACACACACACACACACACACACACACACACACGCACATGCACACACATGAACACATACAGTACTGGTAAAGGTAACTGTGTAAGCAATTATAAAAGCACAGTATAGAAACATATAGAAACGTGATGTATTTGACAATAATGGCAAATTAGGCTGATGGGCACAGAATGTACTGCAATAAGAAAATGACACCAGATGGTAACTCAAAACCTGAGGAAGAAACGAAGAGACAAAAAATAGTAATGAGGTTAATGTAACAAACTCGGTTGATAAACTTTTTTGCTTAAGTTTCTTGAAGACATGATTACAAAATAATAATGTGGCACTACTAAATAATTTCTTTTTTTAAATTTATTTTTATTGTAATCAAATGGGACACACGTTTTTCTGTTTGTACATGGAGTAACAGCACACCATTTGTGTGATCATACATTTACACAGGGTGATGGTGTTTGAATCATTCTGTTATTTTTTCCTTCCCCCCACCCCTCCCACCCCTCTTTTCCCTCTATACAGTCCCTCCTTCCACAACTACTAAATAGTTTCAAAAACGTATTGTTGGGCTCGTAAGGTATAAAGTTAACCTATGGGTAGCAATGGCACTAAAAGGGAGGAGCTGGAACTGCCGGGAGCGGTGCGTGCATCTCGCCAGAATTCAGGTGGTCTATCTGCAGCAGAGTCTGCAGAACTGAAAGGCACTGGAAGCCGCAGAGAAGGCGTCGGAAACAAACCTTAAAATATGCAGATTAAAAATCATCCACCAAATCACATTATTACACTAGAAAATACATACGAATGCCAAAGAAGAGGGTCACGGAGAACTAGAGGATACGACAGACGGGAGGGCACAAAAGCAGAAGGAAGCATGGGCCCCGCCGTCAGTGGGTAAGCCGCTGGCGGGAAGGGCATCCAGACAGGAGCGTGCGCTGCCTCGGCCGCAGCCTAGCTTCCAAGACGCAGCAGGCTGAGTGAGGAAGGAAGCCAACACCGGCGGCGCCCACGCAGACAGCACACCGAAACTGCACTGCAGGAGCCAGAGCAAAGGGAGCCTGGGCAGCCACAAAGGTCCATCCAAGCAGGAGATGGAACTGCGGCCCGGAGGCCCAATGGCAGGACGCCACGCTGACGCGACTGAGGGGAGAAACGCAGAGTCCAGCAACAACAGCTGGAGACTCCGCTCCACCTACGGTAGCCCAAGAAGGAAGTTGGGCATTGCCACAGGGCTGTGAGTCACCGAGACCTGACGTTCATCTGGAGAAGACCCACACACTCCACGGGACCTTCCCAGGAGAGATCGCATGCCAACCCAGAAGAGACGACCCAATCGGCTTAAAGAATCAAAGCCACACAAATGTGTTCATTCCATAGTTTAATGGAAGGAAATTGAAAATCAACAAAAGAGGAATTTGGGAAATGCAAGGTATATAGAAATTAAAGGACATACTCCTGAATAACCCATGGGTCAGAAGATTAAATAAGATTGAAATATCCTTTTGCATGAGTGAAAATGAAAATACAACATACCAAAACTTGTGGGATATGGTAAAGCATCGTCCAGAAAAAAAATTATAGCTGTATATACCTGTATTTTAAAAATAGAAGATTTCAAATCAAAAACATTACCTTCCACCTTAAGAAACTAGAAAAAGAGGAAACTAAATTCAAAGCAAGGTAAATGAAGAAAGTAATAAAGGTTAGAACAAAAATAAATGAAACAAACAAAATGGAAAAATTTAGAAAAAAAATCATCAACACCAGCTTTTTAACTTTCAAAAAGACCTTTTGAAAAGATCAACAAAAAATCAACATTTAGCAAGATTGGTCAAGAATAAAAAACTAAGAGTTCTAAAACCAGAAATAAACCAGGAATAGTAAAAACAACCATATAGAAAAGTATTCTAAGGGGAAATAATGAACAACTACCCGCATGTCACAAAATTACATGACAGAGGTAAAATGTGCAGATTACAATAAGATCAAAACCCCTGAAACTGAGTATAAGAAACAGAAGATCTAAATAGACCTGTGAAAGGGTGGAAACTGAATCCATAATCTGGAAACTTTCCACCACGAGAGGCCCAAGCCTGCCGTGGCTTCACTGGTGATCTCTACCAAAGCATGTCAAGAATGAAGACTACTCCTGACAAAACCATCCAAGGCTCAGGAGAGGAGAGCACACCTCTCAGTGTGGCTACTGTGAGGTCGGCATCCCCCGGCACCAAGGGCAGCAACCCCATGGCCACAGAACTGCAGACCCTGTCCCTATGAACACTGACGAAAACCCAACAAAACACTAGTAACTGCATCCACCCTCATAGAAAAATGGGTGCACACTCCAACCAGCTGGGACTTATCCCAGGTGTAAGCATGGATTTATATTAAAAACTGCAGAAAACAGCATGTCGTTAGAATAAAGAACAGATCACCTGGTCATCTCAACAGATGCAGAAGCAGCATCACAATCACACAAACACACACACACGCAGGGGGAGAAGGAGGAGGAGGAGGAGGAGGAGAAAAACTAACCAAACCTAATAAGATGTACCGGGAACATGGTCCCCCTGAGGAAGACACCTACCACAAACTCGCAGCTTACATCGTGAGTGAGGCCGCAGGACAGACGCCTACCAGGAAGCCACGCAAGCACTGCCGCGCTTGTGGCTTGTGGGGTGTTGTACTGCAGGTTCCACGGGGCTGCAGACAAGAGAAGAAAGAAGGCATCTGGACTAGAGAGGAAGAAGTTAAACTATCTACATTTTCAGATGACATGATCTCATAGGTAAAAACGTGCTAAGAAATTCACAAAGTCCCTTTCAGAGCTAATAGATTGTTTAGTAAGCATGTTGAGATACGAGATTGAGATATGAAAGTTAATTGTTCATATACACTAGCAATAAGTATTTGAAAATGAAAATAAAATGATTACATTAACAATAACATGAAAATAATAAAATACTTAGAAAAACACTTAAAGTAGATGCAAGGTTTATACATTGAAAACTACAAAACACCGGTGAAAGAAATTAAGGAAAATCTAAATAAATGGTCATATCCCACGTTCATAGATCAGGTGAATTAACATTATTAAAGTGGTAATGTCCCTCCACCTAATAGCATAGAATCAGTGCAACTATCAAAACCCCAGATGCATTTCTGCAGAAAAGACGCTGATCCTAAAGTTTATATGGAAATGCAATGGACCCCAAAGAGCCAAATCATCTTGAAAAAGAACAAAGTTGAAGACTCAGAATCCCCAAGTCCACAGGCTGGTGTGAGGCACTGGGTTCCATTCTCAGCACCATATATAAATAAATAAAATAAAGGTCTATTGACAACTAAAAAATGTTATTAATTAAAAAAAGAAAAGGAATCCCCAAGTCCAAAATTTACTACAAAACTCAGTGAACAAGATCTTGTGGCACTGACCCAAGGACAGCCATAGACCCACAGGATCACTGAGAGCCCAGAAACAAACTCTTACATTAGCAATCAGTCGGGTCCTGACATGGGAGTGGGGTCAACCTGTTAGGAAGAACCATCTTTGGCAAATGGTGTGGGGATGCCACACACAGGATGTGCGTCTCAAGCAGTGGAGCTGGGCCCCAGCTCAGTTACCATGGCAATGAATCAAGAATGGCGGTCGTCCTAAGTGCATGAAGGAGATGATAAAGTCCTCCAAGAAAACAGGACACTAGGGCTTCCTAGAATTGGAGAGTGATTGTCATGGGTCCTGAATTATTTCTTCCCCTTCCCCTCTTCCTCCCTCTCCTCTTTTTCCCCCTCTTCTTTCTTTTCTTCTTCTTTCTCCTCCTCCTCTTTTCTTTCTTTTCTTCTTCTTCTTCTTCTTCCTCCTCCTCCTCCTCCTCCTCCTCTTCTTCCTCCTCCTCCTCCTCCTCCTCCTCCTCCTCCTCTTCTTCCTCTCCTCCTCCTTCTTCTCCTCCCTCCCTCTCCCCCCACCCTCTCTCTCTCTCTCTCTCTCTCTCTTTTCTTTTTTTCTTTCTTTCCTGGGGTCTCATGCATGCTGGGTTAGTACTCTACCACAGAGCTACATCCATACCCCTTGGAATTTCTTTTCTCTTGATACAAATATTCTAAGATTAGATGTGCTGATGGTTGCACAAGTCTGCAAATACGCTAAAAACCATCGATTTAATGGGTGCATTTTATGTTGTTGTGGGTTATATCTCAATAAAGCTGTTTTGTAAAAAGGTGACAGCTAAGTTGTCAATAAACACATGAAAACTGCACAACCACAATTGTCACTAGGTAACTGCAAATTAACTGCAATTTTACTACATACGAACCAGAATGGCTAAAATGAAAATGAACATAAAAGTGTTGACAAGGATGCAAAACAACTGCATGCTCAGGGCCAGTGTGGGGGAAACTCATGAACTGACGGAGTTACCCATGCTCAGCAACCTCACGCCTGGCTCACACTCAACAGAAGTGTGTGCTCACCGAGAGGTAGACAGAATGTTCATGGACACACTCTTTGCATTTCTTTGAAATTATTTCTAGCTAGCCTCAAACCTGAAACTGCCCACATGCCCAACCACAATGGACTGGACAGAGAGTGATACATTAAAACATGGACACATCATTACAGATGTGGGCCATCTACCTGCCAACATGGAGTAGGAAAAAAGCAGAGTCAAACCAAATGGGAAAGCAAATGTGATTTCATCAGAGTGCTTGGCTAGGCAGTCAGCCACTGCCACGTGCTTTCTGCCAGAGACTCAAGGGCAAGAAGAGGAGTGGCAAACCTTTTACTGGAAAAAAGGGAGGCCACAGTGTGCACTGCGGGGAGGCTCTGGCCCAGGCAGCTGGAGGTGGCCCGCAGTGGCATCCCGATCTATGTGCGCCTGATTATCTGTGAGACTGGCTGCCTAAAGGACTGGTTATTTATGGGAACAGCTGGGGGGAAATTTGGCTTCTCTGGTTGGTCCTAAGAATTGGAGACGATAATTAAGGATGCCGTCAGTAACTGGCCACTTAGGGTGGATTGTCATAGGAGTTATTTTTCAGCTCCCTGGGTTGTCACTGGAGATGCCACTGGTGCTGCTCCATGTCTGTCTTGAGCAGGTGGCTTCCCAGGTGGCCTGCGCAGCAAGGGCTGGCGTCCTGGGCAGGGGCGGAGACAGGGCAGAGTTCTGTTTCCGTGGGGTCTGGCCGCTGCCTCCCGCATCTTCTCTCAGACTCATCAGTGGTGTATGTGTGATCTATACACACGCGACGTGGACGAGTATCACAAACGTGATGTCGAGAGACAGTTGGACAGACACCGTCTAACTACAGCACAAAGCGGGCAAAGATAAGGTGTGGCGTTGGGTGGCTGAGTGGGCCCTGGGCTACCGACAGGTCCGGGGCTACGCGTAGGTCTGGGTGCAGATCTCCAGTGAGGGTCCATTAGTGGAAACTTGCACTCGGCCAATGTTTCTATATTCACATTAGATTTAAATAAAACATTTAAAATGGCAGTGGGGAGGGGAATCCATGGCACTTCAGTAACAGGGGTTGCAAGGTGGCCCAGAGGAAACCTGTGGGATTCCTTGTATTAAATTTCTGTTAGAGACCATGTGGTGTTTGCACTGTCTGCCTGACTTCCAGTGACAAAAGTGTCGCGATTTCCATTTCAGTGGTTTGGGTAGTGGCAAAATGAAAGGCAGGGTTGGGGAGAGCGGGCCGTGATGCTTCGTGAGCAGCCCTGCAGCGGAACCCAGGAAGAAGGGAGGGAGGCTCAGGTGGCGGAGCCCTGGGGCAGGTGCACTTTCACGTGGAGTTCCCTTAAGGACGAAGACGGCCCCTACCCAAGGAGCCCAGAGGGAGAGCTTTATTTCTGGTTTTGATTGGGGCGTAGTGCGTGCGGGATGGCGGGCTTCTTTGTGGCGCGTTCGTACGTGCACACAGCACAGTTTGATCAATTTCCCTCCCCATCACCTTCCCTCTCTCTGCCCTCCTCCCTCTTTAGACCCTGTCCCTCCACCCAACTGTCTCCCTTCTGCTGCCATGACTTCCTACTTCTCTCTTTACTCCCGCAGCTTCCACTCATGGGAGAAAATGTGATTCTCACCTTTCTGTCTGGCTAATTTCATTTAACATCATGTTCTCCAGTTCCATCCATTTTCCTGCAAATGACATAATATGGTTCTTATTTATCACTGAATGAAACTCCAGTGTTTCATTAAGAGAGTCAGACGCAATATACATGGTCCAGACATTTCCTTTACCCCTTCATCTGACGGCAGACACCTAGGCTGATTCCACACCTTGACACTGAGAAACGTGGGCATTCACGTATCTCTAAAGCGTGCCAACTTTAACTCTTTTGGGTAAATACTCAAGAGTGGTAATAGCTAGATCCTATTGCAGTTCTTTTAGTTGAATCAGGGATTAAATCTAGTCACTCAACCACTGAACCACATCTCCAACCCTTTTTTATTTTTTATTTTGAGACAGGGTCTAAGTTACTTAATGCCTCTCTAATTTGCTGAGACTTGTGATCCTCCTGCCTCAGCCTTCTGAGCTGCTGGGATAAAAAACATGCACCACTGTTGCCAGGATCCTAAGGTAATTCTGTTGTTCGTTTTTTGAGGGCCCTCCATACTGATTTCTATAGCGACTGTACCTATTTATATTCCCAGAAACAGTGCATAAGAGCTCTGTTGTGGTTTGGATGTGAGGTGTCCCCCAAAGCTCATGTGTGAGACAATGCAAGAAAGTGTAGAGGAGAAATGAGTGGCTTACGAGGGCCTTAACCCAATCGGGTGAATGAATCCCCTAATAGGGATTAACTGAGTGGTAACTGAAGGTGGGTAAGGTGTGGCTGGAGGAGGTGGGTCACTGGGTGCGTGACTTTGGGGTATATATTTTGTATCTAAAGAGTGTAGTCTCTGCTTCTGATCATCATGTGAGCTGCTTCCCTCCACCACACTCTCCCGCTATGTTGTTCAGCCTCACCTTGAGTCCTGAGGAATGGAGCCTGCTGTCTATGCATTGAGATCTCTAAAACTGTGAGCCCCCAAATAAACTTTTCCTCCTCTACAACTGTTGTTCTGGTTGGGTCTTTTAGTCACAGCAGTGAAAAAAGATGACTAAAACAAGTTCCTTTTCCTGCAAGCAAGCAAGCATTTATTGTTATTTGTATTTTTGATGTTTGCCATCCTGACAGGTGTGACATGGAATCTCGATGTAGTATTGCTTTGCATTTCCTGATGGCTAAAGATGTGGATGGTTTTTTCATCTTTGCAAATTGCCCATTTGTACTTCTTTTATGAGGTGTCTGTTCAGTTCATTTGCCCTTTCACTGAATGGGTTATTTGATATTTTTGGTGTTGAGTTTTTATAGTTCTTCATGTATTCTGGATATTAATCCTCTGTCATAAGAGTAGCTAAGGTTTTCTTCCATTCTGGAAACTCTCTCTTCACACTGCTGTTCCCTTTGCTATGTAAAGGCTTTTTACTTTGTCAATTCCTGCTGTTATTTCCGATACAGGAGTCCTATTTGGGAAGCGGTTGCCTGTGTCTTTGTGTTTAAGTGTTTTCCCCATGCTTCCTCACAGCAGGAGCAAAGATCTGGTCTTATATCCAGGTCTTTGATTCATGTTAGATTGACTTTTGTACAAGGTGAAACACAGGGATCTGGTTTCATTCATTCTACACATGGATAACCAGTTTTCCCAGCGCCGTTTGTCTAAAAGGCTGTCTTTTGTCCAGCATAGGTTTTCGGCACTTTGTTAAGAATCAGATGACTGTATCTGTGTGGATTTGTCTCTGCTTCTTTTTCAGTCTAGGTGTCCGTTTTTACAGCCAGTACCATGCTGCTTGTTTTAGTTAATATGGCTCTGCAGTATAATTTGAGGTTGGGTATCGTGATGCCTCCAGTTTTGATTTTCTTGCTCAGGATTGCTTTGGCTAGTCTGGGTCTCATTCTTCCTCACAAATTTTTGGATTTTTTCTAGTTCTATGAAGAGTGCCATTGGTATTTTAATGGGATTACATTGAATCTGAAGATGACCCTTGGTAATTTGATCATTTTAACAGTACTAACTTTGCCTATCCATGAACATGGGAGACCTTTCCATCTTTTAGTGTCTTCTTTAATCTTTTTTTTGACATTTAAAATTTTTCCTTGAGCAGTTTTTCAGCTCCTTGGTTAGGTTTATTCCTAGTTAATTTTTGAAGTTATTGTGAAATTTATCTGATTTATCTCAGTGGGTTCCTTATTGGTGTACAGAAAAGCTATTGATGTTTTCTATGTTGATGTTGTATCCTGCTTCTTTGCTGAATGTGTTTATCAGCTCTAGAAGTCTCCTGGTGCAGCCTTTTGGTACTTCTGAGAATAAGAGCATATCATCTGCAAATAGAGTTAACTTGACTTCTCAAGATGCAAAATTTTATAGCAGATTGGGTCAAACTGAAAACACAATGAACACAATACTGTAAATTTTTGCTTTTTTAAAAAATACTTTTTAGTTGTAAATGGACACAATGCCTTTGTTTTATTTATTTATTTTTATGCAGCACTGAGAATCAAACCCAGTGCCCCACATGTGCCCGGCAATACTCTGCCACTGAGCCCCAGCCCCAGCCCAAGTTTTTGCTTTGCTGAGCTTAGTCTGTGGAGCAGCAGCACAGCCTTGCTGGAGTTCATCGGCTGGGCAAGTGCCCAGCCCATGCTGGCAGCACAGCAGTCTGCATTCTCATTAGATCTCTGAGGGTCCCAGGACATCGAAGACAGAGAAGCACTGTTTAAACAGCTCTGCTTCCCACTGGGACTTGCTCCTGTCCTTTTACTGCATGTTGGCGATCCTCTGGGCTCACACGAAACCCCCACCCTCTGCCACCAGCTCCCCACCTCCCTTGGCATTGCCTCAGGTCTGAGCTTCCACGGTTCCTACTGTCAACTCTCCTTCTTTCCTGTCAACTCCACATCTCTATTTCTCTCTTTGTGCTTCTTTATGCAGCAGAGTGAAGGACATTTCAGGTCTCTCTGGCCACCTGGGACCTGTGTCCAGCTCCTGCCTGCTGGTGCCCCCAGATGGTATTCACATGATGGTACTGACCCTTGGATTCTGCATCCCTCTCCATCCCTTTCTTCCCTACTTGGAAAAGGCTGGGAGGGGTTAATACCCCTGACTCAGCACTCCAGGATGATCAGAGACCTCAGCAAAGACATGCATGTTTCAGATAAGCCCCCAAAAGATCTCTGACAGAACCAGTGCACATTTATGTTTATGGCTACTTTGACTTCAATTTGCCAGTTGCATCACATGGCTATAGTCATGTGACAAAATATAAATCTTAAACTTTGTAGAGCGCCTCCCCAAGGAACTCAGTGTTTCCTGTTTATCCTCAAAACTACACACTTCTGTCCACAGTTAAGGAACAGCCGTGGTGAGCTACAGAAGCCCTATCTTACAGAGGCTAACTGTGCACACCCCAAGACACTAATAGTCCCAGATGAATGTTTTCACAGGAATATTCAGAACTCTATGGAAGTACACACCTCTACTTTCAGTTTTTAAATTTTATTTCTAAGGAGTGGTGCAAGAAATTTTAGTCGATGGGTAGGACAGAGTGAGGTGTCTGAGCTGAATCATCCGGTGTGTTGGAGACAGAAAGGGCACTGTCTGGCCCAGGACCTCCTTTAGGGCCCAGGGGCCTCCATCCCACAGCCTCCCGAGGAACTCAGCCTGGAAGCCACTGCAGTGCCCAGGATGCTGCCAGCAGGCGGGCCTCAGGAGCCGGGCTCCAGATGGTAAGCATTTAACATCATTTAACCTTGCCTGACCTTGAATGTGGACTGCCTTTACTGCCCCCAACGTCTGGTGCGTTAACTCACCCAGGGGCTGTGTGTCCCCAGCTCTCTTCATGGACCCTCAACCCCTGCCTCTGCCCCACCCAGGGGATCTGCTCCAAAGCCCATGGGGTTTCACTTGCCCCATGGAGCCAAGGAGGCCCTACCACCCAAACAGCCCAGGAGACCCACCAGGGGAGCAGGTGCTTACACCACGAATCTCCCAGAGGTCCTGGGTGAAGTGGGTCTACTGCCTACCAATGGCAGTCGCGAATCAGAGGTGTGTGACAATGTGTGCAGGCTCCGGAGCACACCCAGCGTAGACCGGAGTGGGGCTTTAGGGGTGCCGGGCCGGCCTGGAGATCTCTCTGTAAAAGGGACCCGAGTCATGGAGGAGCCTGGCAGTCCTCTGCCTGGGGTGGTAGAGTGGGCACGCACGTGGCCAGGAAGCCCGAGCCATTCGCTGCCCTGCGCATGGGGCAGCGGGCCCGGCGTCCCACACACCCGGTAGTTAAAGACTCAAGCATAAGGTAGCATTGTCTTTATCGTAGCCCAAAAAATAAGAGTTTGCTCCGGCCCCTATCCCAGTGCAGAAGGTGGCGCGTGCCTGGTAACAGCGGTGACAGCGACCGCGCGGGCTTGGGGTGTCTTGCTGGGAAGCATAATAAATTGTGTGGAGCAGAGCAAAGGACAGGGCCGGCGCCACTCCACCGCCAGTAGCCAAATAGCTCAGCTCCGGCTCCGTAATTATGCTGTGTGAAAATATGGGATTAATTAGACGGTGCACGAACACTGTCGTGTCCTCAGAGGCTGTGCGGAGCTCCGAGCGGCTGCCACAGGAGCGCTGTCTCTAACGCGGGAAGACAAAGTCTCCTCGCTCACACGCCCGCTTATTATCTTACTTAAGGTCACTTAGGCAGCCTTCCCGGCGGGCCGTGCGCACAGCCCTTTGTCATATTTATTTCATTATTCTACCTGCTCTAACGAAAGGCAGCACTGAAGCACCATGATTTGTCAGTAGGAACCTCTCTCGGTGTGAGCCCCCGTGGAGGCAGGGAGGGGCAGGGCCTGCAGGCAGCTGCCCCAGGAGCAATCTGGACTTCAATTTAAATTTAACTGCTTAGATTCCGCCATCAGACGGTGCCAACAGGAGCGGGTGGTGTCCTCCCAGGGAGAGGGACGTGGGCTGAGGCTTGAAAAAGAGGAGGAGCTGGCCTTGTGGACAGGACCTTCCTGAGCTGCAAGGACAAAGGTCCTGAGTGACCAGGTCAGAGGCCTGAAGAGGCCCAAGATTGCCCATCTGTGCATGCCCAGCACCCAAGGCAAGGAGCATTCACTTGTTTGGGGAGGAGGGTCTTGGTGGCAGGGCCACCCCAGCATCCTCTTAAAACCAGATATCAGCCAAAGGCAGTGAGGCCCCACTGTACAGGCAGGAGTCCCCAGCCGGGATAGCTGTTCCCACTGTAGATGGCCAGCAAGCCCAGGTCTCCGTGAAGGAGTTGGTACGGAACCTTCTGGACAGAGTCACGGGGCAAGGCAGACCCCGCTGAGCAGGAGGCCCCCAGCACGGCCTCCCCAGCACACACTCACACAGGCCCACTCTCGCGTGCACCTGGGCTCACACATTCCCTCACGCGCTTCCCCAGGCCTCTGTGGTGGAGGCCCTGTGAGCCTCCTGACCCCTCATCACTGGTTCTGAAAACCATAGCGTCTGGGCCTCAGGTCGCTGTTGGCGACTGCTGATACTCTGGGAGAAGAGCAGCTCTCTCTCTGGGGTCTTCCACTCACAGTGGGATTTATTTACCCCCAACCACACTGGGATGTGAGCATATAGATCTTATCCTTTAAAACAGCAGATCCAAGTCATCAAAAGCTGCTTAGAGCAGCGATGTCCGTGTGCATGGAACCAGACGGGAGGCCAGGTGGCAGGTGGCAGGCTTGGACAGAGGACCAGGCAGAGAGGAGAGAACCCCACATCAGAAAACAAAGCCACTGAGGTGGGTCACACCTGGCCTTCGCAACCCGGGAAGGGAGGACAGGCTGAGGCGGCAGGCTGAGGTCTGCGTGGCGTGGGGGATCCCAGGTGGAGATGAGATGTGAGATGAAGGCTGGGTGAGAGGAGTGGTCTTGGAGGTCAGGATCAGGAGCAAAGGGACAGCACTGCGCAGCGCGAAGTTCTCAAAAGCAGACTTACAGGGGAAGAGCGGGGCTTCTTGGAGTCGACCACAGCCGGAAGGGGTGGTGACGCATGGCCTAAGGCACAGGAAGGGACATGCAGCCAGATGGCACTGGCCTCCACCTTCTGCAAGTGCACTGTTGGTCTGCAGAGCCTCCGCCTGCTCAGGATGCAGCCTCAAGGACACGTGGGTCTGCTCAGCAGGCCTCCTGCCCACCTCCCTTCAGGTCATCTTGAAAACTGCACGTGATTCTCTTCCCGGAGTCCTTCTCACAACGTCTCCCTTCCCTAGGATTCAATTTCTTACTCAGTGGGGTCATGAGTCCTTTTCTAGAGAATTCTGTGGTCAACTTAGGAAAAACCTAAAGATGCTTACCTTCGGACATCATTGGTTCACATGTGTGTGGACTCAGACACACGCACTTCTTAATCCATGAAAAAGTGCACACGCCTCTTTGTGGGACTCATGTCAGTAAATTCTTTCATCATCTGGTAACAAGCAGATGTCGGGATGGTGAGACGCCAGGCCAGGATGAGGGGATCGAGCTTCTACCTCAGCTTCCCAGTTAAAATAACACACCTTCTGTTTTAGTCGGCTTTTTCCCTGCTGAGACTAAATGACCCGACAGCACAACTGTAGAGGAGGAAGAGTTTATTTAGGGGCTCACGGTTTCAGAGGTCTCGATCCATAGATGCCTGCTCCATTCCTCAGGGCTCCAGGTGAGACAGGAACAACATGGTAGAGAAAGTGGCAGAGGGAAGCAGCTCACATCGTGATCAGGAAGCAGAGAGAGAGAGAGAGAGAGACTCCACCACTCTCCAGACAGAAAATATACACCCCATAGCCACGACCCCAATGACCCACCGCCTCCACCCCCACCCCTGTCCTCTGAGTGGACGAAGTGAGTCATTCCTAACCCAACAAGGCAGATGTGATGGTGTGGGACATCTGCAGCCTCAGCTTCTCTATTAGTCACTTTCTCTGGGGAAAGATGCCCCATGTTCCAAGGTGGTCCAACAACTTGCAAAAGGTCCATGCAGTGAAGCTGTGCCTGTGTGTCATCCCCCATCCCCCATCAAGCCTTTAGATGACGGAAACCACCCCTGCACCTTGACCCCAGGTCAGAGCCCCTTTCCTTAAGCTGCTCCAGAATTCCTGACCCACAGCAACTGCAGAGGTAAATACTCACCATTTAAGCTACTACATATGGGCAGTTTGTCACACAGTCATTGGTGACCAATACAAACTGGATGGGACATGATCTGATTCATTCTTGTAACAAGTCATTCTGAACTATGGGAAGGAAACCACAGAAGCGAGTGCCATTGCTGTCATTCAGGGAGTAGATGTTGCTGGCATGAGCTGGTGGAGAGGTAGGGAAGCAAACTATTTGGGACTTGAAGTAAGGATGAGGGAAAGGAGTCTAGGGTGGTTCTTATTTCTTACTTGAGCACCTGGGAGGACATGGTGCCATTTACTGAGATGGGGAAACTTCTGACGAGGGCAGGTATGTATAAATCAAGGAGTCTACCTCAAAGGGGCTGCCATGATGTGCTGGTGGTGAAAATGATGGTGGTGTGGGGGTGAGGGTGATGATGCTGATGGGTGATGATGGTGGTGATGGTGAGGGTGATGATGGTGGTGATGATTGGGATGATAGTGATGGTGGTGATGGTGGTGATGGTGGTGATGGTGGTGATGATGGGGATGATAGTAATGGTGGTGATGTGATGGTGTTGATGGTGATGATGGTGGTGATGGTGATGGTGGTGATGATGATGATGGCAGTGACAATGATGATGGAGTAATGACAGTGATGACAGTGATGATGATGGTGATGGTGATGGTGATGATGGATGTGATGGTGGCGATGGTGATGATTGCAGTGATGATGATGGGGTGATGGCAGTGATGATGATGATGGTGGTGATGGTGATGATGGTGATGATGGTGATGATGGTGATGGTGATGATGGTGGTGATGGTGATGGTGATGATGGTGGTGATGGTGGTGATGATGGTGGTGATGGTGATGGTGATGATGGTGGTGATGGTGATGTGATGGTGATGATGGTGATGATGGTGATGGTGATGATGGTGGTGATGATGGTGATGATGGTGGTGATGGTGGTGATGGTGTTGATGTTGAAGGTGGTGATGGTGGTGATGGCTGTGATGATGGGGATGATGGTGGTGATATGATGGTGATGGTGTTGATGTTGATGGTGATGATGGTGATGGTGGTGATGGTGGTGGTGGTGGTGTTGATGGTGATGGTGATGATGGTGATGATGGTGGTAATGATGGTGATGGTGGTGATGGTGATGATGGTGTTGATGTTGAAGGTGGTGATGGTGGTGATGGCTGTGATGATGGGGATGATGGTGATGATGGTGGTGATATGATGGTAGTGATGGTGGTGTGATGATGATGGGATGATGGGATGATGGTGGTGATGTAACGATAGTGGTGATGATGGTGGTGATGTGATAGTGATGGTGGCAATGATGGTAGTGAGGGTGTTGATAGGAATGATGGGGATGATGGTGATATGGTGCTGATGATGGTAATATGGTGGTGGTGATGGTGATGGTGATAGTGATGTGAAGATGATGGCAATAGCTAATATTTATTCCTTCTTTGGCAGAAACTCTTATAAATGCTTTGCTCTATTATTCCTAGGAGCATTATCAGGGAAAATGCATTAAAAATGTTATGGGACACAGCAGTAAAAGCAGTTCTCTTGGTGCTAACAGAGGGTTCCAATGCAAGGACTTTAACATAACCCCCAAATTCAGTTTTCAAACAGACACAGTTCCCCTCCTCTAGCCATGACACCTGTTAAATTGCAGATTTCTGGGTCTTTATTAAACTCATTTTCCTCCTTAGATCTGGGGCAAGATCGGAAAATCTGAAAACTAATAAACATCCTCAGTACCTGTGGTACCCGTGGTCCAAGACAGTGACTCCCTCAGGCAGGCTTGGCCTCCAGGCACTTTTAGAAATCAGGTGAGGGGTTATGGTGAGTAATGTCACAAAAATCAAACAGAGGAGAATGGGAATGATCAGAGTACGCCCCAGAAGCAGGGACGAGACCGTGCTGCGGAGCCTCCCTCTGCTGGGCTGGACTGTACGGATGTGAGCACGCGTGGCTTTGTCACAGGAAGTGCATCCTCTCCATGGGTCCCAGAACAGCTTCAAACTCCCTGGCTTGGGGACACACCTGGAGAAAGGCTTCCCAGGGTGGTTGGCTTATCAGCTTGCCACAGACGAGGTGCCACGGAGGCTGCGTCCCCTGGCCTGCTTGGACAGAGGAAGCCACATGAGCTCCCTGCAGGGGGAGAGGTGTCGCCCTCTATTCCAATGTTCCGGGTCTTGGGACTGCTACTGAATAATTTCTTAGAATCCCCACGTGGCTCCATGCACCAGCGTCTCTCTCCACCCTGCTGGGCTCAGCTGAAGCCACTCCTCATGTGACCAAGCCCTGTCTCGGCTTTGGTGGTTTTCTGTCCTGAAGGTAGCATGTTCCAGCTCGGCCCCAGGTCTCCACCCCACACCCAGGCCCTGCCGTCACTCAGCTGGGATCCCTAAATCATCTCGCTGTCTTCCTCTGCCATTAAACAGTTCTTCCTTGAGCATCTACTATGTAGCAGGCTTCTTGTGGGCACTAAGGTTCCATATAGTTCCTTAGGAGCCCAGGGGCTGTGATGCAGGACAGTTGCACAGCGGTCACAATCCAGGGATGGGGCAGTACCGGGTTAGTAGGGTCTGAGGGACACCACAGGACTGGCCAAGGTTCCCCAGGCAGAGGGAAGGAAGGACACACACAGGTGGTTGCTTATCCCAAAGCCTGGTGGGGCCTGGCGCCGCATGAGGCTGGTCAGGGAAACAGGGTCCTGAGAAAAGGGGACATGTCAACTGTGCTGAAAATGGACACATGTTGTAGGCACTGGAGACCCAGCACGGAGCCTGGGCTGGGATGTGCCGGATCGGGTTCCCATTGGGAAGGCAGCTCTGTGGCAGGCTGCTCGCCACGCGTGGGCCAGCCCATGGGCTCCATCCCCAATACCATGGAAAGAAAGGAAGGGGACAAAGTGGAGCAGAACGTAGCTCTGGCACAAGGGAGGCCTGAGTGGAGCAGCGGGGATGCGGCTGAGCCCAGCTGGCGGCTGCACGGATCTGGGCACAAGCTGGGGTGCTTCAATGGAAGGTCCTCCTTTTCTCTTCAACCGAGTAGGTGGATTCACAGAAGCAGGGGGCTACTCAGGTGGGTGGCCCAGCACCCGTGCTGGACGCACCCCAGCGCCTCACTCCAGAACGGCTCCCGTGGGGAGGGCCAGCGGAAAGTCCCAGTGTCCTCTCTGGCCTGTCCGTAGCCAGAGGGCGCCTGCTGCCCGTCAGTGGGACTGACTGGAGCTCCTGGGCAGCCTGGCCCGGGCTCCAGGGGCTGCTGGCAGCGGGCTGCTCCTTCAGCTGCTCCCCGCCGCGCGGCCCTGCGGCCTCACTGTGCGTGCTTTCCACGCTCCAGGAGGGAAGTGCGTCTGCCCCAGCAGTGTGGGGTGAGCGCTGGCTGCCACCTCACAGCGCTGGACGACAGTGGCCCTTCTTCCCATCAGCCGCCAGAGAGCCAGCCGTCCCTGGCGCTCCTTCAAGGCTCAACGGGGATCAGAGCTGGAAGCAGCCCTCGGACCCTGCAGCACAGAAAGGCCTTCGCTGACAGTGAGGACACTCAAGCATAGCCTGTCCCCCCAGGTGACCAGCTGCGGTGGACTCGGGTGAGAATGGCTGGGGGGCAGAGCTGTCTCCCCTCCCGTGAATTTCCAGTGGCACCTAGTCCAGTGCTGGTGTCATGGTTAAGGGCTCAGCCTGGGGCCTGGCCCACTGCGTGGTTGTCAGGAAGGGCGTGGTACAGTCGCTGGGGGTCTGTGAATATCCTGATCTCAGGCCACGTCGAAGACGGCCAAACCCAAGTGTGCTCTGGCGCCACTTGGATGTCGCGGTGCTTCTGGGTCGCAGGGCGCGCACGCCCACAGGACAGCGGGCTGCTGAGGCCCTTTCTAAGCCCTGTTCCGAGTCCTAGGAGCCTCGCTGGCTCCACTTGAGGAGGCCACACCCTGGGGGCAGTGAGGCTCCTGTTCCCTCTTAACTCTCTCCAGCGCAGCGACCAGGTATGGGGTGGAAGTGGAGACGGTGACATGTCCGTGTCACTTGCTGCTGTCACTGAGGAGGAGATCAAGAACTAAAGGCTGCAATCAAATGTACACTTGGGGAGGTAGAAGGGGAAATGAGGCTCTCTTTTTGGTCCAAGTTTGGAACAGATTGAAAAATAAGTTGCTGGCGATGTGCGGAATTCGTTGCCGACAGGCTGCCCGGGGCCCGGGCTCAGCCGCGAGGCCGGGAGCGCCTCGTCCACCTGCCGGCCTCCTGCCTGAGCGGCGCTGCTCTGAGCGGTTGCCCAGGGGACGTTAGGTGCCGCCAAGCAGTTTTAGGATGGAGGCCAGAGAGAAGGTGCTCGGTTCCTCAGGCTCCCACCAGAGTGATTCCTGGTCTCTCCACATGAAGCGCGGAGCCAAGGGAGGAGGTGGCCCTCGCGGGATGACACTGCTCCTTCCTCCCCACAGCAGGACGGCAGCGGGCTCTTTCCAGGCTGCTTGCTGCGGGCGTCCGCTAGGAGAAGGCTGCATGCAGGGAGGAGATCTTGACCCATCAGAACACGCCTGAGGTGGCGTTCCAGACCCAGGATCCAAGTAGAGCCTGAGGGAGCCCCAGGCAACCAGGTGGCCACCGGCTACTGCAGGAAAGTCAGAGCGCCCATGAGCAGCTCATTCACCTTCAGCTGGATTTTCTCTGGGTGGGAAGACTCATTCACCCTCAACTGCCAGAGACAAAACGTCAACAGTGCTAGAAGCCAAGAATGTTCAGGAAACTCGTTAAAACAGAAGCCTAGCACCACGTCCCTCGGAGCATCACGGACACCCTCATGAGATTGGCAACAGCATTCTATTCCATGTAGATTTGCCTTCCTGGAAATCATTCATAATTCATTCCCTTCTCAGTTACACCATTCCATGTTCACTCTTCTCCTTTTCACACCCTCAAATTGAGTGGTGCAGAGAAACTCAAGATGGCAGAGTTTGTTAGCAAAACCATTTGAGATGCGAAGAACTGGTGGCATCTGACTACTCCTGACTATTTAAATATATATTATAAAAGTTATTTGGTATGCAATAGTATGTAATTTTGTCTCTTACTCAGATAACTAAACATGGCCAAGATGATTATTATACAGCTAATTGGTAGGAATTATCATCAGTCCATTTGAAGTAACTGACTCAATTACTTCCCAATAGCCAAAAAGGGTGTGTGTGTGTGTGTGTGTGTGTGTGTACTTCCAAAATGCACACTCGAAATAGGGAAACGAAATGCTTTCATTCTATGGACTGTGGACTGAAAAACCCTCTGTTTGGACATCTTGCTCTGTGGCCAGTGATTTGGCAATTTCCCGATGCCGTCAGGCAGTCCTGGGCTCCTTCCTCCAGGCGAAGAGACGGACGAGTGTGGCCTGGAGCCAGCCCAGCAGCCAAGCCAAGTTCGATGCAAATGGAACCGATTCACTTCACTTGGTTTCTTGGATAGAATACAGTGCCACTTAAAAAAAAAAAAGCCATGGAACTATTTGCTTCTATTACATCATGAATATCTTCACTTATTTTTTAAGTTCAGACAACTATCGGCTCTTACAGAGCGGGGAACAGCCCTGGAGGAGTACTCTCCCATCCGCCTCCGGCCCTCAGGACTGGAGCGGGCAGGGCCCATGCAGGCCCAGGCCAGTCACCTGTCCCCGCTCTCCCCCAAGCTTCTGCTCTGCTTTGGCTTTGTCCCTGTGGGCTCCGGCACCCAGAGTCAGGGCTGTCGCCCCAGAATTCTGCAGTGTGAGGTCAGCAGCACTACCTGAGGCTTTTGTGGAACAAGGACAGATTCCTGACTACTTTTTGTTTCCCCAAAGAGGGGCAGTGGCTCACTTTCTTCCCAAATATCCAGCTGGAAGAGGCCTCCCAGCGTGCTGGCGCCTCTTCCTCGTTCCGCCTCCCTGCATCGCTCTCCAGGGCAGACCTTGGGGAGGAGGCCGTGGCCGTGCTGGTTTGCTGCCGAGGGAAGAAGTGGTGGTTCCCGCTGGCCGATCTCCGGTCGGGGTGTCTGTGAACTGCCCATTAGGATGGCCGAGGATTAGTGTTCTCATCTGGCACCCCTCCTCCCTGTCCTGCTAGCCTACGGATGACACAATTTGCCTTAAACTCATATTCAGTATATTACAACTGTATAAATACTGCCCACTGTTAGGCCAAATATTAAGTTGTACTAAATTTTTATTTTCTTTATTGCTCTTATTTAGCCTTTTCTGGCACTAATAGTCACCTCCCTGTTTTCATCAACCGGGGTTATTTTATATGCCACCACACATTCTTCCTAAACCTTCCAAGTCCTGAAACACTTTTAGATTTATCAAGACATCTTTTTTCTTGCAGTCCTCCTTTTATCTGTTCCGGTCACCACTGTCCTGGGCCTTCTTTTGTCTCTCTTACGCTGTTCCTTTGCCCTGCAGCCCAGCACTAACAGCATGGTCAGTAGTTTCCTGGAAAGGCAGAGGGAGGCACGTTTTCAGAGGGCTTCCATGTCTGCCAGTGGTGCTCCTCCACTCCACACTCCCTTGATAGTTTAGCTGGGTACAGAATTTGTCGGGTTGGCCATTGGGATTCTGAAGATGTTCCTTTTTTGATCTCTAGTACCCAGTGATACTGTCAGAAGGCTGATTCCACTTTCATTTCCTCGTGTGAGCTCTTTCGCTTTTCTCCGAGAAGGTTTTTTGTATTTGCATATTCTGGAGTTCTAAAACTTCATGTCAACAAGGCCAGTATGAGTCTCTCCATTGGTTAGATGGGTACTTAGTTCATACTGAGTTGGAGAATCTCATTCCTCATCCAATAAATTTTCTTGTATTTAACACTGAAAATATCTTTATGTTTTCCTCATTATTTCTTTCCCAACCTTCTTTTACTAAGATTCAGCTCTCCTACATTGATACTTTCTCATCTTAAAAAGATTCTTTATTCTGTATCTTTGTCTTTCGGTCCTACTCTTTGAGATTTTTATTTTCCAACCCTGCAGGGGAATTTTAAAAATTGTACTCTTAATTTTCTGGAACTCTTTTTTTTTTTTTTTTTTTTTTTAAGATCTTAGTTGACTTTGTTTTTAGTTCTAGCATTGGGTAACTCTTCATTCTATAGATTAGATGAAGTGTTCTAATGGTTCCAGGAAAGTTTGTTTCTTTTTTTTTTTTAATTCATTTTTATTGTAAACAAATGGGATACATCTTGTTTCTCTGTTTGTACATGGAGTAGAGGTATACCATTTGTGTAATCATGCATTTACCTAGGGTAATAGTCTTTTTGATTCATTATGTTATCCCCTCCCCCCACCCCTGGAGCTCTTTCTTTTGTTCTCTTATTACTTCATGGAAGCATACAATCACTTATTATATAAGAGTTTGATGTATTCTTTACATTTTATTCTGCTGAGTTTCTTCCCCCTGCCATTTATTTTTTATCTTTTTATTCGTGGGCTTTAACTTTGAGAGAGGAGAGACACAGCGTACCTCTCTGCACTCCAGTTTTATTGGGGATTCCAGAGAAGTTTCCAGAGTCCTGCCTGGGTCCACTACTTGACTTTTGACTGACAGAAAGATGACATCAGACTTTGAAGTCCCCATTGCCATGGCAACTCCAGGTCACTTTGGCTCATGCTGACCGGTTCTAATTGGATTCTTAACTATACATTCTTCCAGATTTTAGGGTTAGGAGGAACTATCCTTATCTCTGAGAGTTTCAGGATCTTGTCACAAAAGTCTCCCCTTCAGGGTAACTTGGGTTTCTCTTATCAACATTATTCTGGGGCTGCATGTCCTCTGGCAGTTAACATGTAGTTTGCTGAGAACTGTGACATGTCCTGTCCACTCAGGACAGGGAGGGCTGCAGGTAAATTGCTTCTTGGAGGAGAAAGCACGTGGGCCCGTGTTATGGAATTGTTCTCTTAACCTCCTGTTCCCGCCATCCTCATCTGTCTGGCCCCTAACGACAGGAAGGAAGGAAGCATCCGGGGAAGCCAGGGGGGCCAGTGGACCCAGGGCCCCGTTGTCCCTGCTGAAGGAGTGGGGCCTGTCCTGGCATCTGCATCTCGAAGCCAGGCCTGCAGCCTTGCCACACTGTCTCCACACACTGCCAGTTGTCCCCTGGGGGCAGGAGCAGTCGGGCACTGAATTAGATGCGTCTTGGGGAGTGAAGAGAAGTCTGTGGTCAGAGCTCTCCTCCACGTGCTGCCTTGAGCATCTGTGTCCTCCTTCCTCTCCTGCTGGCCTCCACGTAGGCCTGGCCTTTCTCCTCCGGTGCCGTGCGTGCCACTGCTGAGGCTGCAGTACAGGCTTGGTGCCAAGAGGCCCCACTTCACGGTATCCACAAGTCACAACATGCCTGCTGCAAGCCTCTTATTTTAATGCAACTTCTTTGGGAACAACTGCCATCAGTGGACAAGCAATATGATCTTGCTGGAAATTCTCCCCACATCAGTGGGCACTTGCCTAGCCTTGCACACATGCCACAGGTCTCTGGGGCTGGTATTGACATTGGGCCTGTCCTACTCACACTCCATTCTAAGGCCAACTGAGCCCCAGGATGCAAGAAGGACTCATGACATATACAGTGGTCCATCTGAAGTCATCTTAGACTCACTGACTTTAAGTCCAGACCCACAAGGGCCTCGGCTCAGGATCTAGATAGCATCTGCTATCTAGAATGGCAGAATGTGTCTTCTGGAAGGGTCCAGAAGTCAGGCAGGCCAGCAGGGACACTGGTCTCCAAATCTACCCTCTGTGTAGCCCATCAGCCTCTGTGAGAACCTTCCAGAGCACCTTCTCTCCAGAAGCAAGCCTACCACCTGCTTCGGGACTGCACCTGTGGGATCAGCTGGGTGCCCTACGAGGACAGAGCATCAGAGCCATGAGCACCAGAAGCCTTCTTGCTCAGATTTCATTAGTGACCGCACCCCTGCAGACCTCCCGGCTTGCCTCAGGGGTGCCAACGCCTCTCTGTGGCAGATCCGGATATCCTAGCCTGGGGACACCCACGGCTCCCCCTCCCTCCAGACGCGCTTCACCACGAGGTTCACTGTTCCTCAAACCCCAGGCACCACTGCTGTGCCCTGGGTTCAGATGTGTGGGGTACGGGAGGAGTCACAGGCAGGCCATCCCCCCCTCCTCCTGAGCTTCTCTCCACTGGTGGATCTGCTTCCTTGTGGGACAGTCTTAGAGCCCTGGGGCCACTGGGCACATCCTTGCTTGCTTGTTCCCCTTTAATCATTTTCTGCCCTGGGTCAAAGATCTTTCTCCAGAAAAGAAAAAGCCATGATCACTGAAATCCACCCAGAACAGCACATTTCTTTTCACAGCAGGTCACGGAAGGAATGTTGAGTGGAATAAACAGCACCGGTCCAGTCTCAGGGTCAGAAAGGAATCAGGACGTAGGCAAACACAAATGTCAAGAGGAACACAGCGAATCTAGTCTGGCGCCAGAGGCACCAACTCTGATGCTTCCTTTAAGGTTATGATAATTATGCATGAAGAGAAAATCCTCTTCCGCTGGCTATTCGTTGATGAAAAGCTGGAAGAGTCACCTTGCTGTGTTTGACAAGAGAGCGGTGAACCTGGTGCGGGTCCTCGGGTGTGATCCCAGGACCTCCTCATGGAGGAACCTTCTGTAGAAGGGTGGGAACAAGAAGAGAATGTGATTGAACCAGTTTGACCAAAAGACGCGTTCACGATGCCCTTGCTCTGTTCAATTCCTACTTGAGAGTTGTGTTACTTGAGAAATTAGAACTAAAAAAACAGAAAGGAAAGTAAGAAAATTCGAACAACTGGTGAGGAATGGAGAGCTCCTGTTCTGATCCGTTCCTCCAGGACTGCTCAGCGGGGCCCTGTGGTGAAGGCCAGGCCACGGGAGGCAGGGGGAGCTCAGTCTGGCCAGCAGAGGGCTCCAGCCCCGGAGCCGCCCCTGGGCCAGGAGCCCCGGGTGGTCACCACTTCCTGGCTATGCTAGGAAAGCCAGGTCCTCTGAAGGGTTACAGGGTAAAACACCTTCCGTCTCGCGAAGCCACAGCAGGGCCCCAGCGGGCAGGGGACCAGGGCTGGCGGAGAGTTTCCTCCTGGGTTTGGCTGCTCTCTCAGTCAGGCCTGCTCTGAAAGCTGCCCATGCTGGTGACTAGGAGGAGGTTCCTTCTGGGCACCGTGAGCACCCCGAAGGCTCTGTGCTGCCAGGAGGCCACTGGCTGGCCCGGGCTGCCCAGGAGCCTCTGAGGAGCCCCTCCTCTCAGCCAGAGCTGTTTGGAGATTCAAAAGCAAGGCTTTACTTTGTGTTGGTTTTTATTCTGCACTTAAGACGTTATTTGAAGAGGAGCACTAGGAATCAGGGAGAAGCGAGAGTGGCAGACACAGGGACTGGTGCACATGCTCATGTTTATCCTGGTTATAAATCGTCTTCTTGCGATGTTGAAAGTCATGTTGAAATTAGGTCATTTTAAAAGAATTTATTAAAAGGTATTGCAGATGCGGGGCCACGGGGGAAGCGAATGGTTCTCTGCCTGAGAGATTCAGGGTGGATTTGTTCAGTTCTGGTAATGGCCTTTGTGGCTACTCACCAGCACACGATTCTGGCTTCTCTCCCCACCCCGGCCAAGTTCTGTACGGTATGCCCTTGGCTCCCAGCTGAGGGGAGAGAAAGAGAAAGTAGGATGCGGCCTAGCTGGGAGCTAGGAGCCTTGGAAGGCAGGGAAAATTTTACCTTATGCTTATTTCTCACGGTCCCCGAAGAGGTCTCCCCTGTGTTGATTTTACAGACCCAGAACCCAAGAAAAACAAGAGTAATGAAGTGATCTTCCCTGGGTTACCGTGGACACAGAACCTGTGTTTTCACAGTTGGTAAACACGGAGGGCCTCAGGGCCAGACGCTAGTCCTGATTCTTCGATCCACACAGTCTCAGCCCCCAGTGGACGCCATGGCAGCCCCGCCTGGGGAGACCTAATGGTCGGCTTTGTACTCCGATTTCTGTTTGGAAACTCCCTCTTCAGGATATTAGAACACGTCTCATTTCCCCATGCTGGGCTGCAATGGATGCTCTGGGAAGAGCTGGTCACGTGGGGGCCGAGGTCCAGACTCCTCATGCACCCCCAGCTCACCCCTGCTGCCCTCTCCTCCCACCCTCAGTTTCCAGATATTTATTTTGGGGGTTACTTTCTCATGGTGACAAAAAATCATGCCACAGCCGAAATCCCGAGCTCCAATTGTGACCATCGCCAAGGGGATGATTCAGTCCATCACTCTCCACCCTCCTGCGAGGCTCTCAGGGGCGCTGTCACTCTGGTCTCATGATGGACCTGGGGTGGAGGCAGAGGAAGCAGAGCAATCACCCCTGACCCGGTGCCAGGGTTGCAGCCAGTGAGTCGCGGCCTCCTTGCCTCAGTCGCCGCCTCGGCCAGCGCTGGCGGGCAGCGTGGGCCTGTACTGAGCCCTGGAGACACAAACACGCCCAGCTCGCAGACCCACAGGCCCTCCCCAAGCCTGCTTCTCTGTCTTTCTTTATCTCCAATTATAAAGCAGCGCCAGGTTTTCTCGTCAGCCACCGCCATGTCTCCAAATGGCTTTTCAGTGTCAGGCCCATCAGGAAATTAACTCGTCATGCAGTGACAGCTGCTAATTTTTCCCCTTACATGTCAGATGGATCGCCTGCTGAAGCTAATAATGAATCACCAGTCCCTGATTAGAAGGTGCTTCCGAAACGTATAACTGCCACCCGAGCTAACTTTTTTCTTCATGTAAAATGATATCACCCTAGAGGAGTAGAAAACGAATTGTGTTCTCCAGCATGGCGGAGGAGGCGGCTCCAGTGGGCTGTGCACACTCTTCAGTTAGGGGCTGATGTTCAACAGTAAAAGAAGTGGCAACCCGAGCTCTCGTCCAGTGTGCCGAGCGAATGCCCTCTCTGCCCCGCTTCTCTGGCTAGAGCCCACTCTAGGGCAGGTTCTACGCTGGCTCAGTTCTCTGCCTCGGACATAACTTCACCTTTATGTTCAGGAACACAAAAAGCCGGGCTAACACTAGGAATCTGGATGCTGTTGTGTGGTCGTAGAATTTCCCGGCTGTCGCACTAGTAGGTGAGGGGCCTTGCTCCTCGCGGTGCGAGTGGTGGGTGGAGCTGCCTGGGCCTTGATGCGAGTTGCGGCTGTATTCTGGGAGACAATGGAGCAAAGATCCACCAGGGCTTCTGATCCTCTAAGCTCTAGGCCCTTGACAAAGTTTCTTTGCTTGAACAAACTTCAGTCTGGCCCACATATCTGGGTATTCCTTATAAACATCCTTTAGTAAGAACCCTGCTAAGTCAGAGCTTCGCCATCTCTATCTGACCACCCTGGACATCTGATCAGGTGCCACACCCTCCTTCCCACCCCCAGGAGATGTCTAGTGATCCTGGCCGGCCTTCAGCAGTCCTGTTAGGTGGACTTAGCCAGAGTCCTCCCCCGTGTTAGGGATCCCCGATGGCTCTGTCTTCAGAAGCAACCCCGTTCTATTCTGAGGTGCTCTTCTCCCACCATACTCGTCCTGGATGAACTGTGTCCACCCGGTGGGGCCATCCAGCTCCAGGCTTCAGGTTTTGGGGCTTCTGGCATTACGCTGACACCATCTTAGCACACTGACTTTTGAAGCAAACCAGGGAGCAGAAAGGATACTCTCGGCCCAGTGGTGTGGTTTTGTTTGCTGGTTTGCTTTGTGGCAAATTGCCCCACCCGTCCCTGGCCGCCTGCTCCAGCCACAGCATCGCAGCAGTGACCTTGAATGCTAAAACGCCCTTGGCCTGGAAATGGCCATCTCACTCTGCAAATCTCCACCACACTAGTAAATAGTCAACTTTTGCCATGGAAGTTGAAATCTAAGCCATTTCTAGAGGCTGCCTTGGAAAACTGGTCTTTGCAGGGCATCCATCCTTTGGGCTTGGTCATCCTTTGGGCACGGTCATTAAGCTATTGGTCATAGTTTAATACAAGGTGGTCTTTCGGGGCCAGTCTCCAAGTAAATATTCATTGTCTCTGCTTTCCACTTCTTTAAACTTGTTAACATTCCCTGGCAAAAACCTCAAAGAAAGCTACAAGCTTGTTGCACCTTTTCTCAGACAATCCATGCTGCGATGAATGTCCCTGGCTCCTGAGTCCCGAAACGCCTCATTGTTCTGAGGCACACATTTGTGTATGTGCTTCTTAAACCCCCTTACATTCCAGTAGTTGTGTAATGAGAGAGAAGGGAGAGGTAACATTAACCCAGCTCTACAGGTAATTACAGGATACAATAGCCTGGTGAAGCCTCCGCAATCCTTCTGAGCCTAGAAACACCTTCTGTACAATTCTTTTTATGCAAAGGCCTGCTCTTTTCATTGTGCATACAACGTGATTGCTGGTTTGACACTGCAGGCTACACTGGTTTTATGAAGGATTAAATGCCACCTGAGACATATTTATCCTAAATAAATCACAAACGGTAAACTGCAGCATGTCAGTGTCAACACCCTGGACTGCAGCGGAAAGGTTAGCCACACAGGACTAAGCACAGTCGGGCATTAGCATCAGAGCCGCAGGGCCGCGGGGCCGCCGCTAACAGGAGAAATGATCAAGAAGAAATATTTCCACTGAAAAACACCCCTCCCTTCCTAACATGTATGAGAAGCGTGGAGAGGGCCATCACTTTGTAAAGGTCACCTCTATCCTGATAACAACGGGAGCTGATCCTGTCACTGTTTGCCCAAGACAGGGTTGAGGAAGAGCCGAGTAGCCCTGCCATTTTTAGGAAACACGAGCTAGTCACACTCAGCTAATTACGAATCTCAGTGTCAACCTGAAGTTTTACCTTTTATTTATTTATTTATTTATTTATTTTTGGAGGGGTGACGGTATAAAGAGGTGGCCCTGGAATGGGCGGAACTCAGAGCAGAGCGCGGAAGCCAGGCAGAGCGCGTGGGCTCCCTCCCAGGGGCGCTCATCCCCCGCCTCAGGCAGAGGCTTGACGTGGTGCTGTGCTGACAGGAGGGAGGACCAGCTTCCCTTCCCATTTGTTCTCCTCGGGTTCTAGACAGGAACCATGAGAGAATGTGATACTGTCGCCAGAATGTGCCTGGGTCATTTGCCACGTGTTCACAGAGAGCCCCGACCTGCAGGAGGTGCTGACTGGACAGTGCAATGGGCAGGGGACAGGAGCAACTGCCCCACGGTGGCTCTCCTGAGCTGTCACAGCTGCCCACAGCCAGTCACTCGGAGCAAACATCATTGTCTTTAATGCTGTCATTTTATTTCAAAGGAAACAGAAACAGAACAAAAACAACTTTTGCATTTTACAATTCTGGAAAAAAATAAGACTAATAGTATCAAGAAACAAATTACTGGAACTTAAACTTGCACCCAACAGTTGCGGTGAATCCACAACTAAACACAGACAATGCTGGCCAGGCGAGGGCTTCAGGGCATGGTTTCTATTTGTTAATGTTCAATGGCAGCTTTTCCATACTGACACTATTACAAATAGATCCTGCAAAATGATATTAATACAAACAGCTGTTATAAAAAGCAAAATATTGATATGAACAATATTTTCCGGAGGTGTACATTTCATGTTTAGACTTTATGATATGGCAAGTCAAAATCAGAAGTATCAGTTGTCTTAACCAAGGTATGTTTAATCCGATTATGAACATCAAGGCTTTTCTTGACCAGTCATGAGATTTCTCTTATGCAGAATGCAACCAGAGCCACGGACACACCTGAAATGCTGGAAGAGGGAATCTATACATGAAATCAACCAACAGGCTTCCTTTGGTCTGGGGATACATTATCCTAAAATAGAAAAAAAAAACCCACCAGTGATGGGGGCGGCTGCTTCAGGATGTGACCATCGCAGCTGCGATTTCGAGCCAGACACTCAAGGGAGTGTGCATAGAGCTGCAGGCCAGGCAGCTGGGGACAGGGACGCTTCCTATCTCCCACGCAGGAAGGGGACACCAGGAACTGCTTCCCCTCGGTGCAAGGCGGAGGGCGAGCCCAGGAGCAAAGGGCTCAAAGGCACAGGCCCTGTCCCCACAGCACGCTCCCGCCCTCCTCCCATGATCCTCGGCTACTCCAGGTACTAGCTCTGTGCCCCCGAGTGCATTTCTAGTGTCCGCTGTCACCACCCCCGCCAGAGGACAGGTGTGGCACTTGCTGGGGCCAAGTGCCTGGTGTTCAGAGGGGTTACAGGAAGCTCAGGGCACGCCAACCTCAGAGGTCTCTCCGTGCCAGCCCTGCGCCCAGCAGCAGGCCCACCTCAGGCTTCCTGGAGCTCGCTACTTTCTCTTTGGCTCTGAATCACCGTGGCTGCCGGGGTGCCCTCCTGGGTGTAGATGACCATGCTGGTCAGCTGCTCCGTGCCACTGGGGGCCACAGCCTCAGCGCGGAGCGCAGCCCCAGCCTGCAGGATCTCCTGAGAGCCGGCCGTCTCTATCACGGTGTGGGAGTACACGCCACCATCCTCCTGCTCCCCTGGGGGCAGTTCCGTCACGATGTAGTGAGTGGCGCCCTCGGGGAAGCTGCTGCCCGACTCCCGGACCATGGCCTGGACCAGCTCCTCCGTCACGATGATCTGCGAGATCTCCCCATCAGACTCCACCAGGTCCACGTGCTCAGCTGGCACCCGCAGGCCATGGGCATCCGCCTCTTGCATGATGAACTGGGAGCCCTCCCCGGCCACCATGTGGACAGCACCCTCCTCGTTCAGGATGACCTGGGTGACACCGTCCTTGACCAGCTGGCTGGCTGCAGCCGTGTCACACACAGCAAACTGCAGGACTCCTCGAACCATCTTCTTCAAGGCCACCTGGGCTCGCTCCTGAGAGGCAACAATGGCTGAGGGCCGAACAACCTGGGCCAGCACCTCCATGGCTGCTGGGCTCTCTTGAGCATCCTGGAACACCTGGATCTCTGGGGCCTCAGGGTCGGTGGGGGTGTGGGGTGCCTCCTGACTGGGCAGCTGGATCAGCACATCCTTGTGGCCTGGTCTGGCCTTCTCCTCATGCCCAGGCCTGCCCTCCACCTCCCCCAACTCAGTGACGGCACACAGCAAGGCATCTAAAGCTGAGGAGGCATCGGCAGGGGAGGCCCCAGCCTCACAGAGACTCAGAACCTGCTGCTTGGTCACCTGCTGTATAACAGTGCCCCCCGCACTCAGGGACTCGTCCGTGCCGTGACCTTCCCCTGAACCCCCCACCACAACCACCTGGGTGGCTCCATCTGCCAGCTGCTCAGGGATGAGGGGCCCTGGCACCACACTGCCCACGTGGGCCCCATTCTGACTCGTGGCGATGACTTGCCCGTCTTCTGTGATGTGCACCACCCTGGCCACCTGGCCGGCCATTGCCAGGGTCTGCAGCGTGGCTGCAGCTGTCTCCTCCACAGAGGCATCCAGGGCAAACTCGCCATCGTAGCCCTGGATGATGATGACTTGCTGGACTTGCTCGGGGGGCTGGGCCTGCCTCTTGCTGCTCCCGAGGGCCTTCTCTCTGATGGGGGACTCCTCTGCCAGGGTGGCCGCAGTGAAGGGGCTGTCCGTCTCGACAAAGGTGGCTCCTTGTCCCTTCAGACGGCACTCATAGGACTTGGACACGATGCCTGTGGGAGACAGGACCAGTTAGAGCCTCAGAATCAGGACTTTCGACTGACAGCAAGGCGGCTGCGCTCTGCAGCCTCACACACGGGCCCACCTGCAGGAGCGACCTGGCTCTCCCTGCCAGCAGCGCAGAGCAGGCCATTTGCCCGCACGCGTGGCCGCTTACAGGTGTGCGACAGGTCTGAGGGTGTAAGCAGCTGTATGTTCAGTGTGCATTTCCCACACTTCTGCACGAACTGCTTGGACACAGGCCTCAGGGGAGTGCTCTCGCCCCAGCTGCTGGGGAGGAGCACGGCTGCTCCCCGTCACCTCCATCGCTCACAGCACATGCAGTGACTAAAGTTAAGGAAACTCAGCAAACAGTCGGAGCAGGATCCTCTGACCCAAGGAAGATCTTTCTTCAACGTCCAAATATCACATACAGTATATGTGTTTAATCAACAAAAAGAACGAAAGTCTTCCAGATTAAACTTTTAAACATGGCATCAGTAAACAGCTGTTAAGTGTAACTCGGCACACACTGCGTGTCTCCTGTGTGTCAGGTACTGGCCTGGTGAAAGACAGCCCTGGAAGGCCGCAGCGAGTTCCTGAGGGCTGGGCGCTGTGCCTGGCGCTCTGCTGGGTCTTGGGCACACAAAGGTGGATGTGGGGCCTAGATGTTTGGGTACACAGAAGGGGTCTGCCAGTGTAGGTCCATCAAAAACAGAGCACCAGTCCTGTTCTTCTGTGGTGCTGGGTATTGAATTTAGGGGTGCTCTACCACTGAGACATGGCCTCACTAAGATGCGGAGACTAGAGAGGAGGGGCCTCCCAGAAAGAAGCCAACAAGGAGGCTTCTCTGCTATGGTCAGCAGCTCAGACTTCCAGCTGAGACAGTTCGTGGGAGTCAGGCTGCTCCAGGCTTCCCGCCCTGTGCCAAGACACCGTGGTTACAGACTGTAGAGAGAAGAAACCTACTGAGTGATTTCAAGCAAAAAAAGTATAGAATTTTTACAGAGGAGGCATAATTTATAATTTTCCAGCTCATCTCTAAATTTCTTTTAGTAGTAAAAATACTGTGACTCTTTAGGAAATGCCACAATAGGCCTCTTGGGACCCAGGCAGGGGCAACAGCGGAGGTGGCTTAGCTGCACTGTTTGTGAGACACAGTGGGGAAAGGAAGGAAGCACAGGGACAAGGAGTGGAGCCAGGGGAATCCCCTGGCCTGGGCAGTGACGGGTCAGGAAGGGCAGGTGCATCCCAGTCCTTCCAACCCATAGTTCCTCCCTGGATACCACAGGTATATGGTGACTGCCACCTGGGAAGACGGAGTCCTGACAGGCTGGGGCAGCGGTAGGAGTAGGAGCTTCACCCCCTCCTGCAGACCAGGGTGGGGACTGAACTGCCTGCCATATGAACTGCAGGAAGGAAACTGGCAGCAGCACTGGGGCGGGGGGAGGACGCCAGAAGGGTCCCGCAGGGACAGGGTGGGGCTGCAGAGTGGGCAGAGTGACACTCGAGTCTCCACCAGGTCAACTAACCGGTTCCTAACTCAACAGGGCAAGGGACACTGGAAATTGTAAGCTTTATTTTTCATGGAAAAAGAGACAGATTCTTTAAACAGAGCTTCTGTTTTCTTTTTAAAATTGCAACTTTTCTGTTTTGTTTCCGTTGTCTTCTTCCCTCTCAAATCAGAGATGACCTAAAAACAAATGATCTGTGTTCAGCATTCCATGTACCAACAGCAACTACATTTGTGAGATATTCCACTTCACTCTTTGATGTGGGTCAGTTTTTAAGGGTACTTTACACTTACCCAAGGGAAAAGGGTTAAGAATTCTACAGACTCTGACTGGATCCCTCAGACACAACAGTTTTGCTTACCACACTGGTGGTGTTCTGCAAGAAAACATTTCTTTCAACACTGAGTTAATTCTAAGCACAGACCCTAGGCGGAGGCCTGTCTTCCAGCAGGGTCAGCACTGTAGGAGGGACTGCAGAAGCTGCCAGTGGTTTCCACCAAGAGGACCTGTCCGGGATCACACCCAGACAGCAGGACGGTGGTCCTGGATTTGAAAGAATTAACTGCTAAGTATCATCATTGCTTCTTTCTTGGAAAGTGTGAACACAGTGTGAATCATGGAATCGTAGGTCAAGAAAAGACCCAGAGGCTGCTAGGCTAGCTCCATTCCCCGAGCTCCTCCTGTGTGTGTAGTGACCGTGGCACGCCTGGAGCTCACGGGCGAGCCTGGCAGATATCACCACGTCTCCAGGGCAAGTGACCCTTTCCAGAGGAGGGACCCAAGAGCCCCTAAGTCTAGTCAGGGCTCCCTACTTAGGGTGCATCCTTGCTTCTTCCTGTTGACTCCCCTTTAAGGACAGAGAACAGCTGGTGCCCTGGGGCCCCCAGGGCGTGGGCGGCAGCGTCCCCTGACAAGCACTCAGCAACTCAAGGTCCGTGTGCAGCACCACCAGTCCGCCCGCTGTGGTGCTCAGGCCGGCGGTTTGTAGGCATCACTGTGACTCTCTGAGCTCAGCGCCTTCTTGCCTCGCCTCCCCCCCCCCCCCCCCCCCCCCCCCCGTTTATGAAAGAGGAGCAGCATCTGGCCTGGCAAAGACGAGAGTGTGGAAGATAAGCCTGAGAGTGGCTGAAGCACACGGATCCCAGAGAGGAAAGGCTCAACTACTGCTGACACGCTTTCGCCTGGTCTCATGTCGCCTTCTGAACTTCAGTCCTCCCTAGATTCTCTCTCCTCCAAGAGTTTGGAAGGGGGCTCAGCCTATGAGCGGAAGGCCTGGCACGACTGGAGTTCACAGAGATGCCACACTCCTTTCCCACTTACGCTTGAGTTTGGGCTGGGCCTGGAGTGGTCTGTCCCTGGTCAGTCTGCCACCCACTAGCTCTTGTGCTTTAAAAACACTTCCTCGAGTCTGGAGCAACTTCTCCCCTCGTCCCTGCTTTTCTCCCCAGGATACAATATTCTGCTTGCTTTATATTCTGAACTTGATTTGTTTCTGCCCATTCTCTAATTTCAAGCTCCTTCCTAGTCTATTCAGAATTTGAAAAAGAAAAAAAAAAAAAAAAAGGAAATAATCACACAAAAACAAAAACAAAGAAGGTAGCCTTCACGTCATTCCCCTCCCAACTAATTACAGAATAAGGACATACTACTATTACATCAGACAGCAGGAGAAACCACGGCAGCTGGGAAAGAAGGCGCCAACTCCTCTCCCAGGTAGGCTTGGAGAAATGCCACAAGCCGAGTCCAGGCAGTCCCCGCCCCCAGCAACAGGAGGAAGACCTCTTGGGTGCAGAATGATCCTTTGAATCCCTGCGGCACTGATAATTATGCTCTTCTGAACTACCTACTGAATTTATTTGAATCCAGAGGTGGGTTAAGCCACTTCCAGACCATTAAAGTAAACTACGTGGGTAAATACTGCTGTCAGCCGGGCCGTGAAGACGCTTAACGGCACCAGCGCCCTCACCTCCGGCAGCACATGCCCGCTAGTCCATCGCAGTTCATAAATGTGCGCGCAGGTCCATCTTTTGATTCAGCAATTTAATAACTTCGAGTGCTGTCAGTACGGCTTTGAAAAATAGCACCTATAAAATGTAACAGCCTCAATCAGATTGAAAAAGATTCACCCACTGAAGATTCTTCCATTTCAACCATAATGAATTAATGTGGAGCTATGTAGAAGTTCAAGTGTCATTTAAACGAATGTGAATCTCTAGTGCAACTTTAAATTCCAACTGGGCTATGACCAAGAATTTACTGGGCACATCGACTTCAGTTTCTGAGTTCTTTCTGGTAAATATGAACTGTAAACCTCACCAATGCAAATGGCCAAATGGATATGGCCCTTGGAAAACAGGACTACGGTACAAGTTTTATTCTGCGCAGCTTAGTCCCTGGTGTGGCTCCACATGAGCACAGATCCTCAGTGGGGCACGGCAGCCCAGAGCAGTATTTGTGCCGCACTTTACATTTTTTAAAGACCTTGTCAGATTTCAGTAAAAGAGTAGCTAGCCAAACAATGACAAAATTCAGTCCCTTCTGGACCTGTTTCCAATAGGGCAGAAGATGCAAATGGAGCTAAAAACACAGTTTCAGGACTCACTGAGCTGAGTGCTCATTTGCTTCCATCATCACACTGCCTTCTCATAGCTAAATGCATCAAAAGTTTACAATTTGGTTAAAATCAAAAGTTTTTTTGGGGTGTTTGAGAGCTCATTTTGGGGGAAGTGATTTAAAGCTAGGCTCCCCTTCCAGAATTCCATAATGAAGCTGCAGCTCTCCCTGGAAGTGAACAGCCCCAGATGTGGAAAGCACGGCTTCTCCCTGCTGGAGGGGTGGTGAGGTGCTGAGACTGGGGCTCCCCACACCGCGCTGACCGCACTTCTGTGTGGTGCTTCTGAGACGAGCTCTGAGCACCTGACCCTCCTCCTGGGGTGAGCTACCCTTTCCTTACTGCCATCTCTTCTTCCCACAAAATAAATACCTTATGCTTTTGTTAAGCTTACATTTAATTAAAATGTACAGAATCTGTGCAGTAAACTCGAATGAAACAAATAAAACAAGGGCCCCCTCTCTTGAAGGCATACGTTGTGAATGAAAAATGTCATTACAGACTAAAAAATTTTGCAGTAAACAGGGCCTACAGAGAGAAGTTTCCCCTGTAATGACATCCATAAAATACACAAATGGCACTTTTAGTACCATCCTGAATATGGCATTTTCTGTGCTCTACACACAATCTAAATGGTTTGATCATAGAGCATAATACTCCATTGGGTTTATAGAACAATCAATGTTCCATAAAATGATGTATTTATCCAATAGTAGGCTCAGCAGTTACTGGTGTATGACATTGTAGGACACAGGCTTGGGCTCCTTGGCGGCACACATGCTGGCTGTAAAACTTATCTAACACCACTTCAACAACTTCATCTCATCTGTGGCAAGTAATTTGTGGAAGCCTCAGCTTGGTTTAAAAAAAACTTGTAATAAAAATTCATAGAATTTTCAGGAGAATGAAAGCTGATGACAATAGAAAGGTCACATTGTGTCTGCACTAAAGGGGTCAAAGGTTGCCAGCAGTTCTAAAACTGAAAGTAGATTTCATGCATCGCGTAGCAGATAAAGATGGCATTAAAAAGACACGGCGTGGGGTGACAGGCCTCACGCCCGCGAGCGCCTGTGCTAATACCCTCTGTAAACCGCTCTGTTGCCATGAGCCAGCACTTATTTTACATTGCCAAGCCCCTCCAGAAACTAAGTGTTTATGCCTTGCTAGGTTACGTCTCAGACACTGCATAGTTCAGATCTTACGATCTGGTAGGGTCCCTAAGCTTGAAAAGGCTGGGTGGCTTTGCTGTAATAATTAAAGCACCTTGAATATGAGGCAATCCAAAAAATAATACTTTTCATATAAAAATTTGGGACACACGTGACACTGTGATTCTTAAGCCACATGTAATTTTTCTCAACTTCAATCTTAAAATGTAATTTTAACAGGGATGTTAAGAAATTATACTTAATATCTATTAAAATGAAACAATATTAACAGATTATGCTAATAAATTAGAGCCATATTTTAATGTCACAAAAGCTTATAAGTTTCTCAAGTGAAAGCAGGAAAAATGACAAATTAAAATTCAATGAAATATAACCTTTTAGAAATTTCAAAGCAGGGAATACATTACTCTTACAATAGCAGTCACCAATAGCTCAGCCAGTCAAATCAGTGTCGATACCTGCTCTGTAACTCACTCATTCTATAGACAGCGATGATCCTGGCATCCTACAGGATGCCCTCCACCCCAGCTTGGAAGAGGGGTTCTCTCCAGGCAGAGCTGCCACCCAAGGGCCCTCCCACCTCTGAGCAGCTTCCCTCGCCACTGCCAAGGTCCTCAAGCTTCTGGAGGGAAAGCCCGTCATAGGGTCCAGGGACTTGTCTGCGATCATGAATCTGGTACAGTAATCACGACAGGGGTCAGGAAACCTCTTGGCCTCACATCCCCACAACTAACGGCAACTCCTCCTTTGAAAACACAGGTTGGTCAATGCCTCATGTCTCCATTACTTCCAGGGTTGGAAACACATTCTGGTCAGTGCTGCTAAAATGTACACACAAAACAGAAATAAATAGGTTACTTGAGATACAAAATTAAGAATTACTCTGAGCGCTTGACAAGCTTGTTAAACAGGATAGCTGCAGTGGGAGCCTCGTTTCAGAGTGCAGGCTTGTTCTGGTCATCCTAAACCCAAGGTAAACCTAAGCCAACCCGCACTGGCCTAAGCATGTGTCAGAAAGATTACAATGGTAATTAAAGGGTGTCTAAACCACATACACCCATACAAAGGATTATGTTGAAGAGTTACAGTAAAGGTCACTGCTATGCCCTCAATTTCATGAAGGCCTATGTTTTATAAGAAGAGAGGGGAAATTACTTTTCTGTGAAAAATGAACTGAAGTCCACACCATTTCTGAGAAGCTCTTAAAAGCTCAAATATACAATTTCTTAACACACTGTGCAATTTTTAGTGAAGGAATATTTACAACAATCCAGGTCACGAATTTATTACCACAAGTTTCAGCCCTGCTTTCTTAATTAACATCAACACTATGCTTAACAGTAGAGGTGAATGAAGATAATCAAAATACCATCCCTGAAAAGAACTCTAAGGTATCCAGAAAAAATGAAGAATAAATTTTATCTTGAGTTGGAAATACATAATTGCCCAGGTTTCCAACTTGACCAAGAATAGTCTCCATGGGCCTAGATATTTCCATAGGCACTGAAGAGTGACAAAGAAAAAAAGACAATATTTTACCTTTAAAGTCACAAACCCTAAGAAATTTTGTGTTATATCAGACTCCTAGGTATATATTATCATTTTCATGCATGAAGATCTAACAGTAATGGGAGCTGTGCACACAAATCTCACTCAGTGAGGCAGGGCTGTGTCTGTTAAGGTTATCTCGACAGGCTTTTGGGGGTGAGGGGAGGGCAGTGTTAACTGTTTCTCTGCTGTGCAGGAGCCTATGAGCTAACTGTGATATGTCACAACACATCAACCTAACCTTGGAAATTGGACTCATACGACAGAAATAGCATCATTGAGTTTCACAGAGGGTGATTAAGCAGCACTTTAAAGTTAGACTGTAAAGTGCTCTGATCTTGTCATTTACCCGCGCAGAGTACATCTTAAACACAGCCGGTTGGTTTACTAGCAAAGCCTTCAAATGTCTTCATCCCAGTGGAACAAACCAGGTGGGGAGTGCGGCATACCTTTTTGGGTGCTGGGATCCACACTGGCCCGCACGGGGGAGGCCAGCTGTGGATGCTCTTTCTTTTCCCTGCAGCCTCCCTGGGAGCGTGCGGTCTCAGGAACCAAGCTTGGCCCTCTCCAGTGCACCGCCACCTGTACCAGCGTTAGTGACGACAACCTGACAACACTGACAGCAGGAGTGCCCTTCCCACTTTTGCACAGGGGAACCTGGAGGCTTGGAAAACAGCTGGGGAACGTCAGGCCTCCTGAAGACCTTGACACGCTACCAGAGAGGCGACACCCTGTTGCTCACGGTGAGGCTTCCTCTGACATCAAGACGAAACAGACAAGTACGGACACTCTTTTCTGCATTAGGGAGTTAGGAAATTCGGAAGCCCAGTGACCTTTCCCTGAACGTCCTCTGACAGTGTGTAAACACCTAATACAGATAACACAACGCTGGGAGACAAGGCCTATTTTTCACATTACACATACCTTAAAACTATGCAAATAAGCCCTGCCGATGTCCTTGGAGGGCCTGCCTCTGAGGAGGCTGACTCCAGAGGACCAACAAGGCCGTCGGCTGGTCTCTTTCGCGTTCCTGGCAAACCCTATGAAAAGACCACATTCCCTTTTGTGGTCACGTTCGTATTTCCTTTCTATTATAGCATCTTCATGTCTTTCCTGAGGAAATGAGGGGAAACAGATATTTGTCTTCATTGCAGACACTTTTGTATGTAGGTAAAAAGAAAACTGCTTCTTAGTAACAGCACAGAGGCACCATTAAAATCAAATTTACAGTAAACAGAACCTACAGCTGGGGTAGCACACTAACTGTTAGTATTTTAATTATCTGCAAGGCTTTCAGAGGTCTAACATCTGCTCGTAGCCACATGACAGCAGCTGCTTGTGTTCACTTAGAGCAGTGCGGTTTCTTCTCACATCTTAAAATGAATCGTATGTTCTGGGCACATGTCTGTCATTTCCTCCTGAGCTGGCTGTGAAAGGGGACCAGAGCATCATGTGGGTGACAAGGCAGCAGGCTGACCTCTTCACAGGGAGGAGACCCAAAGTCACCAAAACTCCCTGAGACTACGAAGTGAAAACATCAGAGGTAGAGCCAGAGGCCAGTGTTGGCCTGAGTGTGCCCTTTGATACCACTATATGTTGGCATGAGGGGCTGGTCATGGTGCTTTATAACCACGTGTAGGATGGGTCCCACAGAAGGAAGCTGTTACGGTTGGAAATGAGGTGGTATCCCCTAAAAGCTCCTGTGTTAATGCAGGAATATTCAGAGGTGAAATAACTGGATTGTGAGGCTATAACATAATCAGTTCACCCTGATTTGAATGTACTGACTAGGGGGTTAACTGTGGGCAGATGGGGTGTGGCTGAAGGAGGTGGGTCACTGGGATGTGCCTGTGGAAGGGATCTTCCCTGCAGAACCTTCCCCTTCTCTCCCTGTGTTTCCTGGCCACAATGTCCTGAGCAGCTTTCTTCCATCACACCCTGCTGCCATGATGTTCTGCCTAACCGTGGGCCCAGAGAAATGAACTGGCCCACCATGGACTAAACTCTGAAACCTTAAGCCAAAATAAATCCTCCCTCCTCTAAGCTGTTCTTGTCAAGTATTTTGGTCACAATGACACAAAGATGATTAACACAGAAGTCAAGGTGAGAAAACAGGGTCTGTGAGAATGAATGACAGCCATGTCTTGTGGAGAACAGCTTGGTGCTGTACCCAGTTTTGGGTGGAACCCACACATGGGAACAGTGCTGGGCAGGATGGCATGGATGCTGCTATGGTCAAGGTGGAAAACATAACATTTTCTTTTTAACCAGAGGATACTACAATGTTTACTTAGAACATTTTCCTAAATATGTACATGAACCTCCTATTTAAAAATCACAGAATGTCTGTGACTCAAGTCCTTGAGAATAATATGTGCTTGGAACAATAAAGTTTAGGACTGATTTTAAGAAGTCAAACAAATAAGACTTACTCTGCAAAGAGTAGAAGACACAAAATAAAATCAGACATGAACTGCCAGCTCTTAGAGCCTGAGGTATGTGTGACACAGTGAGTAAATACCAGCAGTTCTCCCTCTACTTACCTGGCCTGGTTGTGAGCGATGAGTGGAGTGCAGTAGGGAATTCTCATCCTCAAAAAGCACAATGGAAAGCCCAAGAGAAGGCTGACCCCAGGCCCAACCTGGTGCACGTCTGAAAATGCATGGGACACTGGTCGTATGCCTGCATGCAGGGCCAGTCTGGTGAATTAAGTGAATGTGTGAGGGGCCACCTCTTGCTCCTCTCAGCCTTCAATGATGCACTGATCTCGGCTTTTGCTCAGGCTACAATGTCGTTAGTTGTTCTCCTGGGTGGGAAGTTTCATGGGCCTTCTCTACCATAATACTTCTTACTCAAATGGCCAGGCACCCAATGCAGAGTCAATCTAGAGCCACATGTCTTCTGGGTGGGAGGGGGGAATTTGGTTCTAGGCACAAAGTAACAGTCCAATTGTCACCTGAGAAAATGCTCCAATGGAGGGGAATGCTGTTTTGGTATCACAGTCCAGGCCCATAAAGATTTAGGTACCATCACTTCAGTTGAGTATAGGGTGCATTGGACAGGGCCTATAGAGACATCTCTTCCAATGTGAAAATCAAATTGCTCCATCTTGTATCTTCTCACACAAAGAAACAAGGAGAATGCCTGGTAGGCCTCTTTGGGCACTGTAGGCCTGACAGTCTACCCCTAAGACTACTGTTTCAATCTACATGCTGGGTAATGCGGGCAGCTGCCAGCTCTGAGCAGGGCCTGGAGCACACAAAGTTCTGGGGAACATATGCCTAGTTTTCCCAATCCAACACAGACACGTAACACACAATCAATCTCTGCCAACAGCCCTACTGCTAGATGGTGTGAGCCTGGAGGCTCAGTGGTGGACAGAGAGGACGAACCTTGGTAAACTCCAGTAGAGAACCACAGTGCAAGTCCCTTGGGATTTTGGAGCTAGGTCATGCCACCCAAAGCAAAATCACAAGCCTCTGAGAAACACTGCTGACTGTGAGAAACAGGTCACTTAATCATGGAGTATCAGTGGCCATGGCACAGATCTCCCACTGAGTTGGGTTCTGACAGACTTGCCACGTGTCTACAGCTGCCCATTCTGGGTTCTGTGGTGCTTCCCAAGTCATAAGGTCATCAAAGGCCCAGCAACAGTCCATCATCAGATGGAAGCAGAACTTCTTGAATGAAGACCGAGTAGGCCAGGAACCTGAGGAAGCTGTGTGAGTTGTGTGTGGGCACCTTGCACTGTCCAGCAGACAAACATCAGGGGTTTAAAATGATCCCAAACAAACATTTCCTAAAAAGCCAGAAGATGAGCACTCTTTGAGCACAACTACCTCATCATTACCTACTGAACTGTACCATGAGAATTCCCCTTCCAAAAAAGAGATGTGGGCATTGAAGGATACTAAGTCATCAAAGAAAGATGGAAGAGTATTTACTATTTGGATTCTAGCAAGGCAGAAACTGTACACTAATAACAGAAAAAACAAGGATTTCTTTAGTAGATTTCAAAACCAGTGTTGAAATAATTTTCCAGTAAATTAGCAGTTATCTACTATGGTTATTCCCCTAGTCTCTAGATAATATCCTGAGGTTTAGTTCTACTTATATTACTATTAAAATTTCTGGAATGCTCCATCCAGTAACTTAGGTACAAGTTCATTTATTTTCCAAACTATTTATTCAATAAATATCAATATTGAGAACCTACTACATTGGCAAGGCAAAAGTGAACTATAGCCCTGGTTTTTAAGGAATTCATAATTTATCTGAAGATGCTAACATTATAGGTAACTGTAGTAAATAAAATATAAACTGAATAACACGTTCAAATAGCCATGCCTTCATAGAAAGGACAACTCCCTTGGTCTAGGGAAGCGATCATGAAAGTGCTCACAGAAACCCTGGGTCTTGAAAGGTGAATAAGAATCTGACAGGGAGTGTAGCAATAGTGGAGAACGTTCCCCTTATTCTAATAGATGCTGAACCCAGGAGGCAGTGTGGCATGGCTGCCAAGTTCTCAGTCAGGGCAAGATGTTCAGATGGAAAACATGTAAAGAGGTAAGAGCTGTGAAACTGTGCAGTGTTCAGGGCTTTAAACTTGGGTATCCCATGGGGACAGGGTGCATTGAAGAAATTTAAGCAAGGAAATAACAGGATCGAAATATTAGTAGAAGGAAACTGGCAGGAATATGGAGGATTGCTTCATACAGGGATTCATTCTGGAGTTTCTTGCAGCAGCCTAGATGGAGGAGAATAAAAGGTGAAGACAAGATAGATGGGGCAGTTTCAGTGGGGGCAAAGACGTAGAGAGTCTCAAAGGTGTTCAAGAAGCAATCAAGAAGACCAGGGAGGCTACTGATGTGAAGCAGGAGAGAAGGAAGCTGTGGCTCAGTTCCTTGCCTGCGTCCTCCAGGCAAAGTCACACCCTCAGTTTGCATCACACCTGCTCACTATTTTGTTCTGTATCCTTCCTAGAACATAAACTCCACATGAGAAGCAACCTTGACTGTTGTGGACTCTGGGTACTTAGCATGTGTGAGGTAAACTAGCATTTTCCAAATTACTGTGGTGGATGATGGAGTGGGAGTGCCATTTCCCTAGGCAGGGAAAAAAGGAGCCTCACAGGGCAGGATACTGCGAGGAAGTTGGCAAGGAGGCAGAGAACAGGTCAGCACAGTCTGAGACACGGTTGGCCTCCAATGTTCGATCAAACCAATGGGAAGCAGGGGCTGAGGCCAGTGGAGAAGAAGGGGAATAAAGGAGGTGGGAGGAAGAGAAAGTGGTGCAGAGACGGTAAACGTCTGCTGCTTTTGGCTGAAGACTCTGGTCCCATGAAGAGACTGATGGCACTCATAACACAGGAACGGTGCTTGGCTTCTCCCTGGTGGCTTCAGCCTCTGTACAGAACATCTCTTCAGTTCACACTCTATGGGATCCTCCTCTCTTTTCACTATTTAAGTGGTACTATCTTGAAGATAAAGTGGGTCCATGGAAGCATTTGACTCAGCAAGTGCTCTTTGAGGTGTGCAAAGGTGCTGTGGGGGAATGCAAGTCCTTAAAGGCAGCAAGTTCACTGTTTCAAATTTTATTTCAAGAAAACAAATCAAACAAGTGTTTGAATACTTTCTCCTATAACAGTGAAGGGCTTAAAATCTTCCAAGATCTATTGAGTTTGAAGAGTGGCTACTCTGTGTACCCACTGGGTTTCCACAGGATGATATGCATTGGTGGTTTTGACCATTATAGAATTTTAATGTGTTTATTCTCAGTCATACATTGTTCAAATTACACCCATAGTGGACTCCTATTTAGTGACTCCAGCACAGGAGATGTTGACAGTAAAGTGTAAGTCAAGGGAGAAACTGCCAGGATAGTGATTCTGCAAATTAGCTTCACACCAACTCTCAGAAGATCCGTAAATTGTGTTCAACTGATTAAGATCTTATACAGCCCATAAAGGTATTTCTAATCTCTTAAAAGTCAATGTAAAAAGGGCAACTATTCTCTCTCTCTCTCTCTATATATATATATGTGTATATATATACATATATACACATATATATATATAAATATCATATCCAAAAGGGAAAAAACACTCCAGGTTAATTTTCCAGTTTTCAGGACTAATGAATGTGTACAAACAAAAACACTGCTCACAAATAAGCATTTCAAAACAAAGCAAATATTTTAAACATAATACAAAAATTTATGAAAACAATCTAGTTGATTATTTCTAAAGACACAAAATGTCAAGGGTTCCAACCATCGGCTCATAAAAGCAACTTTTGCTTGAGCAACAAGTTTTGGGTTAGATTTCTGTGGGAAATCAGAAAGAGGTGTTTAGTCAGTTACTGTGGACAACATGCTCTGGGCCAGGGGACAGGATGGGCTTCCTTGGAAATTTCACATTTGGCTGTTACCAGAATAGAGGCAGGAGTCCAAAATATCTGAGATGTGAGGTCATCCAGGTGGTGTGCAGGAAGTTGAGAGAGAAGAACAAGGTTGAGTAAAAGAGATCTGGAGGTGGCTGCGGTTGTGGCTCAGTAGTAGAGTGCTTGCCTATCATGTGAGAGGCGCTAAGTTTGATTCTCAGCACCACATGTAAATAAGTAAATTAAAGGTCCACTGACAACTAATTAAAAATAAAAAAAGAGCAATCTGGGTACACTGACTACTGAAGAAACATCAGAGCCTGTAAAGAAGACTGGAAAGTCAGACCTGGGGGTCACAGAGGGCAAGGAAGAAGGGGTGAACACCCATGTCAAGTGCTTAAAGGAGAAATCACAGGACAGAACTACATCTCCCCTGTAGGTAGCCCATAAAGTTTCTCATTCAAACCAGAATGCTGCTGAGAGCCAAAGGGAAGTGACTGAGCAGATTGCCAAAGTGCCCTGACCTACTGTAGAGAAACCAGGATGGGGTCCTGCAGCGTCACTGCTGCTGTGTCCACCTCTCTCACACACACAGGATCAATGTGTTAGGGCACCCACACGTACCACATCCTACACAAAATCGGAAGACAAGACAATTGTGACTAGGAGAGAGAAAAGGAAAGCATGTGAAACTTGGAATGATGTTCACCAAAGTACAGAAATTCACATGCTTACCTTCATTCCTATTCATTATTAAACACTGTCGAGTATTTTTCTGAACAAAAATGTTCAGCTTTTTCTTGGAGCGGCAAGACAATCAGAATGACAGTAGTGAATTAATTCCTCATTTGCTGGCTGCAAGAAACTCAAAGTAGAATTGCCAAAGGGCAAAATACAGAGAGTGACACTATACATCTCAGCTTTTATGTATGTCCATTTGATTACTGTGCTTGCACATTTGTATTGTCCCCATGATCTAACAATTGTTATCTTACTTAATTTACTGAGTGCCAAGGTATCTCCTAGTAGAAACTATGCTGCAAAGTATTATTAAAATGTCTGGAATTTTTAATAGGAAGTCCACAAAGTTCAGTGGATAAACTGCATACAGAAAATGAAGGTGGGGGAAATCCTCCCAGGAAACCATTCCAAAGCTGCCACGTGGGTGCCTATGGGGTAGGCTGCAGGGGCAGGGACCCTGGCTCTCTGTGCCCCAGCTACTACCCTTGACTAGAAAACAGCTTTTCAATGCTCTGGGTAACTCTGGGTCTCTACGCCTCGTTTTACTAGTTAATGCCTACTGGCTAGAAGAATATCATTTCCTTTTTCTGCTCCTATTCTGACATAGTCCTGCTAGTAATCAAATCAACCATACACTTTTCCCAATACAACGTATACACACCCAATCAATCCCTACAGTGAGTCAACCCAACTCACTGAGATTAGTTCTTCCTTAAAACGTGCTCTTATTATGCAAGTTTTTGGTTTTACTGTCCAACTTTTGAAATTTATTTACATGTTGAATCAAGATCCTTAACGTCCTGAGAAATACACTCGTTTAGTATGGATTTTGGGTCTGGCTTTATTAAATAAAGAAGTTATCATTCTTTTCTTTTCCCCAAATATTTTTCAACCTAAAGAGAAACTTCCATGAATATAACAAGTTATTTGACCCAAACTCAGCTGAAGATATGAAGAACAGAGGCAGGGGACATTTGGGAGGCAAATGACAAATCCCGACAAAACATTTCAGCTCAAACCTACACAGAAAATGCTTATTGGAGAGAAGAGTTCTTTGACAGTTTAAAATCTAACTCTATGAAAAGAAAACAATAAAAGAAAGGAAAGTTGCATTAGATTAATTCAAAGGGGCCAAGTCAAGGAAGATGCTGCAGATTTACCCAAGACAGGTTTCAAGACCTTATTTGAGGGAGGAAGGACACCTGCATGTTGACAGTCACAATTTAGATGTGTATTGAGTCTATCTGTTGGATTGTGAGTGGATTTTAATTTTTAGCTATCAGAACTATTAAACTTGCCCTGAGAACTACCAAATCTAAGACATTAAAAATGATGCAGCACTGGCTAAAATGGGCAGGGGTACCCAGAGCAATTTGTTTCCCCAAGCCCTGGGGCTCTTTATGTGTGGTTTCAACCCACAGGGTTAGGTGCCACCAGGCTCCCTCCCAGCTGCACACTTCTGTGATCCCAAGTTAATGTTGACACCTGCAGGGATCAGCCCAGCAACCTGGCTGCTTCCTGCTTGGCCCACAGAAAACACGATCTTTTGATCGGTTCCATATTATCTTTCTAAAATTCCTGTTAGGGTATGAAAATACAGATTCTCCTATACATTTAGCATACTTCCACCTCCACAGTACAGCACCTGACTATGTTATCAAGATCTGGAAATTACTGGGCTGATTGTAGTAGCATCACAGCTCAAAAGGATTTAGTTATCATACTTGGCCCAGTGTGATTTCAAATAAAAATTACTTCTGATCATTTGAGTGGAAATTCGGAAACATTAAAAGAAGCCATGTTTAAGCTGATTGGTTCATCAAATGCAAATACTGTGCATTAAGATAGAAAATACCCACTCATGAAGATAATGAAAACTGACCGATAATAAAATAAAATAACACTTTGTAAATTCTGGGACCTGCACAAGAACTAGATTTTTTTCCTTCTGCTTAAAAGCACACTTATCCACCCTACTCCAGTTTATATTTGATCTGCAGTCTAAAATAGAGTCCTTTGGTCTTTCAGCCCAAAACCTTATAAAATTACTCAAGATTCTTGACATTAAAGTTTCCATTTTTAAGGAGGAACAGGGTGCAGGGGTGACAAGTATTATAATGGAACAAACAGTGCAGCAGAGAAAGCGGCGGATCAATGGATGCCCCAGACTCTGGCATTCACGAAGCAGCCACATGAACAGCACTGTGGAGAACAAAGGCAGTGATGATAAAATTGGGTGCTTTGTCTCACGAGGCTGGCACAGATGGGCTTGGCATGCTTCACGTTTCACCTTCGGGAAACTTCAGCCACATTTCCAGGGCAGCGTTTCCACTGTCTGCAGGTAAAGGGCCTATGTGTACGAGGCCGGTGACTTGTCAGTGTTTTGGCCCTAAATTAAACCAGAAAGGGGAATTTAAGCACTCAGGTAAGTTGAGTTCTTAGAATCTTATGTAAACAATGTAAGTTGGATGGTTCAGTTACTAACAGGCATTTTTAGTGAAAATGAATAACTAGTTCCCAGTTAAATGATCTACTTTGAAACTTTCTGTTGAGATGATCTTATCTGCATATTTTACACACTTGCCTGTGCCTTTATACAGTGCACATATACATGCACACACAACACACACACTTTTACTAATCAAGATGAAGCAAATTTTCATTCCTGACTTAAACACATAGCTGACACTGCATTCTTTTGGTTCACAATATCCTAGGACAAATCCTTTGCTGTAACAGAATTTACAATAGTGTATTTAAATTGAATGTTAAGAATAGTTGTAATGGGTGTTAAATACCCGAAGAACTCTGACAAATAATTAATTCTTTAGTCTTTGCCTGAAAATTAGGCACCTGATGAACTTTAATAGAAAGTAAGAAATTTTAAACAGCAACACACATATGGTGATGATATGTTAGTTTTTTTCAATAAAGCAGTCAAATATCATATGGTTTTAGTCATAACCTGCATATTTGTAAAACTTAGTTACAGTAAAATACAATTAATACCACCTATCAAACATATTAATGACTAAGTAATTATCACTAACAATTTGCAAGTTTTATTCAAGGTCTGTACAGATGATAACAGTACAAGGTTATTTTCAGTTCCAAATCATTCCACCATTTAGAAACATTACCAGGGGTTCTTCCTAACACTAGAAGAATAAGAATGAAAGAACAGATGCAAACATTGAGCCAAGCAAATTGCATCAGTAGGAACAGTGCCCACGGTAACATAATCCACGAACAACACGGAACCTTCTAGTGGGTACTGTGGTCAAAGAGGAATTGTCAGGGAACCTAAAGTTCTTGTCTTTTATTGAGGAAAAAACTGCAAAACTCTTTCATGAAGCTATATGTAAACATGCCAATATGTATTTTTTTCCAAAGGACAAGAATCCCCCACACTACTATATATTGCTAAAGGTGGGGGAGTGGAATTATTCAATCTAATGCCCGTTCCATAAATCATGAAAACTTCACTGGAGGGTCTATAGATGTCAGGAAAGGCCATATGCTCTCATTCACCAGAATGTTTTCAGTGGTGTTTATTTTTGGCCCATGGTTTAAAATCTTATACTGACCATATCTGTATGTTCTTCAATACTTTTTACAGAAGCATATAGTAGAAGGATTAAAGGTAATCAAAAATAATTTATAACTGCTTAGTAACTCTTCATTTACAAAGGAAACCTACTGGCAAGAAGGCAATTTTTAAAATTCTGCCTTCAATTACCGAAGAGCTGACTCCCCTGTAAATATTTTTATGTACTAACATTGTCAATTACATTTACTCAGTTGAAGGATTATCCCTAACATTATGATGTGGGGCTCTTTACCTGGCAAGTTAGGCATATTCATCATTAGCTTAGATAAGCCAGAGTCAATTTCTTGCAGAGAGAAACCTGATATTGTGCAACAGAAGCAAACCCAACCTCTAGCTGCTTTAAGACAGTGCTTGCAAAGGAGTGTTCTGTACTCAATGCCAGGGAACATGTTTCAGTGAAGGAATTTCACTCAAGTGCAAAGTCAGGAGCACATCTACATGAATCAGATGGGGAAGATAAAGTGCTAGCCTAGAGACCACACCATGCGACCAATGAGGTAGAATCAAGCAGGCTGGCCTGGCAGAGAGACTGGGGGGTGCAAAAAGGGTTATAAAATGTTTCCCGTCTCAGCAAGTTGTCATACAGGAAGGGGCTGTGTGTGACCTGTGCAGCCTAGAGTAGAGGAGGGATGTCTTAACTCATTATGAGGGAAAGTTTTCCCAACAGCTAGAGCAGGTCACACATAAACACATACAGGAAAAGACACTCAGCACCACCAGATACTAGAAAATACAAATTAAAAATACAACTTTAAATCATGATGAGATACATAACACATCCATTAGGATGGGTAAGATAAAAAATAAAATCCATATACCAAGTGCTGAGGGGATAGGGAGAAACTGGAACTCTCACAGATGTTGGTAGGAGTGCAAAAAGGTGCAGACACTTTGGAAAACAGTTTGGCAATTTCTCACCACATCACCCCAGTCCTAAGGAAAAGAAAATATAAGCCCACACAAAGATCTCTTGCCAAACATTTAGAGTAGCTGTATTCATAATCATGCACAGGTAGAAGCAGCCCAGATGCCCATGACCAGAAGAGACAGACATGCTATGGCGCCCCACACAAGGGAATGTGACCCAGGAGCGGAAGCAACAACCTATGCTGGGTGCGCCCTTAGGAGCGAATGCAAAGGTCTCCTGTCACAAGTGCTATGGGACAATCCTGAATGCAGCCAGCAGTGGGATCCTCTTTACCTGGGGACTTTCAGGACTCTAACTCATACATGATACTTCCTTTTTTTTTAATCTTTACATTTTTAGAGCAATTCGACAACTTGATTTAGCACCTGTAAAAAACTCATATGTACTGTTTCATACTTATTTTCCAGAAACAATTCAAGTCTTAGGGTTTATATAATCTTCTGAAATGTAGGAAGTACAGAAGCATTAGGCTAAATTATTTACTTCCAGCTTTTATTTTTATTAATGACACTGAAATGAGTAAGGCTAACTCAAAGGGCAAGGGGTATTCACAGAAACCAGATATGCAAGCATTAGACACTTAACAGGATGAACTGCAAGCTATCTGAAGCAAGAAATCATCTTTCAGGCTAGGGCTGGTGTATGTCTGTGGGATGCTGGAGGTTCTCACTGCCCTTGGTACTGACCTTTGTAAATGCACACTGCACTCCATCTCCTTAAGGAAAGGTCAGCTCTAAAATGAACATGTCTTTATATAAAAATGGTGATGCGGAGTGTCCACTAGGTGGCTGTAATTGTGGTCAATTAAAATTGCTTTTTATTTTCTATGTGTCCTTCAGTTACAGTATAGCTGGACAAATACTTTCTGCTGGTTTTGGGTTTTTTTTTTTTTGGTGTGCTCTAATACCAGCCAAATGTGAGAGACTGGAGTTCTTTCTCACCAGGCCTCAGTGATCTCATGGCTTTTAGGACATTTAGGTGGTGTGTGTGTGTGGGTGGAGAGAGAGATGGGGGAGGGGGGAGAGAGAGAGAGAGAGAGAGCGAGAGCACACGTGCACACACGCATGAGCTCGGAATCACTGAAACAAACGGCTGAAGAGAGATCGGGAACTCTATGGCTTTTCCTATGGTTATTAGGGTCAGCTTTAAAAAAATAATTCTGACAACCACTTAGGAACGTGGTATGGCTTTTAACTGTCAATAATGGTACCTTTTCCTTAACAATATGATTTCTGGTAGACTTCAGGATCTGGGCAGGTCTGCTCATCCCTAACTCAGTTCATGTGCTCAGGCAGCATGTTTAACTCTCCAGGCTTCAGTTTCTGTGTCTGTAGTGCAGGGACACTGTATTAGGAAAGGAATGTATAAGGCATCTTGGTGGCATGTGCTCGCTGGTGGTAGTGTTTAACACGTGGAGAATACCCTCATGCCTCACCCACCAAAAACTGCTCACTTCCAAAGCAATTACAGCTTCCGCAAACAGAAAGCATGACATGGCCAGTCACCCGATGCTGGTGGCATCATGTGGCACTCTGCTCTTTTCCATGCATCTTCTGAAGGCACTTTTCAAAACTGTTGTTCATGAAGTAGAAGGCTATGTGTTAGAGAGTTTGTATAAAATTTACTGAATTTATAGTTAATTAATTGCAGCAGCATCAGTATAGGCAAATTTAAATACTGTATGCTTTAGGAAAGAGGTACACAGCACAACAGAGCAACTTCGTGTTCCAATTAGTAAAAGGGTCTACTGAATATACACACTCAGCTACAAGTTATTAAAGACTTGATAATGCTTAACGGTTTGATTTCTTGTGGTTCAAAATCAAGTGTAGTCAACTCTTGACCTCAGCAACTGAGGCAGTATTATAAAGATGTACTATAAACTCAGAATGAACTGACAGATTACAGATGTAAAAGATAGAAATCCATTTGATTACACACAAAGGAAGATAGAATCTTCCTCTTCATTCTGAATATAGATTAGTACCTAGAATCTTTCTTTCATGTAGTAAATACAGGGAATAAACCCACAGAGAGTCCTTCAGTTTGAATAAAGTTCTTTTTATATGATTGTTCCCACCAATACCCAATATCTAATACTCAGTATCCTATTCCCACTTCAGTCTGCGCCTTAAAGCCACAATACAGCAGCATGCCTGGGTTTCAATATCTTTGGTGAGGAAGAGCAGGCCCTGGGCTCCCTGAGGGCTAAGCTCTTGCATCTTGGCAGATGTCCAGGAGTGCCACAGTATGCCAGATGTGCTGCTGTTCACAGCAGGTTAAAGGCCCAACAGTCCAGACAAACCAAGCCCAGAGTGGTGGCCCGCATAGCAGTGAGCTCAGCAGAGCCCTTATTGTGCCTCTCCATTACACAAGCCAAGTTTAACTACATGCAACTCATTTACCATGGCTTGAAAACAGCCCACACAGCTCATATGGAAAGTGAAATTCAACCAAAGAAAATCTCCAGGGAAATGTGTTAAGTCAGGCCTTTTCCTTGTGACTATGATTGTGATCTGTGTCAACTCATATATCACCAGAGGCCTGAAATCAGTGGTTAGGAAGGACTCTCTGTGTAATGGAGAAATGAAGGAAGAGAGAAAAGGAAGGTGTGCAGCGGAGGAGAGAACAAGCCCTGGCCTCTGTTTAGAAACTGGTTAAGAGATAATTGTAAAAAACTTGAAACTTCCAAGTATTCATAAGATATTAAAAAAAAACATTTAAAACAAATGATTTGACAGCTGCAAATGCAGGATAACACCTAGTTGAATTATAGAAACAGTGTGGATAATTACTTTTCTGAACGTGAGGGCCCTGTGGACCAAGGTCCTGTCTGAACTTCCCTGCAGCACAGCTACCTTGCAAGAATACACTTCCTGTCGCCACATCACCCAGTTTCTTCATCATCCACACGTCAGTCAGGATGACGAGAGACGTCCCGTGATTCCAGCAGTCTTCCTTTGAAGGATCCACACATTAATTACTGCACTAATTATGGTTTTTGAATAACTAAATGAAGTAAGCAGTCTATGGGAGGTACAGGCATAAACCTAAGACTGAGAAAATACTAGTTACTGAAGTCATCAGTGCAAACTGACACACAGAGCAGGTTTAACAGAAGTGGAAGCCGCGGTTTTTAAAAGACAGCATCTTAAATAATTAGGGTTCCGTAAAGCAAAAAGAAATGTTATTTCTTAATGGCAAGTGCATTTAAACTGTTATCTAAAGATCTGAAGGTAAGCCTGCTTAATTCACTGCTTCTTCTTTTGTTATTAGGAAAACATAATTGTTCCAAATAATTAGCACTAGAGTACATCACAAGCTGACAACAAAATTATAGAAATCTTCATATTCAGATCCGTCTAGCTGGCTATTAGGAACAGTTTCTGATCATAACCCATTAGTTGAAGTGCTGTGAGTTCTTGATTGCCACCAAATAACCTTAGATATCTGCCTAAGTTAACAGCCCCTATTTATCCAGAGTTTTCTTGACAGTAAAAATTGCTTAGGATTTTTACAGCTGCCACACAAAAGAATAGTATTCCATGTGTGCACTTGGAAGACTAGGTGATATAATAATTGAAACGTAGATTTTTTAAATACACTTTTAACTTTGAAATTTCTAAATGAAGCCCTGAAGACACGCTTCCATTGTTAACAGTGGCACTGCCCTACCTCTGAGGACCTGGGCCCACAGGAAGCCCTGCAGTGGCCATGTGAGCCGTCTGCCACGCTCAGCAGTTCCTCCTTTCACACGCTGCCTCCTTTACAACCGACAGATAACACATTTTACATTTGTATTATTGAAAAAAATCCCTCTATGAACAATGTTGGATGTACACTTTGGCTTACTAGTAATCGATTTTAAACTAGCTAACCAGCAGAGAGACAAAGGAGCAGGGTGCGGTTTTAAAGACAGGGAACCAAGTCACCCGCTCACCAGGAATCGCTGGGTTAACCTCCCATGGAAAAAAACGCAGACACCAGGGTCGGGGGGGATTTTTGCTTTACTGGTTTCTCATCCAAGCTGCAGAAGCAGCTTACTGATAATGCAGCATGTGGCCAGTGAACAGGGTCTCAACAATCTGGCAATCTCATAATTGGTGAGGCCACTTGGAAGTTACTCTGGAAATTCTTCTGAGCTAACAGCATAGTTGATAAACCCACAAAGCTTTATGTTTTATCCCATGAGGGGTAACTATGATTACTCTGGTAATTAATGATGCTAGAAAGTAATATGGATTTTCTGTTAAAATTTGAGTTTGAAGTTAATTAGTCTTCACGTTATGATTTGCTGATTAATTATGGATATTTAGTTATAAAGAGAGATGTTAATTATTAATCTCAAAAAATCATCTAGTGTAATTAACTAAAACTTTGACATCAGTTAAAATTCCCATTGAGTATAAATTCTAAGATTATCAATTATCAGGAAAGAGCAGTGAGCGTGCGCCCCCGAGAAGGAACACAACCTCTGCTCAGTCAGAACACGTGTGAGGCATGCTGTCATGCAAGGTGCCTGCGGTTTCAGCACTGAAACTGAGCCATGTCAAGGTAAGATCTCAGTCTTTCGTGGAAAATTCTCAGTGTGAGAAATCTTAGTGCAGGACAGTGCCACAGAGGGGCTTCTGGGATGGGCGTTGCCTGTGTCCTGTCAAACACTGTCTCAACCTTTGAGCTCCCATGTTCCCCTGAGATCGATGGGCCTCATCAGCTCTGGTAAACTCTGAAATGAACTTTGGCATTGCTACAGATATCTTTATTTTCGGCAGCAGCAGCTTTTGGAACTATCAAGACAATACTGCAGTACGAGCACTAATTAGTGCTCTGATTCACATAACTTGAAATCACCTTTGTGGTTAATTTTTTTTCCCTTCATCTTTTCCCCCTAATCTGTCAGCAACACAATCTTTGTCACCAAAAAGGGGAGGGGTGTGTGATTAAGAAAAAGGGTTAAACCCAAAGCATCACTGGCTCATCCCTGTCCTGGAATTTCCCCTGTAACACAGACTCTGAACAGGGATCTGTTTACATTATCTCTAGATCATCTTGACAATATTTATTCTCTATTTACCTAAATGAGGCAATATGATGATATTTATTGCTCAGAATAGCTAAATATAGACTTTTCTTGAGCACTCAGTAACATAGTGGGAGGTTTTGCTCTAATCTACATCTTTAAACTGACAAGCTGGAGAATTCCTAATGAATGCCTCTTTTCATCTGGATGTCTGTGTGTATTTGACAGTATAAATATTTAGCAATATCGGAGTCAGCTTGTGATTTTACCCAGATGGACTGATTGATGCCTTGGCTCGATGCTGCCAAAGACAATCCGTGCAGTTATATAAGCAGTTTCCCTCTGACTTCCTAAGAAGCAATTAGGTGGCCAAAGGCAGAACCCCAAAACAGTGGAAATACTTCTGAATCAGTCGACAACTCTGAGGGATAAATAAAATATGGTACTTAAATTATTACCACTTTACTTTCATGAATCATGGGATTAAAGCTTTCACTTCTAAAGTACATATAAATTGCAGGGTTTCTTATGTCTGTAATTTGCAAGAATCTAAGTTAAAATACCAGCTAATCAGTCAACTCACATTCACCTTGGAAAAAGTACCACCCTTTCTTGTCATTTTTGTAAATTGTATGCCTAAGCACCAATGTTATTTTGAGAAGAAAAGTCGCTTGTTGTCAATAACATATATTGCAGTCTAGTTAAAACAACATTTGTTAAGATTTAATCGCAAATGTAATCCTCCTTTAAAGTTTAGACAGAATGCTCAGAGAAATTCAAAGGACAGATAATAAATCATTTTTCTCATCTTGGGTGTGAACAAGGTAGGTCTGATTCATTCAGGTATGTCATTTTAACAACGAACAGTATAAATTCTCTCTTGTGAAACAATGAGGGCTCCACTCAGTACAGAACTGCTAGGTGACACTACCCTCCACCCCTAAATCATAAATTTTTTTCCTATCAACATGTTTTCTTCTATGTAAATCACAATGAAAATGAAACCAAAGAGTTGCACTATTTTTCTCATCACTGCTGCAATTCATCTGCAAAGGTTTGAAAGCTTTCACATGGGTTGTTAGAACTCTTGATGTTCCCTCTGTGTTAGTATCCTCTGCTCGGGCTCAGTTTTACCCAGTGTCAGATGCCTATCATGATTATGACAGGTGTGCTTATGTATGCTACTGCTTTGGAAGAAAAAAATCTGTTATTTTATTTGTGGCATCAGCAAGAGCCATGTTTTGTGCAATGTCATTACTTCCCCACCCCTTACCTGCTCCTGCCACCACTAGTTTCTTTGTTTTCTATTAACTTGTCCCAATCTTTGTATAACCCATATAATAACCCAGGAGAAAGGGCAAGCAAGACATTCTTCTTCTTGACACTAATACCGACGGATCCTATTCTCCTGTGATACTGCTCCCCATCACAAGATATCTTGGCTAACAGAATCCTAAGAAGTCAGGAACTGGCACTTGCAATGTATTCCAAAGGCAAGGGGGACACACTGCCCACTGGTGATCACATACATACAAGAAATCCCAGGACAAGCTGTCCAGCTACAACATACCACAGTTCTAGATGCAGGACTCAACAGTCACTGTTCCTTTTTGCACATGGTGTTTTTTTATCTTTAAAAAATTATTCCATGCCTGCCAGGTGCCAGATAAAAGTACACATCTACAGTATTCTGTTTATTCTATGATCAACAATGAATTGGTTATTGGCCAGATAGAGAGGGCCAGGGCCTAAGGTCTAGTCTGCTGGTATCCATCTATTCCATCTGCCGTACTGCCCTGAATCAACGTTGCTAAGCCATTATTTTCCTTATTTCCTCAAATGAGGGGTAAAAGTATCATAATGAAATAATGGGAGAAGGCATGAGGTCACTTCCTGAATATAACAGATATATGCCTTTTTAATAATTGTTGAAAGCAGCTCTGTGTTCAAAGATAAGTCTAGGGTCTGGTTGAAACTAGTAACAAAAACAGGGTATCAGAGATGATGTTTTGAATAAACAGGGTTTTTTGATGTTGTTGTTTTGTTTTTGCCAAATTTATCATTGGAAAGAGGGATGCAAAACACATTAACACTAATCAGCCAAAATGGTGTGGCTCACTGCTTAATTTCATTGCACTAAGCTATAAATTACAGGAAGGCCTGCTGCAACTAATTTTTGCAGTGCTGTACCAGATGACAAATGGAATGTCCAGGCGGCTAAAAGTGAAGAGCTTCCATCTTTCTTCTGTGACTGCATATTACTTACGCTAATGACGTATAATAGCCTGAAACTACACTTAACCTGTGCATTAGATGGCAGCACACACTGTTTACCTAGAGTTATGAAGACAAAAACAGCAAATCAACAAAGAATCTGAAGTGTGTACATTAGCCTCCCACATGTCAACTTAATTTTCCCCAAGAGATGATGTATAACCAGTCTCTCAATTGTTCTCCTGTCTACACAACAGCATTAAGTGCTGAAGCGTGTGTGATAAAGCGACGACAAAATATACGCAATTAATAAATCTGCAAGTATGTAGAACTAAACAATTTCTTTGGTTTTGCTAATGAAACTGTATCCTTAAAACACAACCAATTAGGCTAATTATGAAAATCCATAAAAACTAAATGCACAGTAACAAATGAAATTATTTTCTCTAGCTTTTCATATGTCTCAAAGACCAAAAAGGACATCAATCATATTCTTTTACCAGATACTGACCAATGCGCTTAGGATGCCCTAATGGTCAGCCCACCTGAGTGGATCTCCTCATTTCACACAAGACCTAGAACACTGACGCATACATGTTACCAGCTGGTTCCATGATGCTCATGGCCATTTAAGATGATTTCAAGTAAGTAAAGAACTGACCATTGGGATTATAAAAAACATGACTAGTCTCAACAGCTCTTGTCACCTCATCACACTGGATGAATAAGAATAACATACAAAAAATGTGCTTTCACTATAAATAGTAATCATAAAGTTTAATGTGATTATTTCTCGGGGGTCTGGGAAGGGCAGAAAGCAAGAGGGTACAGCTTCTTACCACTCTGTTTCTTTTAAAGATGATATATCCCACGGGAAGCCATTGACAGAAAAACTGAAGGCAGAACATTCTCTCCTTCTGAAGCAGGTTTTGGGAATCTGATTAGGTCTCCCGCTGTGATGCTGGGTGTTCCATTTTTGCCAAAGGGCCAGCTATTATGATTAACGTCATTTGTCTGAATCATTACTCTGCACCTTGGTTCAGCAAACACTATGAAGATGGCATGGTAATAAATGACCGCGGGATTCTTTCCTGCTTTGGCCTCTTTTTATCTGCCACCTCTCCACCGTCAGCTCCATCCTTCTGAACCTCTCTGAATCCCCAAAAGGGACGGGGTGTCTATTTGTTTTCCACTAGGTTACCACTCTGTCTATTGTTGTTTGCACTAAAGGGTACAAATTCAATTCATTCTCGTGACATAAAAGCACTGATACAGTAAATTTTTTGCCCAGGAGAAAACAAAAACAAAGTTGCTGAATATAGAATAGGATTTGAAGCAGTAGCATCTATGCGAAGAGGCATTCTGAGCAATCTTTGTTTATCTAATCTTTGCTTTTTCCCAAGTGTCTAGTCCTGACGAGGGTACCCAGCATGTTAACTGTACGTGGAGCTTTTCAGTGAGTGTGCAGGGCACAGGCAACTCTTGTGCAGGCAGGTCTAGACCACAGGCTGCAACTCTACACCCACTTTCAGGCTAGAGAAGGGAACCCTGGAAGGCTATAAGGTGACACACCCAATAGTTCAGTTTTGAATAAAACAAAAGCACGATAACACTGAGTAGTTTTCCTTGCACAGCCCTTGTGGAAAATGGTATGGTAGTTTCTCAAAAAATTAAAAGAGAACCACCCTATGATGCAACAGTCCCACTACTGGGTACAAATCCAAAGGAAATAAAATCAGGGGTCAAAGAGACATCTGTATACCATGCTTACTGCGGTATTAGTCAAAACCGCCATCTTATCACATAGGATGAATATGAAGAAAATATAACAATATACACTTACACTACAAATACTAATCATAAAGTCTTAGTGTGCCCATCAACTGCTGAATAGTTAAAGAAAACGTGGTTCATACACATCATCAAATACTACTTAGCTGTATGAAAGAATGACATTGTGTCATTTGTGAAAACATGGGTAGAACTGGAGATCATTATGTTAACTGCAATAAGCCAGGCACGGAAGTACAAATACCATATGATCTCACTCATATGTGGCATTTGAAAAGTTGATCTCACAGATGCTCAGAGTCAAATGGGAAGACTGGGGAGAACAGGAAGGAGTGGGGATAGGCAAGGCTGATCCACGGCACCAAGTGGAAATTCCATAGTTACTGAGGAAGCAGCTCTGGTGTGCTACTGTAGAGCAGGATGACTACAGACAGGAATAAGGTTTTCTACAATCTTCTCAAAAGCTAGAAAACAGGGTTTTGAATATTTTCACCATAAAGAGATGATAAATGACAGAAATATGTACCTTGATTTGAACATCATATAATATATACATGTATTGAATATCAAGATTCCCCACAAACACGGACAATTGTTATGTATCAGTTGTTTTACAAAAACATGGAGCAGTTCTACATGACGACTGCCCAGTTGGTAGTGGTATGCAGTTAAACAGGAAACACACACTCACTACAGAGGAGCTGAGAGCAGCTGTCAGATGGAACTCTCTGTATGTCACATTCTATCTATTTCATTCCTTTATTTTAGGAAAAAAGTATGTAATCTAAATAAGTCAAAAATCTGGACATAACACCAAGACTGCCATCACTGTACATCAAGTGACATATGCTCTGTGACATGGTAAAACCTCTGATTGACAGACAGCCGAGGCCTGCAGGGTGACAAAGGAACTGGAGGAGGATTCCTTGTGTCGAACCTTCAAGTCAGGTATTTAGAGTATGATTCTATCAGTCTCTACTTCTGTTCCAGTTTCTATTTACAATACAAAATTTCATACCCTAAAATACGAAAAGCCCCATTTTTGGGGGAATTCAAATTATGTAACTGTCATTACAGAGCTTGAATAGAAGTAACTTTTCTTTGCCAAGGGTAACATGCCTTCCTAGAGGCTGCTACAAAGTGCTAAATGCTGTGAACTCTGGGTCCAACCTAATGACTCTGATTACACAGGGAGTCCAGATTCAGTAGCCGCCCACTTCTTGAGCATCACCTGTGCACTGTGTAGGTCATTATGAAAGTGCTCCATGTTCCTGCCAGGCGTTAAGAAGCTATCGTGTGAAAATCACTGGCTGATCTAGCCTTTGCTAAGATGGATTTTTAATGAAAGTTTAATGAATGATAAATACTTGTTTCTTGATAAATGTTTAATTATGCCAATAATTACCAACTGCTGAAAACTACTGTTGTGTTAATAATGGCATTTTAGTACACAAGCAGTTTCATGAGTCATGGTGCTGTTAAAGATCAGAACTCCATCTGTCTACTGCAAACTAGCAAAACAAAAGTCTAATTAATATTTTGATCAATTTTCTCCACACTCTAATGACTATCAATGTCCTTTAAAAAAAATCGATCCATTTTCTTCTTAGATAGGAAAAAGGTAAGGAAGAGAAAAATGGGCTGAGCCACTGTGGGGTTAGTTTGTGCAAAAAAGAAACAAAAACAAAAACAGTTAAACAAACAAAAAAAGAAATACATATTATTGAAATTCAGTGATTATATAACCTCTCAGCATTATAATTTTAATGACTTTTTATACCACCTAAAGGTATTTTCAAAATGATGACCATTATACTATTTAATAGTACAGGAAGTTAAACTTCCTTGACTAATCTGCTCACCTGGCCCTTAACAGGTAATCTAGGAGATCTACAATCTGTGTTTTCATTGCATGTGCACAGGGTTTTGCAGGTGAGTGAACTGCTGAGACCTGCTTGAGGGAATGATGTCTTTCAGGTCAGTCGACCCATGATTCCAGTGGGCCAAGTGACCTTGAATCAATGACGGTTTATTAATGATAGGAAGTCACTAAAGAGTGGACAAGTCACTGTGGTTCAGTAGGGAAGAAGAGATTCTGCTCTTCTATCAGTGGCTGGGGGCTAAGCTCTCACGCTTGGGGACAAGATGGGGAAGAGGATGCTTGGCAGGGTGGTGAGGCCTCTCAGCAGCAGAGAGCTGTGGGGCTAAGCTGGCAGGTTTTCTCATCCCACCATACTGTTTTCTCCAGAGCCTTTCCTTGTTCTGTTCAAACCAAAAAAGCCTGCCCCAAAGTTATGCTCTGCATGGGTCCTGCCAGTTCTGGCCACCTTCTGTGATTACCTCTTCCAGATAAGTCCATTGAGGCCAGGGGTAATCCTGCCCATTCACTGTTGACATGGTACCTAATGTGTTGCCTGGCATATATCGGTAAACAAGTCCGCTGAACTGAACATATTTCTAGAGCATTTCCCTTGCCCTTTCAGGTTACAGAAATCAGAGAAATGTGACATATATAATAAATGCCAGGTTAACAATTCAAATTTCCAATAACTCACAAAAGCAACCCACATTATACAGATAATGCCCAATTATAGAGACAGGATCTGTGAAAAACCTTAATTTAATCCACAATGTGATTTGTGGAGATATCGTCTCAATTCTTTAGGTAATAACAACATAATACATTTTAGTCAATAGAGCAAGATCTAATGTATGGCTCTGACTGCTGTTGGAAATTACTAAGTCCCGTCCAGTCCATTGATAAAAACTTTTAAATGTCCAACATGAAAATTAATAACTCAGGGAGACTAAGGAGCCTGGTATAACATTTTCTTCTTTTGTCTATGAACATTCTGCCCCAATAATGTGACTTTCAAAATTAATTTTTTATATAACTACTGATTTGACATATCTATTTTTAGAAATCCTTTTCAATACTTTATTGTTGTTATCTTCATATACTTGTAAGATTCCTGGTGACTTGGACACACAAACAAATTCTTACTGTTTCTTTAAAGAGGCAATTTTCCTGCAAGACACATTTTTTACATTTTATTATACACTTTGAGTTTGGAGGTATTTTTTGTTAATACAGTTGCAACTGTACATTTGAAAGTATTTGTTCACTGTACTCATGTGTGTTGACAATGATTTGCACAATCATGCAACAAACCATAGAAACTGGCAATATAAGCCACATGCTGAAACAGGAGACTATGGGGATGCTGGAGAAATGGAGCTTCCCCCATGCATACTCTTTCCCTTCTCCCTGAGTGTGTGTGTGACATGCACGCGCACACACACACACACACACACTATGCCCCAAGTGAGGATGGACAGCATGCTTCTCCATCCTGGCAGAGGCAGCATGGCAGGTGAACAGAAAGAATGAACACCAGTCTGCCCTGACCAGTGGCCACCGGCAAGGAGCACTTCCTTTGTGGAGGGAGAAGAACAGATCCATGAGCACAAGGATTTTGGTATTGACAATTTTTATCCTCTGAAACCAAACCGAACCTGCCACTGCTTGGGATAATCTGAAAGGAAGTAGACCAGGTTGTTTAAAACATTCATGACAAATAGTGTCTCAGACATAACACTATTTCAAAACTTTAAAGAATTTTCCAAAATTTTCTTTACCTTATTCACAGATGTGAATGTGTACACATATGAACACACCAAGTCAGAAAAACACAGAAAGAATCAAGCTAAAAGTGACCCTGTATTATGTCCATTTAGAGCAAAGTGCCAGTATTTATTCTAATAAACAACTAGCTGTGCTAACTTTATTAGTAACCACAACAAATACACCTGAAGGTACAAACCAACTGATTGATTTCTGTGGGCAAAGTGTCCTGACACAGATTTTCAGTTATTCTACAAAATAATCTGTCTGATCTATATGTAAGTCTAACGTAAGATATGGTTGTTCACAGCACATGAATTATTTTGCCTTGTTTGGGAACTAGACACAAATGTCAAGAAGGGTGCGACAACCTGACCATGAGAACACATTCTCAAAACTCATGGGTATATCTCCCCAAGGGATATCACTCCTACAGGGAAAGGACCACATTTGTCCCTTTTATCTCAGCAGTTTTCTGTACATTGTAGTTCATTCAGGGTTTCTTAAAGTTGGTTCGAGGCCCGATAACATTAGAGTCACTTGGGGTATTTGCTTAAAATGCACATTTTGAGTCTGTTAGAGGCTGAATTGTGTCCTCCAAAATTCATTTGTTGAAGTCCCACACCCCAGTACTTTAGAATTTGACTGGATTTGAAGATAAGTTCTTTAAAAAGGTAATTAAGGAAAAATGAGGCCATTAAGATGGATCTGAATCCAATGTGGCTGATGTCCTTCTAAGAGGAGGGAGTTAAGCCACAGCCATTCAGAGGATGATCACATGAAGACACAGGGAGATGGCAGGAGGCCTCAGGGGAGCCACTCCTGCTGAAACCCGTCTCAGACGTCTATCCTGCTGTTAAGCTTTCCAGACTCTGGCACCTTATTATGGCAGTCCTGGCATATAGACAGAGGGCAATCACTCAGAATTTCCAGAGTAAAGTGCAGAAATACAATGATTGGGAACATTCTGGAAACACAATATGGCTTGTTGAATGACTAAATACAATCTGATTCTTCCAGGGCTGCAGCAGCCTAGCAGAGGCCAGAGTAGACAGCACTCTGCTCTCCGTCTCACTGCTGACACAAGTCCATCACCAGGCAGTGTGACAATCAGCATATAGTCCATGTGGGAGGTGTTGGAAGTGCTCAAGAGAAGCCACAGGGCATCCTGACTCCATCTCTCTTCTTCCTCCATTTCCTTTTCCCTTTCCTTTTCTCTCCCTCCCTCCCTCACTCTCTCCCTCCCTATCTTCCTCCCTCCCTCCCTCCCTCTTTCTCCCCCCTGCCCCGCTTTTTTTTACTGGGAATTGAACCCAAGGGCCCCAGTCCTTTCCTTTTTGAGACACGGTCTCACTCAGTTGCCCAAGATGGCCTGGAACTTGCAATCCTCCTGCTTCAGACTCTGAGTTTCTGGGATCACAGGTACATGCCACCCAGACTGCTCAACTTCCTTCTCGGAGTCTTCGGTCTCCTTAACGTGGACACTACTCCCTCTCACCACCTCCTGTGTTGACTCAATATCCTTGGACTGGCCTTGAACTCTGTGGTCCTCAGGGTTTCACTTGGACCCTCTCTTCTGTCTCCTCACTTTCTCCTGAGGTGACTGTCTCCTAAATCTGTTGTCTGCTCCAAATCAGAGATCAAAAAGCATCAACACTTGTCCATCAGTCAAGATAGAAAACCAGCAATCTTTCTCAATCCACCCAACTACCCTGCCTTCCGTTTACAATTCACTGGTGAGTCCTGCCAACTCCATCTCCAGCATGTACCCTGTATCTTCCCTCTTTGCTTTGTAACCAAGGCTTAGTCTAGACCACCTGTATCTTTATGATCACCATCTCCTAACTAGTTTCCTAAGTCTACACTCCCTAATCCATTCTGCATAGATGAGAAGACTGAACCCTAAAATTAAAATTTGCTGTTGTAATTTCCACGATGAGAGTCTGAAACTCTCCCACAGCCTGTCTGGTCCTCCTCACAGGTCACATGCTTTAGCTTCCTCACTCTCAGTCACACTGGTCTGAACTCTCACTGCTTCTGTGTGCCAAAGGCTCTCTCCCTCTGAAGGTCCTTGCACTTGGTCACCCTCTTCCTGAAATGCTCTTGAGTCCTCCTCCCCTCCCATGGCTTGTCCTCAGTGAAGATACAAGCCTCCAATTCCTGTGCAAGTGTCTAGTTAGTCCTCATCACAGGCCACCTGCTGTGGTCTTTCAAGTGTGGCCTTGCCACCACTTGTGGTGGGTCATTTTAGTCTTTGTACCTAGAGTGCAAACTCCACAGGCACAGGGATGACAGTGCTTCCTGATGGAGTCCTGAACTCAGCACAGTGACTGGCACCCGGCAGATGCTCCTTAATGACTGCTGGATTAGTGGATGGATCGGCGTAGTGAACCAGGACTGTGAGGGCAAAGCCCTGCAGAAGCGATCATCTACTTAGGCAAGGGAAATCTTTTATCTTTTGATATGGCCTAAGCTCAAAATACTGAAGGTGTGCATGTGGTCAGCTACAGTAGGAACTAATGAAGACTACAGCAGCTGAACCAACACCAATACCCCTTGAACTATGAGTTGCTGGTCAATGAATCCATAGGCTACTGAATCAAGCTGTACTGGTTTAGAAGAGCTGCAAGTCTATTCAGTTGAACAATTTACTCCCATGTCTCACACAGCAGATTTTATTGAAATTAAGAACACAATTAATAAGCACCTCTTCTGATATGGATTCTACCTTACCAAAGTAAACATTTCATCTGATCTTCTTTGGAGGTGGGTATACATTACATAATAATCAAAAATACAAAAATTTGGACTATTATGAATGGCTCAGGTGGTTTTGTTATAAAGTCTAATTCTGTGGGATCACACCAAGTGAAGCCAACTCTTGGATTATTTTGCTCTCCTTTGTCTAAGAGTACTAACAATGCTTTGCATTCTAATACTCAGGCTATGTTCAATGTGAGGATTAGCAAGATTAAAGGAATTTTAGGTAAACACTTTGAGGCATCTGTCGTGTATTACAATATATTAAAATAAGCCTTCCTTGTCTCTACTTAACAGAATGTTGCTGCATTTTCTGTCTGGGCCAGACAGAATTGCTCATCTTCCCCTCACAGCCCATCTGCTTTTTGCCCAAGCTGTCTGCAAGACAACACTCTAAAGAGAGAGACATGCGATTTGTAGAGGATGTTAATACACTTAACACTGTTATTTACAACAAACTGAAAACCTCGCATCTCACTTATCATATAGGATAATCACTCTGCACGGAACTATGCAACCAAAAAAAGAAATATTTGAAGAACATCCAATTTCTGCTTGGGAGGCCAAAGGGGAATAGACATACTTGGCACCATAAAGACTAATTATTATTTTCAAAGGATGAAAAAGCTGCTGAAGAAGTATCAGGACATCTACAGCGTCACAGTCCTCAGAGCAATTCCAACAATAGGAGTAGCCATTTTTAAAGGCATCCTTCTCACACCTGAGAAAGTCTTCAAATGAAACACAAAACAAAACACTTTCTTCCTATGATGCCTTTGGGGGAGTGGGGGTAGGGAAAAGGGAAGGGAAGGGAAAATGCTGGCTAAGAGTGCAAAGCAGAATGTTCTGAACACTGCACAGTCTGCTCCTTAACAATCAACACGGAGCACACTACCCGACCTGCCACATTTATAACCCTATGCTGATATTCAAATTTTCTGTCTTAAGCTAAAGAAAGATTGAATACCCTGCTGTTGTGTGGCCAAGATTGAAGAGGTGTCTCACTGACATTGTTCAAAGTTTATGAAAATATATGAATGCTCAAATGTCATTGGCTTTGCGCCTCCAACAGACTGTGGTTTTATGAGAAATCAGTCTTTTAATCAAAATGATTGAATACCTTAAGGTCGAATCCAAAGATATCAGTTAATATCTAGAAACGTGCTATTTCTGCAAATTTTGCCAAGCTGTACATATTGTGGTGCATTTTAAAGTGTTAATTTGTGCATTCCATATTGAAAATGGATCTTGAGTTTTAGCTTTTTGTCAAGCAAAAACATATGGTTACAAGCTCTATGCATTTTACGTGACGGCTGTTGAAGCTGTCACATGTGCAAACTTGATAACCGATGTGACACAGACGCAAATAATTTGCTTGTTTAGTAACAATTCAAAGATTCATTATTCATGCAAACACACATTTTTTAAAATGATCAGATGGAAATAGTCTTCATTTTGTGCAACCTAGTCTGGTTGGTGTGCAAACTCAGATAAAATAAAGCTGGGAACTAAGTGGTATTAACAAATCCAAGAATATGGGTATTTTCAGATAATTATTGAACCAGATGGTGTTTTTTGTTAATTCTGCCATCAGTCTGAGAACTTGATGTCTTACATCTGCACTTGGTAAAATAAATTTTACCACTGACGTTTTTTCAGTTTTCTTAAAATACTTCAATCAGTTTAAAACCAAGATTTGCAAACATCTGTCACAGTGTATGCCTATGAGATGAAATTATTTGAGAAAATTTCCTTTAAAAATATACACTATTATATAGAACTTTAAATTTGTCACCCTTTAAACTAAATTTTTATAATTACTAGTTGTAAAAGTAAAATATAAGAATATGTAGCACACTTGAAAATGAATGTGGATAATAGGTCACGAAAAGTGAGGGTTCAACTTCACATCCTGCACAAGCACAAGAATGGGAAGTTATACTCCATTGTATGTATGATATGTCAAAATACATCCTACTGTAATGTACAACTAAAAGAAACAAATAAATTAAAAAAATAAATTTAAAAAAAGTGAGGGCTTGTCTGAAACTCCTATCCTGGAATTTCACACTATCTCATTTCACTATCCTTGACTTAACATAGAAAGATAAATGCAATACATTCTTTTTTCTGTATGCTTTAGGTAAATTTTCTATATGATATGATTAGAAGTTAGGAAAAAATGATGAACTGATCAAAAGACAGGGGACCGATTAAAGAATTTCTTCTGCAACTAGGTTAATCAGCATCAATAGAATTCTTCACCACTACAGCTCAAGTACTCTGCCTTATTAACAAGTGAGGAGGACTTGAAACCAGCCTACCCATGTTGGGTTCTTTTTCAGAGATGGAAAGAGGGGCACTTAAAAACATAAAAACCCTTCAAATGGCTTAAGTACTTTTAAGGTAACATTCTTACTAAAGCACAGACAAAAATCTTATTTCAAAGCAAATCATGAATTCACACCTTTTGATAAATTTCATTTGTGTAACAGTCTTTGGTTCCCTGGCTAGATAAGGAATTTTTGAGGGGAAGTCTGAGTTTCCCACGTGTCTTCCCTTTTCCTTCTCCTAGTCCCGGTCTCCATACAAAACTGCTTCAACATGAGCATGGTGCTTTCTGAGACGAACACGCCCAGTATTTACTGCACACAACCCAAACCAACCAAAAACTAGTTATCCACATAATAACCAATTTGAACTATTCCAACTGCAATAAGCTGGAAAATATGTAAAACAAGCTAAATGAGGCAAGCTAATAAGGAGTTTCCTATTTCAAAGCAGAGGTTCTACTAAACAGAGATGGATGAAATAAATTATACCACCAATACTTTAGTCAAAGAGGTATCCGTGTAGGTACAGAGTAGTTGATAATATTTCACAACCACAATTTCCTGGCCATGAGAACCTGAGATCTACCACACAGCAGAGAGTTCTAAAAACAGAAGTAACACTGATCCCAGAGAGAGAATTTCTGGTTGCTCCAAGAGGGGAAGGTGGTAAGTCAGGAAGCAGCAGTTGTCAGCAGTTAAATCAGAGGGGAGCAGGGTAGCTCTGATTAGTTGGACCCTAAGAAGTGAGATGATTTAGTGGCTGATTTGTCCCTTGATTTACTGAGACATGGAGTTATTAAATTTCTATAATAAATTATTAATCAATTACACTTAAATAGGATCAATTATTTAGTTACATCAAACATCAATGTTATCAATTATAATTGTGACTATATCATTACGATTCCATTTATAATAATATAAACTAATCATAATTGATAGTATATTAATAGCAAATTTAAGGCTTATTATAAGATATACACTGATCAGTAATTTTCACAGGTATTTAATTCATATATTCTTAGATGGCATTAATTATCACCTTTGTCTATTATCTTATCTATTATCACCTTTCATGATTAAATTCAAGAGTAACTGTAAAGTGCTGTACTGAGAATTTGAACCCAGGCTCGTCTACCTCCCATGGGGTGCTCTGAATCACTGTGTATTACAGCTGGCTCTGAGATAAAAGCACTCAAGGAATGATGTGGCTCCGAACTCCAATATCCAGGATGCTTTCAATAAGTAGCACTGTGGAAATATTTCTCTGTCTCTCTCATCAAAGGATAAGAATATTTTTAAGGTACTCAATTCATATCATCCTTCAAAAAACTGGGACCAACTAAACCATTACCTGCAATAGAGGCACATCATAAGGATCTGTTCATGTACTTTTTCTTTTGCTAATTTGATGAGAAAAAGTATATAATTGTTGTTTTCTTTCAAAAAAAGAGCCTGCATTTATTTAGTTACAAGTTATGAATACATTTCCACAAGTTTTTATTTCCTATCTGATGACTAATCTGTCATCTTTTAGTGAGTTTGTAGCATTCTTCCCATTGATTTGTATGAGTTCTTTATATACAAGGTTATATAATTTTAATGTATTATTTGATCAGAAGATATTTTATCAGCGTTGAAGTTGGCTTTTTATTTGGAAAAATCATGACATACAGGATTTAGTTTATCAGACAACTAACTATCTGTTCTTTTATTATTTCCTTTATTTGCTCAATTTCTGGTAAGTTCTCTCATCATGATTTTGGCTTTATTCTACTTCTGTATAGGATTTTATAATTTTGTTTTTATATTTAACTCTTCGATGCATCTACATGTATCTTTATGAACTATGTCCAATAAAAATCTAAATTGAGTTCTCTGTTAAACTGCTATCTCGGACAGCCTCACAGATTAACAATTAAATAGTATTTTCCTTTTACATTGATTTTGAGTTCTGTTAAGAATGTATATATATATGTGTCCACATATATGTACATGCAAATATAAGTGCATTATTTTAATGATTTCATGTAACATTCTGCTTTTAATCAATCTATTTAATCTATTTTTTACACCTATTTTTCTCATTTGTTATATCTATGGGAAGGTTTTCAATTTTTGTATATTTATCTTGTATTCAACCATTTCACTAAACTTTTAATCTCATAGTTTAATAAAAACGCCCAGGGAATTTTCTGTGCACAGAATAGTTTCTGAGCAAATGACTTTCCTCTGTCCAGTGGCTTCCTTTCTCTGTGGTTTTAATCCTACTCTCAGTGACCAGAGCTTTCAGCACTTTGGATGCTGCTACAAACTGCACATGGCCCTGCTCTCCTTTCCCAGGTGGGTGTTTCTCATCAGATGATCTTAGTTGCCAACTGACTAACACTCAGTAAAAGAATTCATTTTCTCCTCCCTTGCTGGGTTACTCATCTTGACAAAAATCTTACCATTTTCTTATACTTTTGAATTTTATTTTATGTGTTCTGTATATGTTTACATACTTCATATAAGTACTTCATAATTTTTAATAGGATAAGGACAATACACAACATAATAAATTTAGTTTGCTCAACTTTTGAGTTATCTGAAATGGTTTTAAGTCAAATGATTCTTTTTGGCATCCCTTGAGGTATTCATTTTATCTTCTCACTTAACCAGCTGAGGTAATTAAGACATTTTCTAACGTTCTATAGTCTTAAATGGGCCTGAGTAGATTATTCTATTTACTAGGTTCTACTGGGGACCTTAAGGTCTATACTCTGAGTTTATCTAATAATTGAGAAAGTGATTGAAAAATTTTGAAGAATTTTGTATGAGTGCACACAAAGACCACAGATGCAAAAAAATGCACTTTTGAAGTTTACTAAACTTGCAAAAAACTGCAATTCCTATGCCCCATAAAGCTCCCAAAACATTAAGAAATGAAAAGGGTTCAGATTTATTCCGGCATCATTTAATTGACATTTTCAAGATGTGTCAACCTTAAATCACAGCTTATTTTCATAAAAGCAGTGCATTATCAATTGCTATATAAAATTTTTATTTCAAAATTTTTCTTGATTCATCATGTTTACCTAATTTCTACTCAAATTATCTTGAATTTATTAATTTTTGTTTTCTAGATAATTTATTTTGTCTTTGATTATTTCATTACTCTATTTTGATATGGCATTTTTATATTGTTATTTTAAATTATTTATTTCATACTTTACCTTCTATTTAATTATAAAAGCATTTGAAATTGTGAATTTATTTCTAAGATCAACATCAGATAAATCCTATAGGTTCTAACATGACATATTTTGTTTTTCATTACTTAAAAAAAGTCCTCAACTATACTCTTGATTTACTTGCTTTTCCCTATTATGTGGGACAGTATATTAATATTTTCAGGTAGTTGGGTTTTTTCACCTGTTTAAATTTTTATTGTTAATCATATGAGAGAATATGATTTCATAATTTCTGGTTTCTTAAATTTCTAAATTTTCCTTTAAAGCCAATTGTAAGTTCTATATATTTTTCAACAGATGCTTGATCATAAAGTTAATGCTGTTAAATAATTACAAGTTAACCGTATATCTATTAATTCCATTTCAATTATATCATTTGAATAATAAGAGTTGAAATATCAACTGTTGAAACCATGACTTTTCCCTTTTTATTGATATGTCATCAACTGCCGAGGATTAAACTCTTACATCTCCACCAGTGTGTTCATAGCATTTTCTTTTTGAACTCAATATGGTTTGCTTAGTGCTCCTTTCATTAGATAACTCATAATGCTTTATTTTCATATATATTTTTAAAAATCAAAACTTCATTAAACCCCCATAATGTGCTAGATATTTTTTTTGGGATCTGGGGCTACAGCAGGGAACAGCCTCCAACCTGAGGAAAATAATAGAAATTAAATAAGTAAAATACAAAGTGTTTCAGATGATTTCAGGGGTATTTTGAAGATAAGCCAAGAGCATTTCCTGAAAGCCTGGACATGGATCTGTTGAAACAAAAGAGATCACTAAGTAGATTTCACCACGCCTGCGATAGCACCTTGTGGACACACAGGGGATGCTGTAGCACCATCAGAAAAGGCTTTGATGAGAGCTGTCAAGTGGCAAAGACTGGAAACAGGTGGGAGAACAGACCAATGCCTATCTGAGGAGGGAGATCAAGTGCAAAGCCAGAGGTGGAAGCAGGTCTGCGTGCTGAGGGCCAGCAAGGAGGCAGCACGACTGCAGCAAGGCAGTCAAAGGGCAGTGAGCGATGAGCCTGGGAGCCACATTACCTACTGTGCAAGTTTCACTTTTACTGTTGAGTAAAAAGGGAAGTCATGGGAGGGTTTTGAGCAGAAAAGGAACAGGAATTGACATGTGTTAGACCTGCAGTGTCCACTAGCCAATGTTTAATTAAAAATTAATTAAAAATTAATTTAAAACTCAGGTCCTGAGTTTAGGTCCTGAGTTAGTTTTAGGTCCACATTTGAGTGGCTACTATGGAAAGTACAGACAGAGTAGCATTTTCTATGCTCCTGGACAGGGGCCATTTGAGAAGAATGACTCTGGGTTATACAGAAAACATCCGGCAGCAGAGCAAGGGTGGAAACAGCGGAGGTGAAATGGAGGCTACTGATGAGAAACAATGGCTGTGTGGACCAGAGTGTACAATGGAAGGAAGGCACAGTGACATTTTTGAAGATTAGTCATGAGCATTTGTTGGGCAGCACGCAGAGTCAATCAGTTCTTCAAAAATGAAGTACTATGCACCAACCTGATTTTATCAATCACTGTTTACCTCAAGGAAAGGCACTGGGAGAGTGGTTACTGGATCATATAAGCTAAATATCCCAAACATAAAAATGCAGAATCCAAATGTGCCACAATAAAAAACTCTGAGCAACAGGTGGAAAATTCCACACCTAACTTTAAGTTAGGCAGACCCATCTGAAATCTGAAACCCTTCTGGTCAGGAATCCAACCTGTAGCAACATCTTGGCTACATGAGAAAGACTTACAGGCTCTTCTGGTTAAAAGCACTGACTCTTCACTTGGGCCTGAAGCTGCCTGATGGGTCACTAAAAGCAGGATGAAGTCTTGGCGTGTCTGCCTCTACTTTGTATCTATCTCCTTTGCTCTGAGTTGCTGTGAACTCCAGGAACAAAAGTGATGGATAAACGTCTTGTGAGGAGAGTTCAAACCATCCCCCAAGTAACAGCAACTTTCCTGTCATGCACAAGGCCCTGCAAGATGATCAACCTTCTGACCTGGAAGGCTTGACTGCATACGTCCTGTCCCCACTTTTGTTCCTTCCCTGTTTAAACCTGAAGTTCATGTCAGTCCCTTAACACAAGACTGAAGACTTTGATCCCCCTTGTCTTCCTGAGAGAGCGACATTGAATAAATTCCTTTTCTGTCTTTTATCATTACTTTTTCCCTTTGGTTTCTGGGGCGAATGACTAGACCTGATTCATTAGGACCCCTAGAGTTGGGCCTGTGGCCTTGCACTCCAGTTACAGCTTCTCCACACAAAATAAAGAAAACCTTGGTCCTATCGATTTTATCCCTAAAATTAGTGGATGTCCAGTGTTCCTATAAGTCAGGGTCATATGGGAATTGGGAAAAAAAAATTTCAAAACTTTCCTTAAGCCGGAAGGCACATAAATTACTAACCCTTAAACAAGACCAATGAACCTTCTGCAAGATGACAAAGTATCCTTCTAGCCAGTGTAGAAAACATGGGTGAAGTGACTGTACCCACTTAATTATGTGAACAAAAAGATCTGTTTATAATATCAAAATGGTTTAAATATAGTTCTTGTCTATTTCAGATTGTTGAACAAAAAAATTTTTTTAAAATGCCCTATCAGTTTTAAAATAAAACTATCTCTTATTTCTTGCCAGAAGACACCATTAAGTTATAAAACTAACAATGGCTTTCATTTCTCTCTCTCTGATTACCCCAACAGCCACATGTCTGAAGAAGCTCAGGATCTGCAGGGCCTGTCACAGTGCAGAAACACGTCTTCTTAAACTAAATGTGAAATTCCAGTAATTGAAGTGATAAATCTAGTGTTTTTGTGCCAGCTACTTTTGATGAGAACCATAGTAGTAAATTAGGAAAGATTCTGTGCTGTTACATCACAGTAAAAGCCTTTCCATTACCTGTTGTCAGTCACTAGGGAAGGGCAAATAACTCAGCTGTCAATCTAGCTGGGAAGCCTGAAGTTTTGTGAATGATCAATAAAGAAAAAAATGTATAAACTTTCCATTTTCTTCATGTAATTCTTTAGAAAACTCTAAGTTGTTTTTCTTTCCTTAGACTGGAGCACATCTCGTTTAGTTAGAAATATAGTGGAGATCACAGAATATTTCTTTTTTTTTTATAGCTTGTTATATGTCATCTTGTTTTCAAGTGGAGTATGAGTGCTACATTCAATAAGTATGAGCATTATACTCTGACTTCTGAGGGTGATTTTACACATGGCACAGACTTAATTAAATTACTAATAACTATTAAATTCATTTTGTAATTGATTTTCAGCTAGAATATTTATTGTCAAATTTCTAATATAAAATTCTATTTTTTAGTATTCCTTTGTATTACAGAAAAATAATATAGAAATTACATCCATTTAGTACTCTTCTGAAAACAGCTAAGGCAAAAGGTAAATGCTGGTATCCTAGCCCACATCAGCCTGCTTATGGAATATATACATAGAAAGAACTGTATAAGGTACTGTTTAAACATTCCATTCAGGTTCCAGCTTCCACTGTACAACATTTGTCTCAGTTCTTGAAACGAGACAATGGGATGCACACTTCTTAAGCTACTATGAAATTTCCAACTCATCGGTGGGAATGGCTATGACTGTTGGAACATGGTGCTCATGAACTGGCTCTCCTCTACATAGTCCTATTCAGTTCTTCGATGTTTTAAAGAAGAAAAAATTGTAATATGGATAAATTCTTGTCAAATTTTACTTTCAACTTAGATAAAAAGAAAACAAGTAGAAGTACTTGAAAGAGCAATGAAAAAGCATTAATGGAGACTAAGTATCTCATGTCCCTTATCGTCAGTCAACACATGAAACTTCATTTACCAGATATTTTGGGTGAGGGTTCAAAATGGTCAAAAGAAATAAGAATATGACCACTTAAGAAGAATAAGAAACAACAAGATTAGAGGAATGATGTATCTGGAATAAAAGTTTTAATTTGGCTAAAAATGTGCAGTTGTGTGCACCTTTCTTATTAAAAGCAATCTTCTAGTCACTTGAAGGAAGACAGAAAGGCAGGAAAGGAAACCCCATCGAAGGCAAACAGGTGAAGAGGTACTCAAATGCAACGTGACAGTGTGATTTCCTAAGACCCCAGAACCTCAAAGGAAAAACTTTACCTGTTTTCTTTAGAAAGTAAATTGTTAAAAAACTATGTAAAGGTAAACACTGGGAGAGCATTTTGAAACTTATTTTTTCCCCCATCTCATATCTTCAGTAAGCTAGGATCAAGATACCCCAAACAAACACGACTATCCATCTGGTAGCAGTTACACATAGTTCAAAGTTTTTTCCTAGAAAATGTGAAACTTACACAGGACTTGACCCATAATCTCAAGTCTTTCTGCCAACAGAAATGTTGAGTACTGAACAGATTTTCACAAGTATTCAAGCTAAAGAAAAACAGGATTCTGTCAGTGATGTACTTAACCTAAACTGGGCAACTTAAGGCTCTGGATGTCATTTATCTATAATCATAACAGGCAAGAGTCAAGAAAACACAGGATACAAGAAACATAAAAATAAACAGCACAGTTGCTTAATCATTTTTAGAGAAGCTTTATCGCTGTGGGGTGAGTGGTCTGACTGTGGAGTCAAGTCACACAATGCCAACCCTGCCACACACATCGGCACAGGTGCACTTCAGTTTCCACCCCGCTTCATGGGCACAACTCCAGGACAGTTCTGAAGGCTCTCCACTAGTCACCAAACCACACATATTTCCTGTTTAGACAAAACCTTCTTTGGGCTTCTTATTAGAGAGGGATAAGGAGGAGAGAGAGGTATGCATTCTTTCCTCTGCTGCCATTTAAATATGTCATTAAAAGTGCAAAGGAGAAAAACGACTACTCATCACTTAATAGATATGGGTCTAGATTGATTCCTGCTGCGTGACACCATGTCTTCTGTGAGTCCCCTAGCCCTGACGTGACTTTGCAGGGAGCACACTTTCCTACAATTGCTCACATGTCACTGCATCTATTTTTCGTTTCAAATCAGGGATTAAATATGCATTTGGACTCCCACGTAGATGATCTGAAGCACAGCAAAATGGCTGTGTTTTCAACAATAGGCTAAACAAATCTAGCAAACATTAAGGAAAAAGCTACCAATAAGCACCAAGTGCTTCTTCCAGTGCAGAACTGGGTGCTCTATGCCTATTATCAAAGCTGTTGTGCTGTTATGTGTGGAACCTCCTATGAGTCATTTAGAAAAAAAAAAAAAAAAAAAAAAAAGAGCTCTTTCTGTCATTACTGATACTGAGTTAATTTTGAAAAATAAAAAACAAAACAAAACAAAAAACTTCAAGGAGCTAATTGCTAAACTTTGAAAAGTGCATGTTTTCCCAGTGAATACAGCTTACTTTAGTAAGTAAAACAAGCCACTGATAAAATAAGGGATCTATATCCCTCTTTTACTATTATGAAATTAAGCTAACATTTCTGTAACAAACTGAATTGCAAAACAGCAAGTTCACAACAAAGTTAGAACTTTTTCTCTTTATTCTTCTTCTACTATAGAGGTTTTGAAATGGTCAAATCCACCTAGGTGCATTACCAGTTGAAAGTTTGAGGGGAGAATTACTTCTAACCTTTACATTACTACCAAACTGATTAAGGTTTTCAATGATTTGGAACAAATATTTTTATTTAAAGTCACTGCTATGAGCCTTCTGCAAAGGGAAGTAAAACTGTAAAACAAAATCCTGGAGGTTAAAATGCTATAAATCATGTGAGCACCACACACTCTAGATCTCCCAGCCTGTTAGTAACACTATCTGTTCTGACGGGCTTTAAAGCGCAGTGATGTCCATTTCAGTTAATTCACGAAGTGTTTGGAAATGGATTTCAGTACAGGTGCCCAAGATACTCTGAATAGAAAGTATGGGTGGCACACTAGGTGGTCTGAGAGCTCAACTGGCCCATCACACAATTGCACCAGTGTTGCGCTGTGATCAATTTACTAAACTGTATCAATAACCGGGTGGAAACTTGTTTCTGCAGGTTTAAAAAGAGGCTTAATATGTCACACAATATATATTTAAACACAAAATATGAATTTAAATCCCACTATTCTCAGCGAATATTTATGTAAATTTTACTGGGCTAGTAAAAAGTCATCCTGAACACTTGGCAGAAAAAGTCAGTTTGTTATTGGGCATAATTTACACAGAATATATTTCAAACAAATATACCAAATTTGCCCTGATACCTTATAATTTCCCCTTATAAGCCTTTTCAAAGGGGAATTATAATGCAAGTTAAGATACATGAAATTTATTAAAAAAACCACTTAGGTAGATTCTATTTGATATTTTAAGAATATTGAGACCCAAAATAACTCTTGTATCCATTCATTAAAAAAAATCATTAAAAACTGACTATAAGCCAATTTTGGAAAAAATATTCAAATGGATTAATATTTTCCTATCACCTACTTTCTTGATTACATGGATTCACATTGTTTGTAAGCAAAGCAAAAATATTTAACAGAGCATTGTTTGTAGTATGATGAACAGGAGAAGCAACCCAAATGTGCACATACAATGACACTGGAAATGGATGAATACAACTATGGTATGTCCACACTATTATATGTTATGTGCTTATTCAGATGAACAGGTAGATCTCTATCTACTGATTTGGAGGAGAAAAAGCAAATTACAGATTTAGGCATCTAGTAATATTTCTATCGCCTTCCAAAAAAATTATAAGGGACATATACTTTCTAATTACAGAGGCACACCTAGCTGTGAGTTGCAATTTGCAGGAATCTGAGGTTATCATTTTTGTGTTGTTTTATTTGTGTAATAAGTTCATTATCACTTTCGTACATTTAAAGTATCCAAGAGAGAAGACAAAAAGCAAGCACAAAGCCAATGTTTTTAAAAAAGATTAACTAAATGAGGCAGATTTTCAACCAATCTCATGCAAGTATTCTAAATGCTTCATTCCTGCAAAGTTTCCTGTTCACAGCCTGGGAAAGGACAGTGGATACAGGTTTCTTTTGGGCCATTCAGGGATGTCCCATCCTCTGTTGTTTTTAATGGGGATTTGACTGCACTTGAAAAGGTACCACTCTTTACTAATGTGAAAGGGCAGTGTTTTACAAATTCAAGACTTATTTGCTATCCAAATGTGTGCCTCTCCCTCAAGAAAAATATTCATTTAGCTAGAACTATAAATGGGGGCGGGGAGTGAGACGTGCATTAGTCAAACACATAAGGGAGAGGTGCATGCAGCAATCCATGCACTCCCAACTCTGGGAAAAATGGGAGAATGGCAGGCTTCCCCTTCCACCACAGGTGCACCCTACTGTCACCTGGGGCATCTGTGATGTTTTGAATACAGCTGTGATTCATTACAACTGCTGTGATTCCAATGTAACTGAAATTTTCAGCATGCTTGCCTTAACCCTAGACGAGTGTATAAGCAGCAGGGATACAAAAAGATCAACATGTGTGGCTTGTACTCAGCAATCACAAATAAGTGGCAGAAAAATCATCCCCAGTGACCCTCTTGTTATTTTGGTGACACATGACTGTTGTACTTTCTGAGAATTTAGTTGTGCACACAGCTCTATCTTGTGAATCATCTATCTTATTTTATTAACAGTTCACACAAATCTGTGCACATCCCATCTCATCTGTCCAGACTTCTAGACTATCCCACCTGAACCTGGCCAGTCCCAGGGAGCTCTTTGGAGACACATGTCCCTGGCCTTTCTCTCAGGAAATCTCACCAGCAGAGAGCAGGTGTGTAACTGGGGATTCAGGGAAGTCAGGTCATACTTTCCCGCTACTGGGAAATGCAGGATCAGAACAGGTATGCACAGAACACAGCACTACCACCAGAGTTTCCAGGGCAGTGGCCAAAGGAAAGGTCACAAGCAAAATGACAAATGTGCACAAGGTCCTCTTCTGAAGTCTCCTCCCACTGTATGCCTTTCAGTTCTTCTGTACTGTCACCTCCTGCTAATTTCAAGACATTTTACTTTATTTCTTTAACAAGGCACTGACTGTAAGCTATACTTCTGATTTAGAACAAATTACTGGGATTTCTGATTTCAGAAATAACAAAATGCCAAAATACCCTATGATTGTAGAAATGTGACATGTTTACCTTTTTGGATAGAGCAGTGGTGAAGAGCTGGGTGTGGAATGGGTTCCAACCCAGGCTCTGCCATTTGCACCAAGAACAGGTGACTGAAACTGTCTGTATCTGGGTTTGCTTGACTACTGTGTTAGGAATCATGGTGAAGACTGCATGATTGGATGTTTGTGGAAAGCTTACAATAGTGCCCAGCATCCTAAGTGTTTAACAGGTATCATTCTTGTTTGCATTGTTAAAAAAAAAAAAAAAATTCCTTTTCTCTCTTTCTAAATCCACCCTTATAAAAGCAGTCATCATACTATTTATTACCAACACTTAGCTAGGAATCAAGTTAACTGAGTAAGGGGATACATGGGCTAATTGCCCTTGAGGTATTTACATTTAAAAATAATTTGGGGACAAATATGTTTTCTCAAGTGCTGGGACACGCAGGGCTGATATGTTTGAGCTTGGGAGTTTTATTTTTATTCATATGATCATGTTAGGTCTTATAGTTTTTTATTTATCTGCCTATTATTTATAGTTTGTGGATTATGTAAAACTATCTATAAAATGTAAAAAAATCAGCTCTGAATTAATAGTACAGAGTACAGCAGTGTGACATAAAAACAGACAAAAATCAATAACTTTCCTATATACCAATAAAAATGAATTATAAATAAAGTGGAAGAATTATACTCACAAGTACCACAAAGTGTTAACTACCTAGGAAAAACAACTGGTCGAGGGACTTAAAACAAAACTTGAGTACCTGGTGAGAAAAAGTGTTTCTGTAAATGAAGTTTTAATATTATAAAGATGCCAACTTCCTTAAAGTTTATTCTGAAAGAAACAAAATAGAATATCTACATTAATCAAGAAAACAGAAATGTAGTTGGGAAAAGAATGGGTTCCTGATAGAATAGAAGAAGAAAGTACATGGAACAGAATAAAGAGTCTGAAGAAAATAAAGTGCATGTGGGATCAAATATGAGCATTTCAAATAAGAGAGGGAAAAGTATGGATCATTCTGAAAAATATTGGGAGAGTAACCATTTGGGGGTAAAAATGAACATATTTTGCTGTCACTTTTTATGTCAAAATATATCCCAAAGGGATTAAGAGTTTAAATATACAAAAAGTAAGACTACAAAAATATCAAAATGTATAGTTGCACCCATTTTCTTTGAGAGATGTGTTCCAAGACCCTCAAGAGAAGTCTGAAACCATGATGGTACCAAGGCCTATATATACTGTTCTGTACTATGCATATGTATCTCTGGTAAAAGTTTTGTTTTTTGTTTTTGCAGTGCTGGCAACGGAACCTGGCACCTTGCACGTTAGGCAAGTTCTGTATCACTGAATTACGTCCCCAGTTCTTTTTCAATCTCTATTTGAGTCAGTGTCTAGCTAACCTGCCTAGGCTGGCCTCAAACTTGTGATCCTCCTGTCACAGACTCCTGAGTGGCGGGAACTATAGGCATGCGTCAACACGTCCAGTCTGTACACATGATGAAGTTTAATTTATACATTAGATGTAGCAAGACATTAACAAGTATAGCTGATAAATTAGAACAACTATAACAACATACTGTAACATACATTATTTGAATGGGTTTTTCCTTTCTCTCTCTCAAAATACTCTAACTGTGCTGTGCTCACCCTTTTTGAGATGGCAGAAATAAGTAAACATAACTCAATGATAACAGTGAAACACAAAACTTAGTATCATTAAACAACCAATCAGCTCTATGCAACTTTCATGAGCTCTACATTAATCTCAAGACAAAACTGAAATGGTGAAGATGTATCTATCATCTGACCACTGAGAAAAAGAAAAGTGATATTAGCAAAAGACAGTTCACAATTTTAGGGAAAAAGCATTCTAGAAAAAAATCTAAATTAGAGGAATAAATAACTTTCAACATGGTTATATCTTGTAGCTTTAAACTATGAAAAGCAATAAATAAATAAATAAATAAATAAATAAAATAAAATAAAATAAAAGCAAATAAACCAAAGAAAACCAACAAATCCACAACTGCAGTGGAAAAATTACATACATCTATTTCAGTATTTGGTGAGTGTCAGACAAACAAATCAGAAAGGACACAGACAATCTGAACCATGCAATGAAGAAGCTTTATCCAGTAGCCCACAGAACATATACAATACGGCACCCAATACAGAAGCTTAATCCAACAGTCCACAGAACATACAGAAGATAGCATCCAACACAGAAGCTTAATTCAATCGCCCACAGAACACAAAGAATATGGCATCCAACATGGAAGCTTAATCCAACAGTCCACAGAACACACAGAAGATGGCATCCAACAGAAGCTTAATCCAATGGCCCACCTAACACATTGAATATGGCGTCCAATTTAGAAGCTTAATCCATAGCCCAGAGAACATACAGAAAATGGCGTCCAACGCGGGTAAATACAACTTCCTGGCATGCTCACACCAAAAATTTATGAAAATGCCTGCTCACTATACCAAAAAGGCAAGCTTTGGCATGAAGAACTGGTTCATAGAGATTGTGTTCTCTGACTACAGTGCAATTAAATTACAGATAACAAGTCAAAGAAATGTAAAGCCTCCAAACACCAGGAAGTATAAGAACAATTTAAGACAATTTAAGAGATTAAAAAAAGAAATCAAAGTGGAAATCAGAAAATATTAAGGGATAAAGGATTATAAAAGTTCTAGAATATTAAAACTTATAGGATGCAGCTAAGGCATAACTATGAGGAAAATTCAGAATATTTATTGTTAGGGTCCATAAAAGAAAAGAAGTAAGAACATTTATTAACTAAGCATTCAACTTGAGAAATCAGAAAAAGAATAAGAGTAAATGAAAATAAAAGAGCAAAAATTATTAAACATAAAACACATAACAAAAAGAACCAACAAAGCTAAAAGCTGCCAATCTGAAGAGGGTCACAAAATTAGCAAAGCACTCTCATAAACTGAGAGGCAGCACAGAGGAACATTATTGGGAATGACAGGGGACACAGCAGATGAGTCAGGTCAGAGGCATCTTCCTAAGAGATGGTACACAGGTCCAGTGTACACAACACATCACTCATAATGACTGTTTTACCACAGCATCCATCTGTCTCCAGACTTTAAACAGATACAACAGAAGAAAATTCATATAAAAACTAAGTGAAAATCCACAAGAGCAAAGTTATGGAATCAGCCTAGGTGTCCATCAACAGATGAATGGATGAAGAAAATGTGGTATATATAAACAATGGAGTCTTCTTACTCAGGCACAAAGAACAAAATTATGTCATTTGCAGTAAAATGGATGGAACTGGAGACCATGATTTTGAGTAAAATAAGTGAGATTTGGAGAGAAAAAATATTGTACATTTTCTCTCATATGTGGAAGGTAGAGGGAAACAGGAAAAAGGGACATCATACAAGTAAAAGGTGGACCATTAGAGTAGAGAGGTGGGGCAGGTGCTGAGGAAACTGATCAAATTATGCTTTATGTATATACAGATATATCACAATGGAACCCACCATTCTGAATAAATAATATACACCTGATAATAATATAATATACACCTGATAATAATATAAAGTGAGTGACAGCTTCTAATGAAAAGTCAAACACTCCTACATACTCAACGCCACTGTAGTCTTCCTGAGCCTACATGTTTACAATCAAGTTCACCACAGGCTGACCAGGTGACAAGTCAGTCACCTATTGCAAGAAACTGGACAGTATCACAGGAGTGTGGGAACTGAATACTTTCTAAAGTTCCCAGCTTATTCAAGGGCACTGACTTAGCCAGAGAGTGCATGATTGATGAGAAAGTAGTTCTAAGTATGATTTAGGGGGGAAAAAGACATGTTTTAGCTTTAGTTTAAGGAGACAAGAATTTAATATTCTGTTTTCTGCAACAGAAATGAGGGGATATAATGATATTGAAATAAGTAAATATCTGTGATAACCTCAGGGGAAAAGAATGACAATCTATGTCCAAGATTTTCAAGCTCAATAAAAATGAATTTTCTACATAGGGGTGTGTGTGTGTGTGTGTGTGTGTGTGTGTGTGTGTGTGTGCGGTTTTTTGGTATTTTTGGCAAATCTCTCTTAAGGGAAAAAAGAAAATTATACATTCAACAAAAATAGGCCTGGTAAGTTGGGACATGGTCTGAGCTGAATCAGATTGCTTACTGCCTTCAACATAAAAACTTATACAAACAATAGATCTCAAAAAAAAAAAACTTTAAAAAAGGAAAGTTCTTTTGTTTTAGAGACCAGAAGTGCAACAGAAACTAAATATAATAAAAAATGAAAATTCAGGTACAGGAATTATGCACTTCATACTGAATAATTATTTCTGTACTGCCCGTAAATCCTCTCTGGTAAGCTGTGCATCTAAAACTCATCGAACTGCCAAGGGGTAAACGCAGCTCCATCCATCAAGCAGCCACTTGACAAATACATTCCATAATAGAAGTTTATTTTTATGGGAGGCTGAATCAAGGACTTTCCCATGCATACAAAAACTTGTCAAAATTATTTATGAGTCTTGCTGAGACACACAATATGTCATATCAAACTCCTATTTTCCTTCCAAGCACAGACTGTCAATATCTCTGCTACTATCAATAATGGGGACAAAACTGATAGAGGCCCTCAGGAGTCTGAGGTCATGTGTGCTCCCAGCCACCCAGTGTGGCCAAGAAGGGGCCTTCAGCAGCTCTAGGAGGGGAGGGTAAGGTGAGTACCTGGCACTGCACCCAGGGCTTTGCAACACAAAGTAGAAACATATGCTTGAAAAGTTATGGTTGATTATGGCTGAAGTAAAACAAAAGTAACAGAAGATATTGCATCTTTGGTTTTGCACAGAAAGTATTAAGTGTGATTAAAAAAAACCACACACACACAGGAATAACACTTGAAAATCATGGAAACTGCCCAGGTCTTGTGAACTTTCATGGCTGTAGGATAAGCTTGATGGAATGAGTGAGATGGGAGATCTCCCCCTCCCCTGGAAGGGGACATCTGCTATATAACGAGGTCAGGTGAGCTGGTTCTGTGACCCCAGCACTGCTGTCATTTTACCTGACAAGGAGATATCAGCTGATAAACACAGTGAGGTGTTTGCATTTTGGTGACATGGACCTTCCCTGCTCTGCCTTGCTGTTGTCCCCAGGGAAGGAATTCACTGAGAACAATGGAAAATGGTGAAGGACCCTTGAGATAATTTATAGCCATAGAAAAATAACATTACCACCGTTTAGCTTTGTGGGCAATGGGATCTTAAGTCTCCGATCAAAGCTGGTCTTAGGAACTAGTTGGTAGAGCAAAAGCAGACACACTTCTGAGAAGGCTACCTCATTCTCTGAGAAAGCCCATTTGATCACTGCCACTTCTCTTGGGGTATGGCCCACATAATGGGAAGGACGGCCAAGAAGCACATGGACCAATGATGATCCATGGTGGCCACAACTTAGTGGTGCTGAGAGAGGTACAGAGTGGGGAAAGGGGTTGTTAATGCTCCCTTTAGTTTCATGATACAAACAGAAACAGCATCCCTGTGAAGTCTGCTTTACAACTTTACTGCTCTACTTGGGTCCTACTTATGAAGCCACACCTTCTGGTGAATGAAGAAGACGAGCAGCTGCGGGATTCTTACAGGTCCCCGGGCATCTTCCGGCACTCTACCGTCAGCAGGAGTCAAGAGCGTGGGGAGCCTGGCACACGTCCAGTCCAGGCAGTGGCTGACCCTGGTCCCTCACTGAGCTGCTCTCACTTGGGATCAGGCAAGCCACTCAGAATTTTTTTCTTTCTAGTAGAATGCTTAAAGTCAACTAAAAAAAGAAGTTAAGTGAGATGGAAGCCTACTTCTTTCTCTTCCTCTGTGGAATTAGGACAAGGAATAACAGGAAAGGCAAAAGGAGAAAAAGGGGCTGTCTTAAAGAAATCATTTCTCTCATCTTACCAGTACTTTTTTTGAAATAAATTCTAAGCACCACACAGCACCCTATCCAAGGCTGTAAGAACCTGTCGTGTTGCAAACAATTCCCATCCATTAATAATATAAAAATAGACTCCCTGAAGGAAAGGGAGCAATGGAGCTACTTAGAAAATTCTGTGTGTAGTCCACAGCTGTCAAACAGCTGAGTCGAGTGGTACCTGGTGAGCAGAAGGGCAGGGCTCCAGTCAGAACACCGCTGAAACATTATGCTTCATGTTTGCCAGAAGTCACTCCTTCATTGTGGAAGCATAAGACACTATCTTGAGGCTTTCAAAATAATTACTTGAAATAACTGGAATAGGAAAGCCCTATTCCCCGCTCCCCAAATATTGAGATGATGTTGTTTAATAAATATACCATCTACTATTTTCAGATATAAACAAAAAGAATTTGGAGGTTTGTGTTCCAAGGACAAAGCCTGCTGCAGCTGAAGTTGCCTTGGTAAGCTGTTAAAGCTGATCTTCCAACAAAATGCCTACAAGAAATCCAGTGGGGAAAGCAGTGATACTGCCTTTTATTTGTGAAACACTTTGATCTGTTCCTCCATTTAACATGCAAGGCACCTTTAAGGCAGAGGGTGCAAAGGAGCTGAGGGGCTGGTGACCAGGGTCACCAGGTTTGGAAGGGATATGGTGAGAACCAGAACCCAATCTTCCTCCCTCCGCAGATACTGCTGCCTGACCACCATGGCACTCCTAGGGCTGGAGAGGGGAGGTGGGGCCAGAGAGAGAAAGGGAAGCCACTGCTGAGAAATCCACATTCAGAACCCTCTAGTTAGAATGTTTTGTCATTAAATGATTTCAATCATGAAGAGGTCAACAGACAAACTGCAAATGGATCCACATCAGAAAGAACAAATCCATGTACTTTCAAACATACAAGCCTGCAAAGCTGGAAGGAAACCCAAATTTGATGGTGTTAGCTCCCCACCCTCACTGGGAGGAGTGAGCCCTCTCCAGCCCACAGGGAGTTCTCAGGTGAGTTGTCTCTGTGGTGGCCCAGGGCTTTCCTCTATCCAGGCAGCTGCAGTGGGCCTCTGCCTGCATGTCGTCCCAACTACCATGGCCAGCTTTACGTACCAGCTCCACCACCGACCGAGACCAAGCATGCACTACATGTGGAGCAATGCTCACGGAAGCCAACTGATTTTATTTTCTTCAGTCTTTAAAACTCTCTGCAGAGGAGCAGTTTCATTTTGGTTTTGAGGGAATGAGGCTCTGAGAATTCGGGCTGCCTACGAAGGCGAGTCAAGATGTGGATCGATTTGATGCCCGGCTCTGAAGCCTGCAATGTGCTCCCCACTGCTACCTTTCTTTTTCTTTGTCTACGGAGGTTTTTCACCTTGGCACTGCTGATATTTGGGGTCACACTGCTTTTGGCAGTGAGGACTAACCTGTGCACTGTAGGATTATAGCAGCTGCCTGGCCTCCCACCACTAGGTGCCAGTAGCTTCCTCCCTCCACAAAGCTGTGACAACCCTACATGCCTCCGAACCCTGCGAATGTCCCTTGCCCCTGGCTGAGAACTACTGGTCTAACCATTGACTCAGTCGCTATGCAACCTACTGTATTTCAATCTCTACTCTTTGTGTCATCTTTAGAAAATACATGTTTTAGTCAGTTTTTTTCACTGCTGTGACCAAACGACCTGACAAGAACAATTTAGAGGAGAAAAATTTATTTGGGGTTCACAGTTTCAGAAGCCTCAGTCCAGAGACAGCCAATTCCTTTGCTCTGTGCCACAGCTGAGGCAGAACATCAAGATGGAGGATCATGGCACAGGAAAACAACTCAAGGTGATTAGAAAGCAGAGATGACCCTCAGCAGAGACAAAATATATACCCCCAAGGCATGTTCCCAATGACTCACCTCCTCCAGCCACACCCTAACTGCTTGCAGTTATACCACAGTTAATCCCTATCAGTGGATTAATGTGCTCATTAGGTTGAGGCTCTTATAACCCAGTCATTTCACCTCTCAACCTCCTTGCATAGTCTCATAATGAGGTTTGTGGGGACAACTCATATCTAAATCATAACATGCTTGCAAAATCTTAAGTTCTCTGTTGCTACTGCTTTGTTTTGGTTTCTTCAGGTCAGTAGGAGCAACCAGAAGGAGCATCAGATAAATGACAAGAAACAAAATATCTGGGACATCCTTAAAGAATCATTTCTTGTCTATCTGAAATGAAATGGAATTGGGCACCCTATACTTTTATTTGCCAAATCTAGTGAGCCTGCTTTAGAGGATCCTGAAAAACAAGTCACCTCATTCGTACAGTTTGGATGACAGAAAAGCAGGCTGGAGGTGCTCTGCATTTCAGACAGCCTGGGGGTGACGAGCCCACTACGTGTGAGCTGTGAAATGTGTTGGCTTCCCTCTGCTCTGCCTCTTGTGGCTCTGGGTTTACTACTCACTCATTTTAACTTAATGTGTCCTCTGCCCAGAGATGTTGTTGACTTGTCTAGCAATCGTTGGTGATTATAAAAAGAAAAAGAAAGGTCTTCTTTCCCTGACCAGTATTCATGAACTACATGACATTCTGGCTTCCCAGTCCCCTGCCAACTCAGAATATCACTGCATCACAACATTCTCTACACAATGTTACCACATCATGTCTCAGTGACTACTCTCCCCAACCTGCCTTACACTTTAGGGACTGATTACCTTCATTATTCCCAGAAACCCATAGGCTGCCAAGCTCTTGCTTAATTTATTCCCCTTTCATTCGCCTACCTTCTTGCTGTTCCTCAGTCCCCCTGCCCCAACTTGGAGAAAAGGGCACACATGGCCCAACATAGAGGAGTATGAGGTGTGCGAGGATCTTGTTTGTTCAGAGCACCCCACAGTCCACAGGCAAACCACTAACATACAGGTGCACATACAAGGTTTGCCCTTCTGTAAGGACCACAGGACTTTATAAATCTTCTGGGGCTTCTATTCTATGTTGTTGTACACAGTCCTGAGGTCCTGCTCTGCTTTCTTGACAGAGCCTCTAATTTGCCCAGCTTGTGCTGCTCCTTCCTCATGCTCAATTCCTACTGTCATCTGCAGTCAGCAGCTCAGGGAAAACCTCACCCCCCCTTCTTCCCTTTCTGAGCTGGACTCTGTGCTGGACCTGGAGAGAGAAACAGCACTGAGGCCTGGCTGCTGCCCTGGAAGCTCATGGTCCAGCAACCACACACGAGGGACACTGAGGATCCTGAATGGAAATGACATACTTTTAAGAAGCAACCTAAAAAAGATAATTTTAGAAATGACAAACAATAAACCACAGGGTTTAAGCAGAGAGATATGATCTGAAAAGAGATGCTCCTGTATCCTCTAAAAGGCAACAGACACTTTAATTTGGCCCCGATGTCAGCATTCTGACCATTTTAACAATTCTCAAAGCACTTTATGTACATAAGTTTTATATTTTTAGTAGAAGCACAGTTTATCATTACTTATATTCTACAATGCTGTCAGTATAAATTTGAGCACAAAGTAAGCAGGTAATATTAATCATAATTTAGTAGTGAATATAAGAATATATGCATTAATATATAAAATCTTCATACAGAAAAAAGGGTCCTAAGGAAAGGGTAAAAAGTGGGAGGGTCTTTTATGAACTTAAACCAAAGAGCAACTGTTTGGTGGAGGTACTGCTTTAGCCCCCTGAAGAGATGTGGCTCTCGTCATCAAGTGCTTACCTAAAGTCGACTTTGACATACGCACAACTCTTACCTCAGAATACAGCACTGGTTTAATTTTATTAGACTGATGATATTTCAAAAGTACTGAGAAAAAGAGCCCAGGCCTCAACTCATGTGGCCACTTCAGCAGAACTAATGGTGACAGCTGAATGACATCAACCCTTTGCAATTAGAGAACTTTCACAAACTGCAAAGCATTTCACGACCGTTTTCACAACAATCTTCTGAGATAGGGCTAGGTCGTGTCATTTAAAAGTTAATTCTGATTAAGTATTATATTCACATGTTCAGACCTCGAAAGGTACATCAGTACATTAGGTAAGAACTCCCTCCCCACCTCACACCCCCAGACACCAGAGCGAACACCACTGTAAGGCTGTGGACCCTCGAGCAGGTACTGACTAAACAGAAGCACACACAAGTGTGCTTGCTCTTTCCTTTTTTTTTTTTTTTTTTTTTTTTTAGTTGTAGATGGACACAATACCTTTATTTCATTTATTTACTTTTATGTGGTGCTGCGATGGAACCCAGCCTCGCATGTACTAGGCAAGCGCTCCATGCGGAGCCACAACCCAGCCCTTGTTCCTTCCCTTAACGCTAAAGGCAATTCACTGCACTCACAGGTCTTCCCCTTGCTTTCGTCACTCGATTAAACAGAGTTCCCATGATGTGTGAAGACCTATCTCCTCCCTTCCTACAACTGCCATGCTCCAAGGTGTGGCACCACAGGAAGATCACACACGGGGGAGCCGTTGGCAGAGCCTGGTGCCAACCTGAGTCATGTTATTCCCGGCATCATAATCCCACTGGAAATTAAGGCTGCACCATCATAAAAGTGGCAAGGTAGGGGTGCAGTCATTTTAACTACACTGGCCAATCCCCTCAAAAACGGAGGATGTGGGCTGTGTTCCCCAAAGTGACCGCTTCTCATGAATCTGTTCTTCTCATGGGCATCACAGTATGTATGAAGCATTCTCTTTCACACTGTTAACGATCTTTGTGAGATGTGCGCTCAATGTTTTTCTTAAATAAAAGGACTCAAATGAGAAATTTTTACTACTGAGACGGGCACATTTTGGAGTAATATTTCTATTTCCCTGAGACAAACTAGGTGACTTTAGGTATCTTTTCCTTTAGAAATACACTCTGTACTGTGGTTATGGTAGTAACAAAAAAATGCCCAAAAAATTAAGCAAGGAGGAAAAGACATCTGAGTAGCAGTGTGGATAAACTAACAAATGTAAATGAAAAATGTAAATTTTACTTTTGTAAATGGAAAAAAAAAAAAAAAATTTGTGTCACTGGAGTGGTTAAAATCACCCTTTCATGGGATCAAAAAAGTTCCAAGGGGGAAAACACTCCAGCTCACACATCTGTAGTATTTTTGTTGTCTTGATTTTCTAAAGATGGTATGTCTTGGCCTCTGCAAAACACCCAGCAACGCATCCCTTTCCTTTCGTTCTCCAAGTGGCTCTGTTAGTACCGCCCTGGGGCCAGCACTGACTGCAGAGCTGCTAGAGGCCTCTAATTGCAAAGCCCTTGCAAGGATTGAACTTGATCATTCACTGAATTGTTGAGTTGATGGGATTCGTGTAGCTGGTTATAAATTGATAATCTAAATTAATTCATTCAAGCAGAAATCGATTCTGTGACTCCTCGAGAGCTTGTAATAATGCTTACCTCCCACTGCTCTCTGCATCCTCTGCTTCATAATGCTGGTCGGAAACAGCTGGATTCAGGTGACCTGCTAGCTCATTAAATTTGCTCCACGTGCCTTCTGGTAAATGATATTAAGCTGAAATGTCCTAACGTTGATTTTTTTTCTTTAATTTTATGACAGAAATAACCTAATTTGTAACACAAAATAACAATCTCTTTGGATTACTTTGCCTTGTTAAAATATTTTATGCATTTTTCATTTACACGAAGGTAATGGAAAAACACTTAAACTATCTGTTATTTAAGCCACGAGAGATATGTTACTGAAAGTCTGGTAGCTGCAAAAATGATTGTCTTCTCATAGTCTTTACTTTATATCTGTAATAAAAGGCAGACAATTCAATTCATTGGTTAGTAAATAAAGCAGGATAGTTTTTATTTTATTTTCTCTGCCTTGCAAGAACTAAAATCAGATTGCTTTTTAAATTCATTTAGAAATAGGACTCATTACTTTCCTTCTCTGTTTCTAATCTGAAGTGTCTAATGTCCATTCAGAGCCTCACATTTTATTCATCAACAGAAGTTGTAACCTAGTTCTAGATCTCATACTGAAAGAATCATTTTCCGGTGATTCTCTCCCTGTGAACATAGGTCAAATAATGAAATCAGAGCACCTGCTTTCTGTGCACTGGAGACTATTAAGTGCTAATTTCTAGTAACCTCCTGACTTCATTGCCTTTTCTGAATATATTTAAAAAAAAAAAAAAAACCACTAGAATGGTTGGACAACATGGGTAAAATGTTTTCTAAGACCATCAGCAACCAATCATTTTTATCACTGCAAGTGGTAAAGCATTTCTCAAAACATGGAAGGTGATTAATTGAAATCTCCAATTCTCTGTCTCTTCAAATGCTCTACCACTTACCTAGATACCTGATCATCATTTTATGACCATAACATCTACCACTCTTAAAAGGTAGGATAATGGTTTACTGGCCTGCCTTTTCCAAAGGGAAGGAATCACCATGCCAGAGACTCTAAACAGGCTGATTTAAAAATAACGTAACATCATGAAACTTATAAACATATTAATTCTGAACATAAAAATGGGCACGTATTTTTTCTAAATATGATCCTTTATCATGGGAAGGTATTTAAAAAGAAATTATTTTGAAAGTTTCTAAAGATCCTGTTTATATCACATTAAGAATAAAAGTGAGAAAAACTTAGATCCTATCTAAAAATAAAAATAAAAAAAAATGGCTGAAGATGTGGCTTGGTGGGTTCAATCCTCAGTACCAAAACAGAAAAAAAAAAAAAAAAAAAAAAAAGAATAAGTGAATCTTTAATCCTAATCCTTAAAAATTAGGTTTCCTTTAGAGGTCTGCATCTCACTCATTTTGAATGAGCGACTGCACTGTGCGTTTTTATTGTGAGATATATACCTCAACATAGAACTAATGTTTAAGCAATCACTCGAAATACAAATAGGTGTCTCTCATTGAGCACAGTTTGCTAAGGTGGAAGAAAGGGAGAGGAAAGAAGAAAGTCCTCAGATCACCTCACAGGGCCTGGTCAATGGCCCTCGGTCAACCAGTGGCAAGAGGACGGGACTCGAGGCCTTCCCTTCTTCCCTCACCCTCTGCATTTCCCATCTCACTCTCTGTCTGAATGTTTTCTTTAAAAAAATTAAAATAAAAGAGGTAGGCAAAAATCATTGATAATTTCTATGAAAATGTTAATCTAGAAAAAAATGAAAGATAATAGAGTAGATGTACAATGAGCTAAAAAGTAGATGACCCAGAGCTAAACACACCACTGTCAACAAAATAGTTGAACTGAAGTAAAAGACTACTTTCTTAGAGGATAAGTGTTAAATTTTCTCTGGTTGCCTAACACCTTTATCTTGGATGGGTTCACTGCACAGAGTGCCCACCCAAACCCTGACCTTGTCCAAGGTACAATCACACCAGGTAGGTGACAGCTGTAGCCTCGACCCAGCCTCCCGGGTGGCCCTGCTGTGACCCTCCAACTCTTCTCTCAGGGCAGCCATGGTGCTGCTTTAAAACACAGGTGCTCTTCCAGTAGGCCCAGGCCTCCACAGCTCCTGTGCCCTCAAATCCAACTCAAATGGCAAGGCTGCCAAGTCCTGCCTTCCTTCTAGGCTTCTCTCTTACTCAACTAAGAAAGAGTCACACTATCCTTTAAATTCTGCAAACTTGCAAATACCACTCAGCGACTAAGAAATTGTCAATTAACAAAATATTCAGGGAAGTGAGTAACTTCATGATTTAAAACAATGTTTTCACCCAGTAAGTCAGACAAAGAAAACACTCCAACGTGTTCTTAAACAAGCAGCAACAGAACCAGAGTTCTTAGTTCTATGTTTGAATACTTTTCTAATCTCCTTGGAATTTCTCTACTTTTATGTGTAGGCAGTTGGTAAATTGGTAATAAGCCTCTATCCCTTTATTGTTTTAAAAAAGTGCTACTTGGTCTTCAACTTCACACCCAGAATTCTGGGCAAAATACATGGTCGTTGCTCACAGACTGCACATGCCCTCCGTGAGATTCCCAGGTCCTGAATGCCACGTCAGCTTTGAAAACAGTTTCCTGATCACAGGACACTATCAGAAGCGAACTGAGATGCTCCAGCCGCTATCATCTCAAATTGGAAATACTCAGCCGCGGCAGTGCACAGCCTGGCTCCCAGCAGAGGGTTGCACTCTGCACAGCAGCGCCCCGGCCGCAACCTGCCCTACACCCATCCTACACCCGTCCTCAGTGCTGCTTTTAGTATGGACACAAGCTCTCTGGAAACGTCTGCTTTAGTCACCTTCGTGGCTCTTCTGGCATTTCTTCACTGTCGATTTGCTGGCTTTTTGGCCAACAGCACCTTGACTCGGATTTTGTTTGTTATCTTTGTGTAACTCTTAATTAGACATAACTTCGAACTTTCAATTGGTATGGAGAGCACAAAGAACTCTTACACTTGTATCTCAATCCTCCTTGTAAATGTTCTGTTAATATTTCTTTTATCTACTCTTTCTTTCTATACACACATTATTTCTTCTTTCATGAACCACTGGAGAGTAATTTGCAGAGTTGATGCCCTTTTACCTGTAAATACTTCTTTGTGAGCTTCCTAGGAATGTGGACTTTCTCTTATATAGCCACAGAAAAACTTTCAAGGCCTAGAATTTTAAATGATGCAATAAAACAGTAATGAAAAGAAAAGAGATCCTGGTCCAGGATCCCACAGGCCCAGGCATTTAAGGGTGTCTGTTAATCTCCTTTACTCTGGTCAGTTCCCTAGTCTGTCTCTCATGCTCTTCTCATTTACTACACGTATTGGCTAGTCATTTAGTAGAATGTTTGTTAAGCATGGGTTTATCCTATTTGAACTGTTTTTCCACATTCCATATCTACAAAGCATTTTCCATTCGTTTCAACCACTTAAAGCCCAGCTCAGAATACATTTTCCAAAGAGTCCTCCCTTAGGCTGGGAACACTGCTCACTGTTACCTGCTGAATACATCTTGCCTTATTCTAACACTTCAGTTTCCCTCGTATTTTTCAAAACTTACTTTACTGAGGTATAATTTATACTCATTTTAAGTGGACACATTTTAAGTGAATGGTTCATTTACGGTTTACTGAATTTTGACAAATATGTAGCCTTGTGACCATTGCCACAGATAAGAGTTGGAACAATTCCATCACCCCCAAAAGTTTCCTCCTGTCCCAGTCCCAGGAAACCATAGGTCTGGCTCCTTCCTATGGATGAGGATTGCCTAGTCTAGACTGTAAAATAAATGAGATTGTACAGCATGTTCTCTTTTGTTTCCAGCTACTTTTGTTCAGTGTAATGTTTCTGAGATTCTTCTATGTTGTATATTTCAGTGGTTCACTTGATTGCAGAGTAATATTCCATTTTAGAGATAATTAGTCTCAATTCACCTGGGTGTTAGGATTCTTTTTAGCTTCTGACTTACGAACAGAACTACCGTAAGCATTCATATATAAATCTTTGCATGGACATATGCTTTTATTGCTCTCAGGTAAATTCCTAGGAGTAGAAATGTTGGGTCATATGGTAAGTAAGTATATGTTTAATTTTATAAGAAACTGTTAAGCTGTTTTCTAAACTGGCTGTACCACTTGACATTCCCACCAGCAATGCATGACAATTCCAGATGCTTCACATCCTCACTAACATTTGGCATTCTTAGTCTTCTTCATTTTATCCCTTCCAGTGGGTGTACAGTAGCATGTCATTATGAGTTTAATTTGCATTTCCCTGGTGACTCGTGATGTGTAGCATCATTTCATGTGTCTTTTAGCAGTTTGAATATTTTGTTTATATATTTTTACTTGGTTCTGTTTTCTTAAAATCCAGTGGTAGCTGTACTTTGTATATTCTGGACTTAAGTCTTTGGTCAGGTACCTGTACAGCAAATATTTTCTCCTAGTGTGTGCCCCCCCTCTTTTGAATGGGATCTTTTGCAGAGTAGAAGCTATCAATTCTGATAGAGTTCAAATAACATTTTGTTTTATGGTTCATACTCTCTGTGTCCTTGCTAAGCAGCTGAGGCCCACACCAAGGTCAGGGAGGCTTTCTCTTGCATCTTCTAGTAGGTTTCATAGTTTCAGCTTTCATATTAATTACTTCTACAGTCCACTTCAAGTTCAGCTTTGTGAAGAGCAAGAGGTAAGGTCTGGGTTCAGGTTTTCCTCATGTGGCTGTCCAAACAGTTCAGCACCATCTGTTGAGATGTGATGGTATCCTTTTACCTTTGGATACCATCACAGAAAACCTACTAACAGTAGAGGGGTGGGTTTATTCCTATTTGTGTACCAAAGCCACCCAGTTTTTCTTACGCAGCTTCATGGTTAAGGCTTGAAGTCAGTAGTTTAAACCTTCTGCATTTTCCTCCCTCCCTTCCTTATTTTTTCCAGTCTTTTCCTCTGTGAGCTTCTGTTCAGATAGGTTTTAGTCTGTTATCTTCGAGTTCACTAGAGTTTTCTTTTATATAGCATTTAATATCCTGTTAAGCCAATCCAGTGAAATTTTTGTTTTGTGTTCTAATCTTCAGCTTTAGAAGTTCCAATGGTTCTATTACAAATTTCCCATTTCACCTTACATTTTGTTCATATTTTTCTTTTAATCTTTGAGTATACTAAGAACAGGTTACCTACAGTTCTTATAGGTTAGTTCCATCCTCTCTAGCATGTCCAGTCAAGTAACTAATTTTGCTCCTGATTATGGGTCACACTGTGTACTTCTTTCCATGTCAGGTTATTGGATGACAGATAACATAAATGTATGATACTAGATATTTGGGTTTTCTGACTTCATTTTAGAGAGCTGAGGTTCATTTTGACTGTAGTTACCTTTATTTGTGGATCAGCTTGATTCTTCTGAGGGTGCTGTTAAGCTTTGCTAGGCAGGATCGAGAACAGCCCTACTACTGAGGCACGGTCCTTCTGGGAACTCTGCTGGATGCCAAGGACAGCCATGAGCTTTCGCCACCCACCAGCAGAAGCTTGAATGGCGCTGGCCCAGAGTGCCCTCCACAGTGATTCTCCACAAGCTGTTCTCCCTGGCCTCCTGAATCTGCACTGGCGTTTGGACTGGCACTCAGCTGAACCTCCAGGAAGCCCAAGCAGATCTCTGGAGCTCTGTATCTGTGCAGTTCCTCCCTTCCTTGTGCTCCCTGCTCTGCAAGTCCCAGCTTCAGACCGTTAGCTCCTCGGGTGAGTCTGCTGGGCTCTTTGGGTGGTTTTCCTTGAACTATGACACCTGCAAAAGGAACACGGTGTGGCTCGCCCTGTCCCTCTTGTCCTAGGATCAAGGTCTTGCACGCCCAGGTCTAATAATCTGAGAACACTATTTCACGTATTCTTTCCAGTGTTCTAGGTTTGCTTTATCGAATGTCAGGAGGGCAGGTCCTACACCAGTTCCTCCTGCATGGGGAGAAAGGGAAGTCCTTTTTCTTCTGTTTAATCTCTACTTATGTAAATATTTTATAGGTGGACATAGACTTTTTTTTTTTATTCAGGAAATACCTTGCATAGGACATTACATAGAATAAATGTTTAATAACTGACTGCTGAATATGAGAATGGCTAGTACTATGTATTGTAGGTTTCCTTGGCCTCTGAATGTACACGCATTGGCAGATGAAGTGGCCTGCTGAAGCATGCACCTTCTTATTGACAGAGCTGTGGCTTATATGTGCTGGTGCCTGAAAGATTATTGTAAGACCTTAATGCACAGGCTCTGGACGATCACATCCATACACTATTTAAAATAAATAAATTCTAACTTTTCCAAGTGGGAGGGTCCATCATCTGCATTTCCCTCCTTTGACACAAGTCTGAAGTTTCACCTTATGCTACTCTAACAGTGTATGTTGACATTACACAGCTTTTGCACACGAATCTCCAGCTTGCCATGTAAACAAGTTGTTTTCCCCCCATGCCATTTTTCTCTCTCTGCCTGGAGCATTCTTGTGCCATTAAGATCCTTGAAGAGCCTCTTTCCTTCCTAGTACCTTGGCCTTTTAGCTGTGTGATCCGTTTGCTGGCTGCTTGTTTACTGCCGTCTCAGTTAGAAAAGGTGCTCTGTAGTCAAAAGCAGCTTTGTTTAGCTCACAGATGGGGCCCAGGTACTCAGACCAGAGCCTAGCAGAAGACTCAGGACATTTTTGCTGGATGAATAAATGCACCTTCTTCATTCCTCAGCTGCAATTGCTACTTACCACTTGTAAAAAGCATGATCTCAGCTCTTGCTGAATGCGGCAATGCAGGGGTGGGGAGGGACAGCCCCGAATCCCTTACTAGCTTTCCTGCTTCTATTCTAAGCTGAGGAGTTCTAATTTACTTGAGGTTCATGCAGAATAATGAACTTTGGCCCTATTCTTTTGAAACCATTGTAATAAGATTGATCAGAGTCAGGGAACTTGTTGAGGGGATGTGAAACACTGAATACTGGTTCTGACTCAGTACGTATGTCTCTCCTACATCTGAGAGTTTAAGTAGAAGTAGACTAAGTGACGTCTACTAAGTAGACTAAGTAGACCAAAAAGATTTAGTGGGCTCAGAAATGTTAGAAAAATCACTGATCATAAAATTCAACTACTTCATAATATCTATGGAAAGTCTATTAAGTTAAGGATAAATTTAGGAAATGTTGAAGAATTGCCATTTTAAATTTAGTGACCAATACTGAACACTTATATTTTAAAGAAAAAAAATGCCAATCCTATAATGCAAGTACCTCATTTTAAATAGAAAATTATCATTCTTGACTGAACTGCTCCTTACTGAAACGGTGATTACTTATTTTGAAAATAAAATAATCTAACTGCTATTAGATTTGCAATTCTCTAAATTTTACTGGTGCCAAAGCATTTAAAATATACAGTTCTAGAAATCAAGGCATTACAGGAGGTAAACTAGTTTAAAACAGAACCATTTAATCTTTGAAACACTCCATGCTATTAATCTAGCTTGAGCTGAACTGTGGGTACAAAGACAGCCACAGCAAGGCCAGAAAAGTTTGGGTCTCCAGGCGTTTGTCTTTGTGGTCTTAGTTACCTAGCTTTGCAAACTGTAACTTTCTCACAGTTTGACTGAATTGTTATAAGCAGGTTATTAAATAAACTAGAAAATTCAATATGCAATACGCTGAACTAGAACATCGGACACCGGTGTCATCTGCTAGTGCCCTTGGTTCCGCACCAGTTCTTTCCCGGGACTTCTCGGATTTCATCGCTCTTTGCTGAGTGGCAGCTCAGCAGCCCCCTCACCTTCATGGCACCACCAATGTATCTGGGCCATCTGTGTCCCGAAGATAAGGGAGGAAAGATCAGCACTTCCCCTTCCCCATGTGCTCAGCTGCCATTCTTCAGAAAATACACAGAAGAACAGATTGCAGTTCATCCACAGGGCAATCCCACATTTCACCACACGGTATGGGGCACGATTCTCATCCAAGCACATCTGAGGTCCTCTGAAGACTGAATGCCAAAGTCAAGAGTTGACTTCTGTAAGAGCCATTGTGCCATTTGTGAACGCTCATGGCAAAGTTTCCCGCAAATCACTTGTGCAAATATAAGTTCAAAAGGAGCTCAGCCTATAACATTTTACACTGTGTACGAATTATCTGTGGAGTTATAAAAACTTTGGTTGAAGTTTTCAGAAAACCCTGTCAATTCTTTTGTTTCTGAAAGAAATTTCTGTTGTCATACATACAATTTCAAAATGTTAAACAGCATGTAGAAATGGAATATAATCAGAAGAGTGTCAAAGTGAATCAAATCAAGGAGTTTAAGAGAAAAAAAGATAAAATTAAAACAAATTTACTTTAAAAACTACAATTTTGCTGGAGTATTTTACATCCCCTTGGCAACTGCCCAATTTAACCAAAGCTGATCATGTTAAATGTGGTGGAGCGTGGGTAAGGTACTAAGAACACCATTTGGCGACAGACTCAGGATGCACATGAGGAAGTGGTGGGCCTGTGCACACGGAACGCTCCACTTCTGTACACCTAGCGCCACAGGGCTGCCAGCTCCACTGCTGTCTACTGCCTTCCTTCACCTCTGCAAGAACCTTCACAACCACATCAACACTATGGTGAGAACCCACCAAGACTTTTTCTAATCACAGAATCGTGGTAAAGCATGATTTCAGAAAATCTTAGGCAGTTCAGGGCACATTCAAGCTGCTGCTGTCTACATTTCAGGAAAATTTATGAGAGAATATCTGTTTGATTAAATTAATTTACCATATGATAAGGTTCATAAAAGAGGTAAAGAAATGAATATGGCAAAGCATCAATTTTCATGAGTAAGAAAAACAACTATAATACCTAAAATGCCAAGTTCATAAAATATTCAAAAGAAATAATAGGTGAATTACCTGTCTGCCTTTTCTTGCTTTTTGAATCATATGTGAGCTACAGGTTAAATAGAATCAATGGGGCCTATGTTGATTGTATGTCATGTTGAGTTTTGAGAAACCTATGCAAGCCTGTGACTACACTGCCATCATCAAGATATAGCATGTTACCAGTGCATCAAGAAGGTCCTCGTGTCCGCCTGCAGTAATTCCCCACGTCAAGGCAATCAAAGATCTGTTTCCAGGTCCCAGAGGTTTGCCTTTTCTGGAGATTTAACACGTCCAATCACACAGAATGCTCTTGTTTGTGTCTGGATTCTTTCATGCTGAGGTTCATCTGCGTTACTAGCTCAGGCCTTTCTAAGTAACGTTCCACTGAGCATAAATTATCAGCTCATCTTTTGATGTTTGAGTTCATCTGTTGTTTCTCCCCCTGCCCTCTCTCTTTCTTTGTGGTCTGTGGAGTGAACCCAGGGCCTTGAATATACTAGGCAAGTACCCTTACCACTGAGTGATATCCCCAGCCCTTTTTATTTTATTTTGAGACAGGGGCTTCCTAAGTTGCTCAGGCTGGCCTTGAACTTGTGATCCTCCTTAGTTGCTAGAAATTATAGGTGTGTATGCCATTGTACCAGGCTGTTTTGAGTTATCCCTAACTTCTGATTATTCTGAACAATGTTGCCATAAGCATTCATGAACAAGGTTTTGTGTGGATGTATGTTTTCATTTCTCTGGGGTAAATACCTAGCAGTGGAACTGTTCGGTTGCAAGGTAGCATGTTTAATTTTATAAGAACTTGTCAGTTTCCCAAAGTGACTATACCATTTTACATTCCCACCATCAGCATCCAACAGTTCTGGAAGACCACATCCTTGTTAACATTTGGTATTGTTAGCCTTTACATGTTTTAGCTGTTTTAATACATGTGTTGTTTAACAGCACTTCCCAGATGACTGCTAACATTGAGCCACACTTCATGTACTTACTGGCCACTCGTATATTGTCTTTTGCCATTTTTTTCTTTTTTTTTAAAATGGACTGGCTTTGAGTAGTGATTTGCTCTTTGAGTACTCTGGAACAAAATACTAGGTAAGATATAAATGTGTACATATTTATGTGACTTTTCTCAGTGTTTAAAATATTATCTTTTGAGAGGAAAATCTTTCAACTTCAAAGAAACTAAATTTATCATTATTTTTTTCTTTTACTGTTTGTATTCTACAATGTTATTTTAAAAAATCTCCAAATAGTCCATGGTCAGAAAGAATTTCTCCAATGTTTTGTTCCAGAAGGTACTTAAATATTTAGGTTTTAATCTGTTTTGAGTTAATTCCATTAATGATGCAAGGGTCACAGCACCCCACCAACCCTCCCCCAATATGGATATACAAATATTCCAGAACTATTCTCTAAGATCATTCTTTCTACCTTGGCACCCTGTTGTATAATCAACTGACCACATGCATACCTGTGTGGGTCAGTTCCTTGTCATTCTACTATGATCCATGCCTCTACCTCTCTCAATTGCTGTGGCTTTATAGTAGGTCCTGGCATCAGTAGTGCATGCCTTCCAAGAGTTTTCTTTTTCAAAACTGTTTTGGTTATTATAGGTTTTGGGCATTCCCATACAAATTTTAGAAACAGTCTACCAATTTCTACCAAAACCCTCCTAGGATTTTGATTGGGATTGGGTTAAATCTGCATCAATTTGCAGAGAATTGACATTTAGCAACTTGAGTGCTCTCATCTGTGAATGTGGAATCACACTTTAGGTTTCCTTTAATTCCTCTGAGTGGTATTTTACAGGTCTTGAATATATTTTGAATATATTTAAAAATTATCCCATAGCATTTCAATTTTTTTCTCATGTAATTTCTCCTAGAGTTGCTTTAAAATTTAATTTCATTGGCTGTATTTTTCCACCTTTTAATTAGGCCGCAGGGACTCAAGACAGGCAGTTTTACTATCCCTTTAGAGTTCCCGTCGTGCACTCTTCTCTTCAAGAATTTCCTTTCTGTCACAGAGAGAAGACATTCTCATATTGCTTAAACAGGGCGTGATTAATAGGGAAGGGCCGTGTGATGTTCCTGCCAACGTGGCTTTCTTCCCAACATACACTCTCACGGCGAGATGGACATAGAGCCCTACATGGGGCTCCTGGTTTCCCGCGTACTCACCGGGTTTGTAATAGAGTGAGACCCATAATAATTATTCCACCATTCTCTTCACATGGCTATAATAAATTTGACAGACACTGATGATGTTATCATCTATCAAAGGAGCTGAAAAAATCAATGTGATCTTAACACCTTTGGACTTATCTTTGTGTAGATTAAAAGCCTGAAAAAATTCACCTGCTTTCTAAGCAGTAACACCTTTCCAATGCTAAATGTGTTTTGGTAATGTGCATTGTAATATATTTGTGGTGCTATATCAACTGGAGTATTTAATTTGTCATTGAAACAAATATATAATATTTGGTCAAAATACTTGATATTGATGTTATCATCTAAAATAGTAAATATTTTTAAAAGTTTGAATATGCCTTAACATGAATGGTACTAGATTTACTATTTTAAATATATCACATATTAAAATGTGATGTTCATATATATTAGCCTGTTAAATGGTACAGAAGAAAGATCAACACAACACTGTTTAAAAAAAAAAAATCTCACTTCTTTCCCCCTTTCTTTTGGGAACTTTCTAACTGTAAAAAAGTAGAAAAATAAACATGACTTTGATCTACAACATACATGGCATATGTTTTACTCACATACTCATTTAGAACTATCTTGAGTATATATGTGGGTGCATCTAAATCTATAGTTTTAAGAACTAAGGAAAATATGAAGTTAGTGCCAGCTTTCTATATCTACTGTAACAAAATGTGATAGTATGTGTATTAGTCGGGGTTCTCTAGAGGAACAGAACCAACAGGAGTCTGATTATAAAAAGGGGATTTATTAGCTTGGCTTACGTGACCAGAGAGAGGTTGGATAGTCCACAATGGCTGTCGGCAGGCTGGAGAGCTGAAGGAACCAGTAGCTAGAGTTGCTTTAAAAAAGTCTAAGAAGCTGACATCTCAGAACAAGAGGGATCAATGATGCTACCCCAGATCAGGACCAAAGGCTTCTGGAAACTCCCTGGAGAACCACTGGCAGAGTTCACTTTGGAAGAGTGAAGGAGCTAGGGACTGATGTCCTCAGGCAATCGCAGCAGCAACCGAGAACCCGTTCCAGAAGAATACAGCATGCATCTGCTGCTGCTTCCTTGTTCTTCCATCTTTTATTCCATTCAAGATTCTGATCTATTGGATGGTGCTGCCCACACTTAGGGAGGGTCTCCACTTCGTTTGCTATCCCACATGTCAGCCATTCCTAGACACACCCTCAAGGACACACCCAGAAACCTCTTGACTCTTCAGCATCTCTTAATCCAATCAAGTTGACAATTCAAATTAGCTATGACACTAGGTTTCTTATTTTGAGAGAGAAAACCTAGAGATGCTTCCAAAACCAACTGTATTTGCTAGATAGCAGACTATAGTGAAATTGTTGCAGAGAATGGAAATTATAAAACAGATGGCATTCATGAATGGGGGCTACTATTCAGTGATTAGGTTAATTTTACTCTTACATTTTCATATATTACATTACTGATTTATGAACTAATAATTTGTAAACTAATGCTGCCCAAGAAACAATATTCACTAAGTAGCTTCTTTGGAGCATTTAAACTTTATTTTGGTGACAATTCTTAATTTAACAGTAGTGCTATATCAATATGACATGTCAAAATACTTCCTTTGGGGACTTAAAATCAGCATACTACAGTGATGCAGTCACATCAATGTTTTTAGCAGCTCAATTCAAAACACCTAAACTATGGAACCAATCTAGGTGCCCCTCAATAAATGAACGGATAAAGAAACTGTGGTATTTATACACAATGGAATATTACTCAGTTTTACAGAAGAATGAAATTATAGCATTTGCCAGGAAATGGGTGGAAATGGAGAATATTATGCTAAGCAAAATAAGCCAATCCCAAATAACCAAAGGCTGAATGTTTTCTCTGATATGCGGATACTAATTCACAATGGGTGGGGGGCAGAATACAGGTACTTTGAACGAGACTGAGTGGAGTGAAGGGAGGGGAGCGGGTATGAGGGTAGGAAGGATAGAATGAATCAGACATTATTACCCTATATGCAGATATGATTACATGACCTGTGTAACTCTTTATCCTGCAACCAAAAGAACGAGAAGTTATATTATATTTATGTATGATGTGTCAAAATGCATTCTACTGTCATGTATAACTAATTAGGACAAATAAAAAATATGTTAAAAATGCTTCCTTTGGTAAAAGTAGTATGCATAACTGTAAGTTCTGAATAGAAGACTGCTGGTGATGTACAGTGTGCCCGATGTGTGGCACATCTTCTCACTAGGAGCTTGTAACTCTATCTCACATTATTCAAAGTCTTAGAAAGTGAGCAAAGAAAATCGACACCAGTTTTCACTTACCCTTACGAGTTTGACAGCTAAGTTCATCTTATGGTGACACAGCTTGTGTCATGACACCCTGGCATGAGTGGGGTGCACAGTGACACCGCGACAGCACTGAGGCTGTGTTCACACGGGATGCTGGAGTCCAGCTGCTTTCATCTCCCATTCTAACCACTACTTATGAGCCCACCAAGAAGAAATGATTTTCATTTTCTGAAGAAGTAAACTAAAGTTCAAACAGGTAAGTGTATCAATCCACACCTGTGGTACCAGAACTTGTAAAAAATCAGGAACACTCTGCCTAGAAAGGCCCCAGGTCCCTGATTTTCTTCCTTTGCGTTTCACCACTGAACACCCACAGGTTTCTGTACTACCCTGGCTCCTCAGGCCCAAAGCAACAGCCAGCACTGGGTTAGGGAGACCTCTTGTCCTGGCTGAGCTGCAGCTTATGGCACTCTTTAGAGTGCTGTCCCATCCAAAGTCTTAATCGTCAAGATTTCCGGTAACAGATGCTGGCCAAAATGCAGGAGAAAAACGAACTCTTGTGTGCTGTTGGTGGGAATGTAAATGTAAGCTGGTACGACCACTATGAAAATCAGTATGGAATTTCCTCAAAAGATGAGGAATAGAACTACCATAGGACACAGCTATAACACCTCAATATTTTTCCAAAAAATTTAAATTCAGCTTATTTTAGAGATACCTGCATTCCCATGTTTATCACAGTAGAATTCACAACAGCCAGGCTATGGAATCAGCCTAGGTATCTATCAACAGATGAAGGATGAAAAATGTGACATACACTCACACAATCTAATTTTACTCAGTCATAAAGAAAAAAAATCATGTCATTAGGAGGAAAATGAATGGAAGTGGAGAGTATCATGTTAAGCAATGAGAGCTAGACTCAGAAAAAGAAGCACCATAATGTTTTCTCACTTATGTGAAAGCTAGTGGAGGTGGGGAAGATATTATGAAGGTAGAAGGGAGACCAAAAGTAGAAAATGAGCAGGGGAGGAAGAAGAGGAGAGTAAGGCAAGCAAAACTGAGACTGATTAAATTATGTTATATGCATGTACAAATATGCCACAATGAAACTCACCATTCTGTAAAATTAACATTATACTAACAATTTTTTTTAAAGCAAGGAAAGGAAAAAAGAATAAGAAAAATGGTTGAATTAATATGATTTAGGAAACAGTGAAGTTTAAAAAAAAATTGTATATATAAGTCCAAAAGTATAAGTCTGTGGGATGCTGATTATAAGAATATTTAGTATGTCTTCTTCCTAGTCAATTTTCTACATAAATTAATTCTTTCTAAATAAAGTAATTCTATTACAAATTGAGGAATATTTATCCAATTTTCTTGTGAACTCTGTTTTTCTTCCCAGATAGGAACATATTAATGATCATAAGGTATTTTAAGGAAGTGAAAAATGATCAGAGTAGTGTTCTAGGTGAAATATTAAAGTCTTAGTAGGATGATCCAAATAAATAGATCAAAAGTATTAAAAAATGTAGTAAGGGAGGCATACTCTTTTATTAATAAAAGATCCAATCAGATTGGTACTCAAATATTGACAATATATTCAGTCTTTGAGACCACTAACATATCACTGCATATATTAGAAAAAGCAATTTATATGGTTGAGAGCACAATATAGCACTCTACAAACATTATAAGAGATTTTTCTAAAAAAGATTTGAAACAAACGAACAGACCTCCGAATGGCAAACAATCTAACTCCAGTTTCATCTGGAATCAGATGCAGAGATCAGGCGACCTCTTACTGGCCACTGGAGAGTTTGTGGGAACTGCATCGCTCTGAGCAGAGCGGGGCTCGGTGAGGCAACCTGAGCGTACAAGCCTCCAGTGACCATGTGTCCAGACCAACATCGTCCTCAGAAAACAGTCACCACAGACCAACTCAACAGTCATTCTGCAACCTCCTGTGCTAATTGCTGGATTTTCCTCATTATTTTGAAGGAGATTAGTTAATTTCCTATGAAGCAAAGATTCAGTGTTCTGAGAAGGGACCGTCTGGCTTTTCACAAGTGTGTTTTAATAATGGCTTTCGAGGCTTCACTGCCAATCACAGGATACTTTGCAGAAGTGTCTGATGCTGATCATGAAGGCAGGTAGCTTCCACCCCATTAAAGACATACCCAGGGGAGAGCTGCACAGGGAGGAGGCTTGCAGAATGCTGGTGAAGCCACACTGCAGCCACTGGGCTTCCCACGCTCCTCCCAGAGAGCCCGTCAAAGATGAAGCCACCTGCCTGAACCTGAGGTTCTGTGATGGCCCCATGTACACCCTTCCCTGAATGCACACTGTGAAGAAGCCCCGCGGAAAGACTCAAAACCATCACACTGCATGAAGAGTTCCCATTTTAAGCCAATAGAAAGGGGGAAATACGTTATTTTTTACAGTTTGGTTACAAAGTCACTAAAATCCTAAAAATCTCATTCCAGCATTAGATAAGTTGATTCTATTGTGGCGCATTTCTTAGAATGCATTTACAGCTACACTCATAGATTGTATGGTTTGCCACACGTGATATGAAACCACCATCCTGCTCACGAGTCTTCTCAGAGACCCCGACCTGAGTCGTGGGCTCCTGGCTTGCTCTTGCTCATTTCCTCTCCTGTTACCCCCTACCTGCCCCTGCCCAGTGACAGCTCCTCTTCTCCAGGAAGTCTTCCTGGACGCTTCCAGTCTTGGAATTACTTGAGCAATTTTAACCTCTGCAGGGCTTAGCATTTCACAGTACAATTCATTCTGTTCTTAGTTAGCCTTCCACAGAGGTATGGAGCCTTGCCTGACCCTGAAATAGATGGCACGCTTCATGGAGGTCAAATGCTCCCCTGCATTTACCTGGACACCCATGGTGTCTAGAGCAGAGTGACAGCACACAATTGACACGTGAGGAAACCCTGCCACTCAGGTGACGACTGAAGAGGCTAGCTGTGGGAACTCCCCCACTGGGCCACTTGCAGGCTGCCCAGGGCCCAGTGCATATACATTGCACTTGGGTTCCTCTCTGTCCTCCACAACCTCCCCTGAAGGGGTACTTGTGTGTGTACCAACTCTGTGCTGTGACTCGGGTGTCTTTGTTCAGACAATGCCACCATGGCTGACCTCCATGGTAAGTAAGATACCTCCAAATGTCAGGATCGCTGCTTGTGGCCCTCAGACCTCACCGGGCTACTGGATCCTGGAATGCTCCTTCCCCCTTCCCTTCCCTCACACTCCATCTTGACAGTGCCAGAACAACAGCGACACCGCTTTCCACGTGGTGCCTTGGAATGCCAAATTACCAGAGCCCCTGAGAGCACAGACAGCAAACACCACCACCGTCTGGGTTGTGTCCAGGGCTGGGGGCTGCCCTGGCTCCGCCCTGGTGGCACACAGCAGTGCTGATGGTGGCAGTACTGGGGTTCTCATCTGTGGGATGCTCAGCTTCCTCTCATGCCAGATAACTGCAGAAAATACAGGTCTTGAAATATCTGTGAGCAGCATGTTCCTATTTAAAATAACTGCAATGTCACTATGCCTTCAAATGAATCTTACAGGTTGGCAACCATCAACCTCACAGAGAATGGAGAGGACATGAGAATCAGAACTGCAGCCCTCAAGATCGTGTCCAGTAATTCTTTAAAGAAAAGAAAGAACGGAAAAAGGGATAAGAACAATTCACCTTCCATTTATAAACTGGTTTTATGTAATCACTTATAAAGAATTTAATTATTTGGCACTTTCAAATAATTCGTGTTCAAAATGCACTTCTTTCCTTTGGAATAGAAAGAAAGCCTTTTCATTTTGTTTTTCAACAATGTAAGTAGGTTTTGTACAAGGACATGACCCTTTCTTAAAAAACTGTCATTTTAATGAAATATATACATAATATTTTTTTCTTTGAAATTCCACAGGATAGTCGGCATACTGTTACAGTGTAGGATTAAAGAAATTAACACCTAGGATTAGAAATGACTGAAAGAAATATAGTAAAAACCATGTGGTTACACTTTAAAATAGAGTAGTCCCTTTTATAGTCTTAAAAATCCAAAATTTTGACAAAACTTTCACCTCAGATACATAAGGTGGTGTTTTTGAATAGATACGACTATTTCATTGAAAAGATATTAGTTGTGTTATTTTACTCTTAGCTAACCACTCCTAAGATTGGTCATTATTCTATGAAGTACTACAGTTTTTCTTCATAAATCTTTCCATTATGTCCTTTTATCATTTATTGATCTTAGGGTGCCTCGTATCACCTTGATTAATGTAAAATTCTTTATACATTAAAAATATGATTCTTTTACATATGTGTTCTATATATCTAGGTTGTAGCTTGATTTTAAATTCTCATGATCACATTTTCCAGGCCTGTCTTATGCTGAGCAGACAGTGTCATAAGGGCTATGGGCCCACACTACTGAGTAAGCTCACTACAGGTTTGTGCGTCTCGGTGGCAACCCCACCCCTGGCTTCATTTGCTCCAAATCTCCCTTCAGAGGAAAGAGCCCTTATAGAAGGTCCAGAAGCAGCACTGGCTGAGAAGTCTTCCCCGAGCACAAGCACTGCCTCCAGCTCCTTGGCGAGCTATGAGGCAGCCTCCACTCACCCTCCATGCCTCACCTCTCCTTGGCGGTTCCTGTGGCTTTCTGGCACTCTGAGTGATGCCAGTAAGCCACGGTTTTGATCTTGGAGTCCTTAGACTGAATACACAACCCTAGGGTTGATTTATTCCCTTTTTACAACTTCAACTACCACTTCCATGTGCAATAGGCCTTACATTTTTATCTCTACCCCCACCTATTTTCACCTTCAATTTTTAGTTTTCAGATGACTGCTAGATATCTCCAGCTGGACATTCTATCTTTATTACAAACTCTGTATTTTAACCAAAACTGTGTCCCCTCTGTCCTGCTCCAATCTAAGCTTCCTACACATCCCTCCTTAACAGCCTCAACGTTCTATATATCATCACCTGATAAATAGGCAGCCGTCCTCAGCCTCCTGCCTCACGCGCCACCTGAGGGTGCTGCCACTCAGTCACTAGAAAGCCTCACGGACATGCTGCTTCAAGTCCCATCACTTCAGTGATTCCCATCGCTGAAACAAGCTTACCTAAATCTTCAACTTTATGAATCTTTCTCAACCACAGGAACATTATCATTCTAAAATATATACCTAATGATGCTGTTCCTCTACTTCTCCGAACTCCAAACAGCTCCTTACTGCTCCTTTTGCAGGATCCCAGGTCATTCAATGTGAACAAAAGGCCATCCTCAGTCAATGCCACACACCCCCACGAAGTCATGCAAGTCCTCCCTCCCCTTATTCTATCGAACGTGTCCCCTAAAAGGCCACTTCCCATTCAGTTCACCACAACGGTGAAGCCTTTACTGGCTCACCTTCCCTGAGGAGTTCACTTTATACAACATGATTTGGTAAAAATGAAAAAGATTCTGTAAGACAAAAGATGTCATAGCACAATTAATAGAAAATAGATAAATCTTATATAGAGACTGCAGTAAATTTAAAATTTATAATAAACCCCTCAAATATTCACATGAAAAGTACAAAATAAAAACAAAAAAATAGGGAAAGACTATAAAGAGAAAATTTAAAAATTCCAATGAACATATTAAAAGAGTCTCAGATTGAGTAGTTATCAGAAAATGGCAATTAAAATAGTAATTTACTCCTAGTCAGACTGGTACAAACTGTTTTGTGGTGCTGGGGATTGAACTCAGAGGAGTTCTTGCCACTAAGCTACATCCCCAGATGTGGCTGGCCCAGATCTTGAGGTCCTCCTGCATTAGCCTCCTGCACCACGGGGATCACAGGCCTGGTAAAAATGTCAAAAGTAGCATGCTTTGATTGTGGGGACCTGGAGAAGAGAGCATAGTGATTTCTCCTCATTCAGGGTTTTGTTTGACTCCTCCAGTCAATGAAAGCCCAAAAATATTAAATGGAAAATTCCAGAAATAAACAATTCTTAAGTTTTAAGTTGCATACCCTTCTGAGTAACATGTCACACCATTCTGTGAATTTTCCCTTTGTCCTGTGAACCCACACCATCTCCACTGCCTGTCCACTGGTCATCTGATAGCCAACTTGGTTATCAGTGAGTTCTTGTGCTCAAGTGATCCTTATTTTACTTAAGAACAGTCCCAAAGTGCAAGACAAACAATGCTGGCATTTTGGATAGATCAAAGAGAAGCCATGAAGTGTTTCCTTAAAATAAAAGGGTGAAAATTCTTGAATTAAGTAAAGAAAAAAAAAATCATATGCTGAGGCTGCTAAGATCTAATGGTAAGAATGAATTTCTATTGTGAAATGGTGAAGAACAAAAAAGATTAGGGCTATTTTGCTGTCACACTTTAAGCTGAAACAGGCATGGAAACTGTGAAGGATATGGTTAAGATGGAGAAGGTGTTAGATCTTATGGGGCTTGGTAGCATCTATGGTTCCAGGTGTCCACTGGAATGTGACCCCTAGGATAAAGGAGGACAACTGGCCCCTCAAGTGCTGAAGCAAGGACAGCAGGCCACCAAACAACCTCACTCCTTACTGTCTCCTTCTCGAGTTCTTTATTAATATCTCTTTAGATATGGACTCAGGACAGTGCTTAAAAGAGCCATCTCTTATGAGAAAACGTCTTTGAGATACCCAACAAGAGTTGCTGAAACACAAGGATAAGAATACACAGGGAGGAGCTTGCAACTTGCATGCTTCAGGGGTCCTCGTGAAGGTGCCAGGACTATCTGACCAAGCTGGAGTGTGTGTCAGGCACACCCCTTCTGTGCTTGGCTGGTCTGTCCACTTCACTGCTGAGATAAGGGGAAGGGGCTGGCTGAATCTGACCTGGACTGATTCAAGTTGTCTAATGGCAACTTGCAGATGTTTCTTGTTTGCTTTGAAACATATAAACAGTCATATAAAGAGCTACAGCAGGCATCACCCAGACCATGGGCAAAGCCATCAAATGTACCAAAAGGCAAACAAGTCACACTGAAAATCCATAAACACAGGACTTTAAACAAAACATTAATTGTATAAGTGGTTAAAAGTTCTGTACCATAGAACACAGTCTTTTTGTTTTCTACCTGTCCAGCCTGCACTGCTCCTTAGGAACACAGCAGCCTAACTGTTAGCATTTAAGCCTCTTCTGAACAATTCAAGGGCTTGAACTTGTCAGTGAAGATGTTTCCTTCATAGGTCAGGGGAAAATTCCCAATTAATTTTATCCACCAACTTTAAAAAATGTGATACTCCATGTCAGAAGCCCACATGACATGCACATGTGTAGTTGTGGCTGTCAGTGCTAACAGGACCATTTGGGTGCCACGTAGTGCTCCCAAGTACTCTGCAGACCTCAGAGGTAGACAACATGGCAAGACAGAATGACAGATTTCATTCTGTGTATACACCTTCGACAACTGATGCCTTGTATTCAAAGGCTGTTAAAATGGCTGTGAAGGGTTACTGGCAGTTCTGAATACTTTTCCCATTGTTTGTTTAGTTCTAAAAGCTCTTGGTCTTTGTGCTGATTGTCCTAACTGACAGCACAGGAAATCTGGACTTTGTAAAAAGGCACTCGTCTACTGAGTTACAGGTCTCAGGTTCTGTAATCAACATGTAGGGCTGGACCTGTAGGGAATCCTCACCCTGCAGAATGAAGGAACTTAATGTAAGCAAACGCTATGGTCACACGCAGTACCATAAAACAGAAGAACTTGGAACAGGGGCAAAGGGACACACAAACCCATCCCTCTGAAAAGAAGATCCCAATGTGGCAGAACAAGCACACTATTCCCTGGTGAGGAAAATCTGGTCAGCCCTGAGTGTCAGAGGGCTTTGTGACACTGGGGTCAGTTGGTCTGGAGTGAGAATGAAGCGGCTCTACTTCCATAGGAACTGGACTGGAACACACCGTTCAGCAAGCAGCATCTGCCTTCATAGAAGCAGCAATGCTGACGTGACGAGGAACATGCTATACACTTACGTAGGAAATATTTTATGTATTTGTTAATTAAAATACATAAATAAAAAGAAAGCTCCTAAGGTAGCTGCATGGGAGCCAATAAATCGCTATGAGGAGCAACCTTCCCATCATCTCCTCAAGTTTATCTTTGAGGGCACTGAACACAAGAGAATATGGCAGGAAAGAAAACTGCACCCACAACCTCCAAACGCTTTAGCATCAGGCAATGCTTCTTGTCCCAGCGCTACTCATGAAAATGGACACTGTCTGTTATCACCCTGTCACACCCCAAAGACCTCCTTCTGCAGGCTGAAATGAGAAAAGCAAGGTTTCCTTAGTCTACTCATTACTGTTGATCATTTTAGGCTTCTATTTTTTAATATTCAGATTTAATGTACAGATAAATGGTGGCATCTATGAACTATTTTCCCCTAAATTTATTATGGAAAGTGTGAATTATACTTTAATAAAATTATAAAAGTAAACAAAAAGTACAGTCAGTGAATGTTCCTTTTATTTCTGCTATTTTTTATTCCAAAAGTTCAAACAGAAAGAGCTTCTATTAATGCATACTTTTATGAATGACCTTCAATCACTGGTAAATACAGTTATCACTGACGAATTCTTTTCAAAGCTATTTGGCTCCAAGATGCATCTTCCACAAAAAAACATATGCTTAGATAACACTTTATCTAACAATTCAGATGTACATACCATAGAATATTTAAATGCTCGACCACTACACACAGGCTGCTTACAGTTCTCATAGAGCAAAGAGTGCTATATAAGCCAATGCTGTGCTACAGTCAGACTCCTGTGGGTAATATATAGCCATAATTCTGCTGCAATTAAAAGCATATTTCAGCAGAAGCCCAGGATGTCAGCTCTGTGCATTTTAATAATGCCAGCCTACCACTCTGCTTATGCTAAATGTACATTACTCAAATGGATTCAGGATTATACTTTATATAAATAAGGACTGAGCATATTAAGACAAAATCCTACATATGATAAGTATGTATTAATGGACATCATCCCAGACTCTGCTGGCAGGTCTACACCCTGGGCATAAAAATCAGCCAATCAGTATCATCTAAGATTTTAATAATGTTTTCATTTAAAACTGTTTCTCATTCTTGTCTTCCCAAACACAGAACAAATTAGTAAGCAAGCAGAAGAAAGCCTTCTGCAGTGCTCACAATTTCACTCTAGCCATTCATAGGATACTCCTTGGAAATTATTAAGGCCATGATGACTCACCTTATACCTGAGGTGATAATATCAAAAACAACCATTATTGCATGAAGAACCATATCAGTCTTATATTAGCATCCCCTGTGCCCTAACCCACAAATTACTTGTAGGGCATTACAAATTTTTTAGAATAAAAGAAACAATCTACTTCGATATTGGTAGTTTTCACTATGTAAGTTTTAGTGAATGTCACTGAAAGGTATAAATACAGCTTCAGTAAATTCTAACACCTCAAAGTAAGTCAGTTTCAAAGTAAGCAAGATTAACAAAATTAGACAAAAGTGCCTAAGGATAATTTGGTGCTGAGGAAAAAAGTAAGTTGTCATTAGAACCACCATCAACAAATAGTGAGTTAATCTATGACAATGCCATTATACTGAGGATCTCTCTCATTTTCATCTAATTCCTTAAGATTTATATGGGTATCAAGATTTCTAAGACTAAAGGTTGAAATCCTGATGTTTGCTATAAGAAGTGACTAAAGAACTGTAAGAAGGGTTTTTACATGGCAGCAGGTCACAGGGGCATAACTATGTGGTCAGCTGTTGATACAACAGGACTGTTACGGTTTGGATGTGAGGTGTCCCCGCAGAGCTCCTGCATTAACGCGGGAACGTTCAGAGGCAAATGTTATATCATGAGACCTACAACCTAATCAGCCCATCCTACTGTGAATGGACTGACAGGGTGGTAACTGTAGGAAGGGGGGACACAGTTGGAGGAGGTGGGTAACTGACAGCATGTCCTGGGAGGGCTAAACTTCACATAAATAAAGAGTGGCCCCTTCCTTTCTTTATATCTGCTTCCTGTCCCGACCATGGGCTGAGCTGCTTTTCTCCACTGGGCTCCTCCCTCATGATGTGCTGCCTCACCTTGAGCCCAGAGCAATGATATTGTCCTTCTATGAACTGAGACCTCTGATACCAAGAGCCCTAAATAAACTTTCCTTCTTCTAAGTCCTTGTCATGTATTTTGGGCACAGCAAAGAAAAGGTGACTAAAACAGGACCAAGGCAAATCAGCCACTTCATAGGATACACAGGATCTGAAGTATAGAGATCTAATTCCCACCTTACATTTGTACATTTACTTAGAGTTTACAAAATTTTGTTCACACCAGCTACCAGAATTAATATCTGAAAACTTATTTAAACTATGATAAATCAATCCACTTGCCATATGTTATGAACTGAAGCATGTCCCTCAACAACTCATGGAAAGCTCTCACTCCTGGCACCTCAGCATGCGACCTTATTTGGAAACAGAACCTCTGTGGATGTAATCAAATACAAAGAGGTTACACTGGAGGAGGTGGTCCCCTGATTCAATGTGACTGGGGTGCCTGTGAAAGGGAAAATGTGGACAGAGACACACAACAATGTCTCATGAAGACTAGAATCACAGTGCTACTGTCAAGGGGCTATCAGAAGCTGGCAGAGAGGCCCAGAATAGTTCCTTGAGTACTGACTCTAGGAGAAGTGTGGCCCAACCAACATCTTGATCTAAGACCTCTGGTCTCCAGAACTGTGAGATGATACATTCCTGTCATCAGACCCCTTCACTTTGTGGAACTGTGTTAGGGCAGCCCTAGCAAACTAATACATCATATTTACTTCCTTTACTTCTCTTACTTTTAGGATATCAGAATTATCTAGCAAATATTACAAAACTAGAGATGTACAGAATCATGTTCAGTCATTGAGCTGATCAGCTGCCTCTAGAAGAAATGCTCTCATGGAACAGCATATGGCCAAGTACCAGTAGCCAACAGTGAAGGATATCAACAAAATACCCAGGAAACTGGCCACCATTCCAAGGCTGCTTTTAGTGTGTACAAGTCACAATTTTCTCTTGAGTTCTTCAAAGTATGTTTGATGCCTGAAGTAAAAAATGTAACATTGTCTAATGTGGTTCTTAATGCATGTAGTTAGTTTTATTACCAATGAAAAGGACAGTAAATGGAGTTAGTTTCTATACTTCACTCAAACCAATAAAACACTGACATCAACAGAATGTGCTAAGTTAGGTATATATTATATGATATAATCCCTGTTAGAATCACTAAAAAAAGAGTATAAGGTAATACACTCAAAAACCAAAATTGAAATTTTAAAAATGCTCAAGAAAATCATAAGAAGGTAGGAAACAGAAAACAGAGAAATGAAAAATAGAAACAAAAAATAAAATGGCAGACTGAAGCCAAAACATATCAATAATTACAATAATTTTAAGTGGTCAAATATACCAACCAAAATACAAGGACGATTAAAAAATATGATCCACCTGTAATTCTTCTTTTGATAAGTGTCTGTTTAATTCATTTACCCATTTATTAACTGGATTATGTGTTTTATGGTGGTATGTTTTTTCAGTTCTTTATATATTCTAGATATTGTTTCTCTGTAACAAGAGTAGCTAGTGAAGACTTCCTCAAATTTCTCTCTTCACATTCCTGTTGCCTTTGCTTTGCCGAAGCTTTTAACAGTCTAGTCTCATTTGTCTACTTGTGGATAACCAGTTTTCCCAGCACCGTTTGTTAAAAAGGTGGTCTTTTCTCCAGTATATGTTTTTCACACCTTTGTCAAGGATCAGATGACTGGAACTACATGAAAAAATGTTCAACATCATTATCAACTAGGAAAACGCAAATCAAAACTACACTGAAATTTCATCTCAAACCAGTCAGAATGATAGTCATCAAGAATACAAACAATAATAAATGTTGGAGAGGGTACAGAGAAAAAGGAAAACCTTCATACTGTCAGTGGGATTTATAAATTAGTACAACCACCATGGAAATCAATACAGAGGTTCCTCAAAAGATTAGGCATAGAACAACTATATGATCCAGCTATATCACTCCTTGATATTTATACTAAAGAATTAGTTATCATACTATAGTGATACAGGCATACACGTGTTTATAGCAGAATAATTCACAACAGCCAAACTATGGAACCAACCTAAATGTTGATAAATGGATGAATGGATAAAGAAAGTGTGGCATATATATACAATGGAGTTTTATTCAGTCATAAATAAGAACGAAATTGTCATTTGCAAGAAAATGGATGAAACAATTAGGTTAAGCAAAAATAAGTCAAACTCTGAAGATCAGGGTTCACATGTTTTCTCTCATGTGTGGAAGTTAGAGAGGAAAAAGGAAAAGAAAGGTTGGGGGAATCTCCATGAAAATCAAAGAGAGACTTAGAGTCCATTTTGTAGACAAAATGTCCTGCATACCATTAAAAATCACCATTGAGTGAGGGAGGTGGGGAGAGGAAAGAGAAGGACCGGGGATTGAAATGAAGCAGATTAGGTTATATGCACTTATGAATATGTCAAAGTAAGTCTATTATGTATAACTATGATACACTAATAAAAAAAGTCATAAAATCACCTATCATATGACTAGCCAAGAAAATCACAATGGGAATAAGAAAAGGCAACTGTCGGATAGTAGATCAACATGAATCAGAATGGAATGATCTGACAAGCACTTTAAATTAAGGATCATAAAAATGCTTTCATCATGTTATAAGTTCTCTTGAAAGAAATGAAAAATTACGTCAATCTTAGCAAACAGTTACAAAAAAGAAGCAAATGGTAATTAAAGCCTTGAAAACTACAATAAAAAAATACAAAATTCACTGGCTGGGCTCAATAATAGGGTGGCAATGACAGAAGATTCCATGAGCAAACTTGGGGAAAGAATAAATTGGAAGACAGAGAAAGAGTAGGCTGGACAGCCATGAAGACAGCCTGAGGGACCAATGGGACAACCACAGCAGCCTCACTATCACATCACTGAGTACCAGAAAGAGGGAAGAAAGAGGGACTGAAAAAGCATCTGCAGAAATAAAGGCTGCAAATGTCCCCAGTTTGATGAAAGGTCTCTATAGATCAAGATGAGTGAGCCCAGAAGGGGAAAACTCAAGAAATACACGTGAAGACACAGCATAATTAAATTTTGGAAAATTAAGGACAAAGAAAAGTCTTAAGACCAGCCAGAAAGGAATGATACATTTCTCGCCCAAGAACACCAGTTCAAACCAAAGCTGATTTCTCACCTGAACCCATGAAGACTGGAAGGGGATGCTGGGGTTTATCTCTCCTGTTGCAACAAAAGAACTGTCAGCTGTGAATTTTCTCTCTGGAGAAACCATGTTTCAGGAATGAAGAGGAAATAAAAATGTTCTTAATATAAAAAGGTTATTACTAGCAGACCTATAAATTTTTTGCTAACGGAAGTTCTTAAAACAGAAAGGAAGTGAGAAAACAAAGAATCTTATATCACTGGAAAGGAAAAGGAACTACAGAGCAGAAACATGGTTGCAACTGTCCCTCTCCTCCTGAGTTTTGGTGAATGAAACAAAGTCATATTGAAATCAATGAAATTCAAAAGTGAAGCTAAAGGACTTAAATGCAAGTGAGGTTTCTAAATCTCTAACTGGTGAACTGAATGTGGGCCTACTGCGATGGGGCACGTAAGTATACAGTAATACCTAAAACAACCACATGCAGACCACACTAAGAAGCATGCTGATGCCCCTGGCTTGCCCCTCAGAGCACCTGTTCCCACTGCTAGAAAACTTGAGCAATGTCAGTATTAAGAGCAAGCAAAGCAAAGTATAATAAAACAAAATTAAAAAAAAAAAAAAACCCAAACACAAAAAACATGCAAACAAAACAAACCTCACACCTGATTGAAAAAAGAATAGCAGCAGAATACTTGGAAAGATGATAAAATGTATGGCAAGAGATTATCTAGGCTGGATCTCAAAAAAGGATATGCAGTAGTGCCAGATTAAGATTGAGGATATAGGAATCTGAGTAAGTGTTGTTGAGCAGATCCAGAGAATCCTACCAAGTGAGTGCAGATGTGATGGGCCATGTCAACCAGCAAAGTGCTTTCCTGGTCCAAGTGAATGACCACATGAGAATGGCTTTCACTTCTACTTTTGTTACAAAGAGATAGAAAAACCAAGAGTGTAGTGAACTACTGTTTGCATAGCAGTATTCTAAAATGCTGGAAAGTGATGCAGTTTTGCAAACTGAATCATTCCCTATTTCAGTATTACTCTCAATGAACTTGATATTCTAAAGCAAAGCATATCCCAGTGGTTTCTTGCAATGTGTGGAAATCCTCTATTCAGGTGGAAAAAGGAAAATGGTCTATCTATGGAGCTGAAAGAAAAAAAGAAGTTAAAGAAAGGATGGTTGAATTCTATGAAGAGAGTGGAAAGGTCTCTGCCCATGGGCAGTGTCTACAAGAATGCAGACTGCACTCTGAGGGAAGGTGAGCTCTGTTTCACGAACAGTGACGAGCACCTGTCATAACAGGTAGTCAGTGATTGGCAGATTTCCAGCCTGGAATACAAGCACTTGTGCGATTCATGCCCTAACTTCTTAATTCATTCAACAAACACCTCCACCAAGCAGCTGGCCCTCAAAGAGTTTACCACAGGGGAGATGGAACACCTAAATGGGCAATTTCAACAGAGGCTAAGTGCTGAAGTGGGTAAATACAAGCATAGCAGAAACTGAGAAGAGCTCCAGACTGGCCTTGGGATCAGGCAGGCTCAGCTTCCCGGTGGTGGGGGAGGGACATGTGCAAATGCCTAGGCCTGAGAAGGGAGGTGTTCAGGAGTGAGCATGGTGTTATTTGGTGTACTCCAGTGGTTCAAGAAGGCTGAAGTTAATGATGCAAGACAAGGTGAGGTGTTAGTTATCTAGGGGCCTGTGTTCAATCATTCCCATGGGAGACACCTACAACACATCTAAAGTGTGCCAGGATCGTGGTTGGCCCCTGGATTTTCACTGCTGGAAAATTCAACCCAGCAGTCACTGTGCAGATGGGGTCACCTCCTCCCTGAAGTTTCACACCATGTTACTCTCCATTCAAGAGAATGAGGACCCACACACCTAAGCTAGAGTCTTGGATTTCAGGCTCTACCATCCACATGCCAACATCTTCTGGCTAGCTGTTGTTCTATTCATTCAGTCCTTTTGGGTAGTGTTTGAAGCTTTTAGCAAGGCATCAGGGATGCACAGATTAATCAAAGAGGCCAACCCTGCTTATGTCTGAAACCAGGGGCTTAGCCCATGGCCTAGAGAGCTTCTCTCTGAGGTCTCTGCATTGTTGCTTCTTTGTCAGGTCCAATGTGGCTTAGATGCTGTCTCCTTCAGAGAGTCTGAGAATCAACTCAAAGACACCTCTCTGGTGGTGGTACGCACCTGTCTCCAGCTTTCAGAACACCTGCTGTTATCATCCACTCATTTGCTTACTATGCGTTCCTTTTTGTTGGACTTTCCTGCCCCACAGGCACCCAAGGCTGGATAAACAATGACAACCCCTCCCTCACCCCGACAGTACTGATCTTTCCTGTGGATGCAATGTGAGCTCTTACACCAGCCTCTCACATGTCATGAGGGCCTTAATAAATACACGGATGAACAGAGTACTCAAGAGGACTCTCAGTCTACTGAGTAGAGGCAGATATTCATGTAGTTTTACAATTAAGTGAAACATGAAGGATGGTTCTCGAAAACAGGGAGACGCTGACAGTACTATTTGGGAGGTTCATGGAAGGTTTGAAAAACACACAATGCTGGAGCCTGTTTTGAAAGATGTGTCCCTTTTGCCACAGGCTAGGGGAAAAAAGGATGGAAAGAGTATTCTAAACTCTTATAGAAACAATGAAAAGTCATTTTCCTCTCAAAGTTCTCTTATCAGAAGTAAATATTTAGGATGTGCTAGAAATAGAGCTGTACAGGTATGACTTCACCAAACCTTGAAGATATACGCTATCGTGATCTCCATGGAAAAGATAACTGAGGTTCAGAGAGTTTAGAATACCCACCCTACTGGTAACAATGCTTCCAGTGTGGTGCTCTACCTTCCTACCTTATATAAAACCCATCTTCAAATTATCCTGTGGGTAAAATAGCAACTGTCAGCAGACATCCAGGGAATCCACTAATTAGATACTTACTACATAAATACCTTTATGTTTATACAAACTGACATTTGCAAGTTCCTAATCTATTAAGAATAACAGATTGTAGCCCTCTCCTCTTTATTACTCAGAACAATGTCAAAACTCAGTCCCTCATCCAGAATACTCTATTAGAAAGATAGAGTGGGAAGGCAGTGAGTCACTCCAAAGAAACGACATAATGAACACGCTGGATAAATCCATTGGCCCCAGGTTAAAGCACTGCCCGGGCAGACCAGTATTGGGGCTGAGTCACTAAAATGGGGGCCAAGAGCAACGGCCTAGTGGTGCTGGTGTGAGAAAATTGTGGCATGACACAGAACTGTGGTGGCCACAGGAGGAGGGCGTCAATCAAGGATAACCCCCAGAACTACAGTTTTCAATCTCCGTGTAGCAAGAGGCTCCTGGAGAGACTTCCAGTTCCACAGTGCCACAGGATGGCATAGCCACGGATCGCTTCTGAAGTTCAACTCCATCACTCTATTCTGGCTTTAAACACAGTAACGCAACACTCTGATCATGACTTGCTTCACAGGTAGCTTTTCTGTAAGAAAATGCGCCGACTGTCGACATGAGTACTCCAATTTAAAAGAGCAACATATTACATAACCATCTCTTCAAATTTATTGGTTTTGACATTATTTGCTCACCCTTGGTTATCAATGAGTTCACACTTCAAGGAGTGTAGCCTGGGGACATTCCTGAGAACCCAGATAAGGCCATCTCCACAGCCATCCTGCCTTGGAATGCTAGAAAGGAACAGAACCTTCCTCCTGCCTACCCTTCCCCATCGTGGACACATTCCTTCCTGCCTCCCAATCAGAGCACAAAACTCCACTAACCCAACCCCGACTAAAGTAGCTGATTTCCTGTGTCCCCATGGTACCATCATGATCAGACTTCACCCCTGCATCAGCCATAGCTGACACCAGAATGCGTGCTGGGACACACTGTATTAGGACATGGCAAGTATGCTCATGGTATGTACACTGTGTCTCTAAATTAGAATGAAAAATGGCCAAAGAACTAATGTAACCCTAAGCCTAATCGAAATGAGAAAAATGCAGTCCTTTTATTTTGAAAAATAGTTTTGGGAAGAAGGCTGAAGAGATCTGAGTTTAAGAAGCTACACGTAAACAAGCAAACCAAACAGCTGCCAAAAACCTTCTCATCACTTATGAACAGGTGATGCTAAGAGCAGGGTCTTTGCTGTTCCTCCTGGGGCGCATTCTCACCTGGGTCTGGTTGGTCCCCACATTAAGATCAACAACAAAAGCTGAAGGATGCCATAAGGAACACTTATCAGGATGGTGAAGGACCAGAAGTGACAAGAAACAAGAAGTGGGGACACTGGCACAGACAGGAGGGTTCCCTCGCACCCTAGTTTTTCAATTTGATAGTCAATGAACATCTATGACGGTATTAAACTCAATGCTAAGGATTCTTCTTTTATTTATTTTTTATTGCACTTAAGTTTATATTCTAGAAAAGCAGCATTTTTTTTTTTTTTTCCAGGTGAACTGAAAATGCTGGCCACTTGAAGAAAGGAGTTAGAGCTCTCTTGTGGAACTTCAGAGGAAAAAAAACTAGGAAAAAGGGACATGGTAAAGAAGAACATTTTGGCTCAACCCAAAGATGAACTCTCTTAAATTAGAGCCTTCTGAGCTAGGAAAGCATAACGCAGTGTCAGGTGGAGTCTGCCAGGCACGCACAGGTAGAGAACGTGCAGCAGAGGTGCTGGGAGAGAGGTCTGCAGACCTGGAAGCCTCACACGAAATCCCACCTACTCCACAACTCTGAGAAGCATGCAAAACAGGTGAGAATGCAGGCTGAGGAGTCAGACAATCTGGCATGGGTCCCCATTCTGATCCCACCCCACTGCATCTCACTGCTGCTAAGACCATCTTGTCCCGTGCAGCACTTTCTACACAGAAGTCACATGACTTTCTCAAACAACAAATCAACACAGGCTCCTCTCTTGCTCACCACCCAACTGTCTTTGCATTGGAGTCAGAAGAAAAATCTCTGCTGTGGAGATGCATTACCTGGGTTCTTAGGAATGTCTCAGAGCTTTCCTAGAGCTCTCTCTCCACCACCTGCAGCTCCTCCTCACCTGCCTCCCTTCTGCCTCCAAGGCCCAGCCTGCCAATCCCAGTCACATCCCACTTTCCTCCCACAGTGTGCCAGAAGCCCTCCAGCTGCCTGTCCATCCTGGTGGTTCCACCAGCTGTTTCGGCTTGCAGTGCTCTCTTCCAACACGGTTGATGTGAAGTCCTGCTGAGAAGTCATTTCCTTACAACTCTGGGGGGGATGGATTATGTTCATTATTTTGATCATGGTGATGGTGTCAAGGGTTTATATTTTATGCCAAAACACATCACACTATACACTTTAAATATGTGCAGTTTGTTGTGTTAACTGTGTCTCAGTAAAACTTTTTATTTTTTTCCCCATCATTTTCTTAGGTTTTTCCCAGTCCTGGATGCACAGTAGTTCCAACTCCTCCCAACTCCCTCTGCCACCAGTCCAGTTCACTCTTCTGTTTCCCCTTTTGCCTCTCATGCCAACATGGCATCGACTCCTTTATTTGCTTATTATCTATATTCCTCTTGAGGGGAAGACTCTGTCTCCAAAGTCCAGAGCAGTGGCTGCTACCCAGAGAGCACTCCATGAATGCTTGGCAAATCAATGTGTGTGTTACTCTGGGCCAGTCCTGAGTTTAAGCTCTCTTTGCCTGTGAAGCAGGATAGGTAGCTCCTGAGTCTTCAGTCAGGGTAAGAGAGAGGGACAGCCTGAGCTGGGAACAGAGCACAGGGCCTGGGGCACCCACCTGTAAGATGTGTTACTACCAGAAGGTCAAACTTGGGGAAATCGCTGCCAAGTCATCTTGTCCTTTTATTTTTAATGAGCTAGCCAATGCTTTGAGACAATCAGGTGCTTCCTTCTTCTCCACCTGCCAGGACTGTGTTACATAACTGTTGCCTTCTCATTAGGAAGAGGGACAGGTTGCCACTTTTAAGAAGTGGGAAAACTACTTACAACACCACTGCGCATCCTAGAGCTCCTTCGTGGAGTTGCACCAGGACCACTGTCGCGCATCGGAACGTGACTCGTGTGTTCACCTAAGTATGACGGGAGTTTCCCAACACTATCGTGCTGTGCTGCATTGTAGTTTATGTCAGATCCTACTCTATAATTTGCTTTATTTCTAAATTATCTTCAGTGTTTCCATTAATAATTACTAAATAACACTATTAGAAATTATTTTAGTTTACTTTTATTTAGGAAATGAAAAACATACTATGAAAATAAATAAAAAACTAACAATAAATTGATTAAATTCTCCATATAAACAAAGGTAGTTAATAATGAAGATGAAATAAATCTGCTAATATAAATCAGCTCAATAGAGAAAATAAAAAAGAAACTATGTTGAGTAAATGCCAAGGTTCAAGGTTTTTCTGGTTTTTCTGTGGGGCAACTATGACGATGATCCAGGAAGAAATATCGACGCACTGACCTGCGGCGATGTGCACTCACGAGAAGACAAGAGGGGCAAGCAGAGGGCTGCCAACGCCGGGCTCCCCCAACACAGCGCCAGGCACTCAGGAGAAGATCCCCGTGTGGTGCTAACTACAGCTCACGCAGCCAAGAAAGAAAAGCAGGAATCAATACACAGGATAGATTCAAACTAAAAAGTTTTTTCTCAGCAAAGGAAACAATCAACAAGGTGAAAAGAGAGCTTACAGGTTGGGGGAAAATCTTTTCCACATGCACTTCAGACAGAGCACTAATCTCCAGAATTTATAAAGAACTCAAAAAACTCTACACCAAGAATACAAATAACCTAATTAATAAATGGGCTAAGGAACTGGGCAGATACTTCACAGAAGATTTACAATCAACAGCTATATGAAAAAATGTTAAACATCTCTAGTAAAAAGAGAAATACAAATCAAAATTACCCTAAGATTCCATCTCAACCCAATTAGAATGGTTATTAACAAGAATACCAGCAACAATGGGTACTGTCGAGGTTGTGGGGGAAAAGGTACACTCATACATTGCTGATGGAGTTGCAAATTGGTACAGTCACTCTGGAAAGCAGTGTGGAGATTCCTCAGAAAACTTGGAATGGAACCACCCTTTGACCCAGCTATCCCACTCCTGGGCCTATACCCAAAGGTCTTAAAGTCAGCATATTACAGTGATGCAGCCACATCAATGTTCATAGCTGCTTCAATTCACAACAGCAAGATTGTGGAACCAACCTAGAAGCCCTTCAATACGTGAATGGATAAAGAAACTGTGGTATATACATACAATGGGATATTACTTAGCCATAGAGAAGAATAAAATTATGGCATTTGCAGGTAATGGATGCAGTTGGAGAATATCATGCTAAGTGAGATAAGTCAATCTCAAAGAACCAAAGGCCGAATGTTTTGTCTGATAAGTGGATGATGATACAAAATGGTGGGGGGGAAGGAAGGGGGAAGGGAAGAATGGAGGAAGGATGGATTGTGTAGAGGGAAATAAATGAGGGGAGTGGAGGGGAGGGGGCAGGGGGAAGGAAATAGAATGAGACAAACGTCATTACCCTATGTACATGTATGATTAAACAAACTCTACTTCGTGTACAACCAGAGAAATGAAAAGTTGTACCCTATTTGTGTATATCGAATCAAAAAAAAAAAAAAAAAAAAAAGAAATCCAAGAGTAGAGGGAGCATCCACAGCTCCTTCACTCTTGCTGCCTTGTAGAGATTCCCACTGTCCACAAGTAGCTTGTGCAGTGAACCTTTCCCACTTCGCTCTATTTAAAATGTTCCCATATAGAAAAAGGTGAAGTGGGGCAAATTTGAATGCTCAGAGACATCTGGGAATCACAGTTGCTCTGATCCTAACACAGAAGTTACTTAAGACTCTTGTGTACTGCTTCATTACTTGAAGGGAATTAAGATTCTTATTCCCCATTATGATTCTTAACATGCACCATTCTAGAATCAAGAAAAGGGGGAAAAGCTACTATGAAAAATTAAAATTGGAATCATGGTAGCAAATTTTCAGTATAGACAATCAATTCAGTCCCAGTAAAGGTAATAGCGAAAGGTCAAAACAAATCATTAAAAAAGTTTCTAATGCTTCTATAGGCCTCTTTAAGAAACAATATCCTGTTAAAAGTATGAAAACCCTGATAGTCAGGTGAGAGAGTATGAAGCATGTGTTCAGAGTACTCCCATTAGCAAGGAGATGGGAGACCACCTGGATTTCCAGAGAGTTAATGCCAAAACTCCTTGCATAGTAAAGGAGAGAGGTGTCAAATGTCCCCTAGTAGCTCTCATGAACAAAAAAGAGCCAGTGTTGTCCTAACAATATGATGAAAGACTAAACTTAGCAAACAGAACCTCCAGGAATCTGTAAGGATAGAATGGTCTTAGGAAGGGGCTCAAAACCTGCTGCTTCCTTGTCAAGAGGAAGCCAGCACCCAAACAGCACTTCCCTTCTGCTTTGGCCCTTCTATAGCACAGGTCTTCAAGTCTTGATAAATGAGACTTTTGAATGAGTTCTGTTATATTTCAAGATGGCATCCATCTCAAAGGTAGCAGCAGAAATAATGAAAATAACAGTCACTGTTCAATAAAGGCCCACTGAGACCATACAGAGTTTTCCATCCTGCTCACTATTTTAAAATATTTAAATATGAAGCATGGTAGGTAGAATCAAGGAAATAACAGTTGAATTGTTCCCAAGCAGTCATATCAGATGTGTCCACAGGTTAGCAGTAGGAGGTTGGAAGGACATGGACTGTAGATCTGCAAGAACATAATCCATGTGGACTTCTTAGGTACCACAGCATCCTTAAGAGGATACAGGGCACGTTTTCCTCAGTCTCTACTCTGTGTGGCCTGGCATTCAGGAGACTGTGGCTGGTGTCTCTTGGCTACTCAGTGCTTCTAACCCCACTCATGTCTGGCCTCAAACACTCTTATTACTGCTACTGGGATGCCAACATAAGCCAAGAGAGTCATCTGAAGTCATTAGACTGAGTGTAATGAGTAGTGAGTTAAAAAAAAAAAATCTAGTGTGTGTGTGTGTGTGTATTCTGTCCCTATAACTTTTCAATCTTCTGACTTGAATTCCAAAGGGAATTGGCCATGCCAAACATACTAGTCTGATTACAGGGTTGTGCTCCTGGAGCATATGCCCTGGGTAAACCTATTTCAGAGAGGTACAAACAGTTGTCCAGGACACTGGGGAACGGCAGCAGTCATGTGCTCTTTTCCGCAGCAGGGAATGTCAATGCTTACTCATGGAAATGTTCATAATCCCTCATAAAAAATACCAGTTGAGGACTCAGAATTTGTTCTTTACTTGTGGGTATCAGGTCTTCTTAACCTAAGAGTCCACAAACCCTCCCCAAGGTCTCTGAGGCTCTAAAACTTTAATACAAACTTTTAGAAAAGTACAGATAAACTGGTAGCAGGGATTTTGCTTTTTTCATAAATATGGAAAGAGATGAACAAATGAAAATCTTCAAAGAACCTAGCAGGAGACCAGGGCTATAACCCAGTAGTGTAATTTCACAGAATTATAGTATGTCATAGGGAAGAACCAAAAAGTGCATTTACTAAATGTTAGTCCTTTTATTTTATATCCAGGGAAACGGAAGCACAAAGAGGGTAAGAGGCATACTCGAACCCGACTTGGAAGAGTAGGAGTGAATTTCAGATCCACCATTCCTAGTCAAGTGGGCTTCTTTCCTCTCTTAAAATTTATTTCCAATGGGTTTTTTTTTACTTACAAACATGCCCGTGCTATTTACAAGTATCTAATGATTCATATTATGAATTTGATTTCAAATGTGTGTGTACCTGACAGAAAACTATCTACTGCAAATATCACAAATGCTGTTCCTGCAGTACTCCAAAATTTCTTACCTGCTTATTAGTCACATAATTTCATTGACAGTTTTCTCCTAGTTCTTTTGTTTTAAAAAACCAACACAGTGGCTTACTGCAGACTCACTTGCTTTGTTGACAAGTTGCTTCCTGAGTTTACCTCCCTTTCTTTTTCTATGCTAGTGTACTTTCTCGCTTGCATAATGGAATGAAATCTTTACATGAAACACCTTAAAAGTTAAAACATTTCTTCTGTATGTCTTACTTGACTTTTGACTCTGATTTGCATCTGATTTTAAGGCCAGATATTCTGTTTTTTTTTTTTTCCTCTGATTTCCAAATAGTTATCTGCATTTTTACATGGCCTTCTCACACAAATCTAAAACACCTAGAAATTTACAGGCATCAGTGTGTTTATGTTAAGCCCTGATGATTCATTTGTCTCCCCACCACCCCAAAAGGGAACCCTGAACCTTGCTTAGGGCTGATAATGTGTGGATGAGGGTAAATTATTTTCTTATAAAATATAATTTTTTTTTTCGGTGCTAGGTATTGAACCCAGGGCCTTGTGCTTGCAAGGCAAGCACTCTACCAACTGAGCTATCTCCCCAGCCGTGAAATATAATTTTCAAAAATATAAGTAAAACATCTCAGAATGACATGTTAAAGTGATAAACTAACTTGGTATTTTTGGGAACTCAATGTTTACTATGTTGGAAGTCAATAGTAGACAAATAATTTGACAGAACTGAATCTTCCAAAGTGCTGTCTCTGGACACAAAGTTTTACATGAGAGAGAAGAAAACGGGAAAAGTGAGGTGAAAACCAGCAATCTGGAACATGTTGCTTCATAAATAAGCTGTGCGGTCTGAGCAATGGCAACTCTGTGCAGCTGAATGTGCTAATGAGCATCCAGTTACAGGGAACAACAGGAAGGGATAACATTCCCACAGCACGTAAAATGAAAAACAGAAAAAGCAGTCATTGAGCAAAAGCTGCCATTAGAGAAAATTAGTGGGCAAGGATAATGAGAAAAGTGCACACAGGCAAAGCAACACAAGCTAGCAGGAGAAGCAGGCAGAAAGGAGTATGAGCCTCTTTAAGATGGTGATTGACAGAGCTCGAAGTCTGCTGAAGACCAGACCTGTGCTTAGTTCTGTTGTTGGTTCTGCCTTTAATATTTCTCTCCTGAAGTCATTCTCTATTTGACCCTCAGTTTTGTGGGTGTGAATTTATAACACATTTTGTGTTCTTGCATCAAAATCAATAAAAGATGGAGGGTTGAAAGAAAAACTGGAGAAAAAAGGAAAGGAAGTAGAAACAAGCGACATGGGAGAAGAGTCCGCTGTCTGACAGAGGGAGGTGAGAGCTGTGCGTGATCAGGGCTTCGCTTTCAGGGAAAGGAGATGGCCATGTGAATGTGGTGCTGCCTGCTTGCCTCACCTTACAAGGTGGAGGCGGGCCTGCTGCTGATCCTGGGACCCAGCCGGGAAGGCAGTACCTGGTCCACCAGTCTGAAGGTGAAGTCTTCTTCCTCTGAGAGAGCACTGTTTCCTACTCTGGTAGGCACTCAGTGTGATTCTGAAGGTGCATTTCAGTGCTGCAGTCTGACATGAGCTTAGGTCACTTCCAAATATTAACTTACATGATGCCACATCACCAACCCCCAATGAAGAGTTTTTTATACACCTTGCCAAATTTAGCACTAGCAAGAATGATACTTTGAAATTCCTCAGGAACTTGGGTCTTTTTACTTAACAATATTTTAAATTCTCCCAGGTCACATGAAGCCAGTAACATCTTTAGCTAAAATTAGGTAACACTATTTATCAGGGCAGAGGGAGCAAACTTCTGAGAAGAAAGCACCCTGTCTCAAAAAGAGTCACAAAATGGCTTTTGCCCCCTTTCCAAGATGACACAAATAAATACAGGAGAAAACAAGGCACTGCCCTGGTTAACTGAATCTTTTCGGCATGGTCTGGTACAAAGGGGTAGGATAGGAGAAGGTCACCTGGAGGGTCCTCCAGTGACCAGCTGCTTCTACTAGTCCATGGACAAGATAAGCCATGGAGATCACTGACTCACTTCAAATACTAAAACAAAAACTTTTTTTGATAAGAAGCCATATTTGAGAATTATAATAGTATTATCCCACAGACTATCACTTCATATTTTTAAACTCATTTAAAAAGAACTCATTAAATGTACTTTAAAAAGTCTTATTCTCAAAGGCAGCAACATGGATTAGTTTTTCAAAGACTAAGCTTATAAACTGTCACATCATTTTAGTCATTATTTCCAAATATATTTTGTTGTGATTGTTATTTTTACTTTAAAGAAGGCTGTTTCTTATCTGTCACATTTACAATTTGTTTCTTGTACTTAATTTTTAGTGCAAATCAAATCATTAAAATCATGATCTGTTTCAGAAAGGAAACAAAAGAAAACAAAAAACAAATATGCATTAATGTTTTTTGATTATAATTTTTAGAATATACATTTAATTTTTAAAATTGAAGTATATGCAAAATAAGTTAAAGAAACAATTTAAAATGCAGCTAAAATATTTTCTCTCTGTGGTTCACAGGTTCTTAAAACTCACAAAAAAAGTACATCTTTTAAAAGGGCGAATTTGATCATTAAAAATTAAACCAAACATGCACAAAAGAGGATGCTTTGCAGGTATACTGTTGAGTGATTGTTAGGGGTTTCATTTAACACTTAAGTTAAGCCTCATAATCTCCCTCATTCTAACAGTAAATCTTGTTTTCAGGAATCTGAAAATTCCACATTCAATCATATTGTACTTCACAAAACTCAAAATTATTCTATAAATCAGAATAAATGGTTCAAAATTGTTCTTTATTCTCTATTTTAGTTCACTTTACAAAATTTTTTCTTGCATATGAGCATAACTGATTCTCTGTTGTGCATTTCTAGATACCAAAGTCTATGATAAATTAATTAATGATTGCAAAAAGCGTTCTTCACATATCAGCCACTACCTTGGGTAAAGACTGATTCAGAGGTGAGGGTTTCACAGATGCCAGTGTGTGGACATGGCAGAGCATTTAGTTTTATAAGTGAAAGGGAGTGTTGGGGAAGCCTGTCACTTAGCTGTCACCCACAGGTTTAGGGGAGGGCAGCAGAGAAATAGGGGAGGTCGTCTTGAGGTTATGATGCTGCAAAACCATACTGCACTGATGGGAAAAACTCCATGAGATGGAGTGTGTGGAACGTTCTGCAGAAAAACTACGTTAATTACCATATGATTAGTATGAGACCTTGCCTACTTAAGAAGAGAGAACAGAATACAGTGAATGACAGAATGATTTAAAATGAAGAAAACAGAACCACAGAAAGAACCGGACTTATTTGACACCAATATTTATGAAGAAAATTTTAACATTATAAAAAAAACTCAAGGAAAATGAAATCTTTATAAAAAATATTTCGTATTGTCAAGAGCTTTTAGAATATGGTTTATTTCATAGCTCATTTTCTCTAAGCCTTTAAAGTTTTTGTTTTTCAACTTTAGAATTTTAGTGCCATTTGTTAAAAAGGCAGGTGTGAGAGTAGTTTTCTAGGCAATGCACACTTCCCATTCAAGGAACAAAACTCTTTCTTTTCTCTAATAAGCACAGTAACACGGGTAAGCTGTCTGAGAGGGAGGAAAAAAACCAGAATGTCAGCACAGATTGCTGGAGTAAACATTAACTGAAAAATGGGCTGAAGCAGGCCAAGGTGGTGCACACCCATGACCCAGGGACTCAGGAGGCCCGGAGGACTGCTCAGTGGAAAGCATCAGTGGAAAGCATCCCTGGGCTCAGCCCCCAGTACAAGGGGGTAGGCGGGGGGATGCAGATAACAGGTGATCTCGAAGCATGTTCATAGGAAACACTGTGGTCTAGTCTGCTGGTTGAGGTTGTGCAAGTGTGTGTTTTAAGTGTGAGACTTTTCATCAAATCCCAAATACAGGTGTAGTAGTTCAACTGAATCCACACTTCAACTGTTAATTTAAAGGCAAGGAAAGAGGTTTCAATGTACTCTAGGTAAAAAAAGGAATTAATAAATTGTCACATCACCTGTCAATTGCTAGATGCTATAAATGGTCAACTGAGTAATGCAGATTATAAATATACTCAAGAGAACAAATGCACAGAAAGGGCACTGTGCTGCTGGCTGTTAGGTGTAAAACAAAGTTTATGTTTATGTCAGGAAACACAGGTGGAGACAAACAGTGTGTACTCATAATTTTTTACCTGCAATCTAAAAACAGACAATGAATTCAAGTTCCTAGGCACTGGGATTTTTTTTCCTTGCATACATATGAACATTGGTGTGACACTCAAAACTGTTTCTTCAAAACTCTTTATAATGAAACATAGACTCTCACCCTTCCTTGCTAATTATATACTTTTTTTTGTTCCAGAAGCAAGCCTTTATTGCTCATAATTTTAGCTATCACTTGCCTGGTCATCTTTCAGAACAACAGCATATAGTTAAGGGAAACAAAGGCTAACTGTGACTGCTGTTGCCAAAGCAAGGATTAATTTTTAGCTTTTAAGTGCTGTTCTTGTGTTTCACATTAGAATGTTAAATTCAAGTCATAGGTTCAGAATAGTTACACATTCAGAGTCTTTTGTATTTAGTTAAACATCTGTCATTTTTAACATCTAGAATACTGGCATAGGTTACAATAAAATCTGGTGTGCATCCTGCAATTTTACAAATTCTATTGCTTGTGGCTATACATCTTTGATGGCAATACTACATTGGCTGTAGCACCATAAAAATCAATAAATATTAACCATTTTGACACTTTGTGCATGGATGCTTTAGCAATTGCTATCAGGTAGTAGAACAGACCTTGATGAACTGTATTTCTCAGTTAAGGAATCCACAACAAATTAGAAATTGACGGAGATTTAACAGATTTTTTGAATTAAAAAAAAAATCAACAGATTTTAGTTCCTATAAAAAGGAACACAAAAGTTAGGAAGCTTATGTTTTCAATGGATGGGATGTAAATATCAAGTAGAATTCTAATTAAAAGAGTTAAACATCATACACTTTTCTACACCACTTATATAATCATGTGGATTATATATAATCCACTTTGGAACTTTGAGTAAGATGCTAGTTAGGAAAGGGGAATTTTATTCTATTACACCATCTTATCTTTCTTATGCTACCAATCCATACTATTCCCAGATAGGTCACAGAAAATACCTAGCATCATCTTGCAAAGGTTCTAAAGAAAGAGAAGACTGTTGAGTACGATTAGAGTCGTTTTATGCCGGGAAACCTTCCAAGAAGTCACTGTAACACTGACTCTTAACTCCAGGCCGTGCTGCCCCTAGGCCTGGTTATGGGGATGCTGGTCCATGCATGTACACTGTTGTTAGCAGACAACTGCTGAAGGCTGGGGGCTCTGATAATCCTCACAGTCAGGACTGGATTCCAGTTATATCAGGGTGAGTTTTCTGGTTCTTCCAAGGCTAATTTTTAGTTTTGTAACAGGGGTTAAATTTCACTGAACAGTCCAATGGATTGATCAACTGGTGAGGTTAAGTTCAAAACCAGACTTTCTCTTAGTATCTTGAATTTGGTAATTTAAAGAGCGAAGTGTAACGTCATTTGCAATCTGTCTGAGTGACGCCAATTCTATGCTTTCTGGATGACAAACTGTGCTTTCATGGTCCAGTTCTTTTCAAAAATTGTGTAAAATTTCACCAGGGTGGCAATTCAGACAAATAACTCTCTTCAGATGGAAAAAGAAATACTTCACATATAGAGGAAAGGCTGCAAGCAAGAGGACTGCAATGCACTAAGGGTAAATCAGAACTCTTAGTAAATTAACAACCTACTAGTCATGTTTCCTTGGGTTGTAAACTTTAAAATCATTGTTCTTGGTGAAAACTGTTCTAATGAATTTATTCTTCAATAATTATTAATTGCAAGGATTGATGATTTTCAAAGTGACAGCTTTCAAGGAACAGTAAAGAAAATATCTAAAATAAAATAATAGATCTTATAATAGAATCTATTATCTACTCATTCCCCAAAAGGGAGTGGGTTCTGAGGTATTAGTCAGCAACTAGGAAAGGGATACAAGGAGGTTATACGTATGGAAATATATTTTAGTATGGAACTTAAAAGAAAAAACAAATGTTTAAGGATTAGAAAGTATTTTGTATAGTATTAGATGCAGGGGCTTCATGAATGCAAATACCTGTGGAACGAATGTACTCAGTGAGGCCCTCTGGCGGCAGAACCCAAACAGCCAAGGGGAGGTGAGCAAGAGGCTGGGGAGCACAGGGGAGGGAGATGGCATGCCTTACTGCAGGGAGAGCACACAAGACAGTCACCATTAGGTCAGCAAGCTATGAGGGAGTGCTGGAAGGCCTTTGTCATCTCTAGCGTACCACAGAAGCCATGAATATGCTTTATGAAAGCCTGGACTCAGGTAGTTGGGAAATCATGAGGGTGTCAGTGACATGAAGTACCTATCTCCACTGCAGAGATCCAGCTGGGTCACTCACCAAGCAAGTACGCTTGGTCCATGCATCCTGATTAAAAACCCAACAATGAAAGAAAACTGAGCAGTACACGGAAGAAATGTGAGAACATCCTCTCCCCGACTCACCAGTTCGGAGTGGTAGTGGACTGGGGTCAAGCAGGGCTTGGAGGTGGGTGGGAGAATCCACAACGGCCAGGGAAGGGCCTTTGCTGAGCCAACTGTACACAGGAGCAGACACTAGAGGAGAAACTTCATTCACATTCTCTTACAGAAGTCACACAGAGTAGGGTTTATTACTTCGGTCTTTTCAAGGAAACAGAAGCATAGGAAAAGTAACATTTCAAAAAAGCAAAAACCTAGTGAGAGATACAAAAATCACCACTGGTTTCCTGTTTAACTTAGTACAAATTGCTCAACACACCTTCAGAATCTCGCACCTACTAAGATCTTCAGCCTCATCTGTAGTCTCTCTCCCCGTACATGTAATTTAACTAATGCGCATGCTATGCAGGACCATGTAGGTTTTTAGATTCATTTTGTATGTACAAAAGCTAAAGTTGACTGGTGTTGGTGACATTTCCCATGACAAACAGTGTGAAATGAGTGTCAAGAGTTGACCCAAAATTTGGGTTTATCTCATCACAAGACAATGGTTTTTCTACTGTACCAATATTGATGTAAATGAAAAAAGGGGTTATTTTTACTTTATTTCTATTATTGAAGTTTTTAGAATAGTTTTAATAGCATTTGTTGGTTTCTCTTTTGGTTATAAAAACAATATAATGTAGAAATACAGAAAAGCTTATACTTTCAGGTCTATTACTTTTCCTAAAAAGCACATACAGTGAAAACAAAATATACTCAACATGCCATTTTAAATACCACTTTAAGAAAAAAATAGGGATAGTGAGAACATTCCTTAACATTTGTAAAAGTCATCTATGCTAAGCCCATGGCCAATATCATTCTAAATGGTGAAAAACTGAAAGCATTCCCCGTAAAAACTAGAACAAGGCAGGGATGCCCTCTTTCCTCTTTCACCACTTTTATTCAACACTGTCATTGAAACTCTAGCCAGAGCAATTAGGCCAGAGAAATTAAATGGATACAAATAGGAAAAGAAGAACTCAAACTATCCCTATTTGCTGATGACATGATTATATATTTAGAGGAACTGGGAAATTCCACCAGAAAACTTTTAGAACTTATAAGTGAATTCAGTAAAGTAGCAGGATATAAGATCAATGCTCATAAATTTTTATACATAAGTGATGAATCCTCAGAAAGAGAAGTTAGGAAAACTACCCCATTCACAACAGCCTCGAAAAAAATAAAATACTTGGAACTCAATCTAACAAAAGAGGTGAAAGACCTCTACAATGAGAACTACAGAACACTAAATAAAGAAATTAAAGAAAACCTTAGAAGATGGAAAGATCTCCCATGTTCTTGGATAGGCGGAATTAATATTGTCAAAATGGCCATACTAACAGAAGTGCTATACAGATTCAATGCAATCCCAATTAAAATCCCAATGACATACCTCACAGAAAGAGAGCAAGCAATCATGAAATTCATCTGGAAGAATAAGAAACCCAGAATAGCTAAAGCAATTCTTAGCAGGAAGAGTGAAGTAGGGGGTATTGCACTACCAGAACTTCAACTATACTACAAAGCAATAGTAACAAAAAATGGCACGGTATTGACACCAAAACAGACAGGTAGATCAATGGTACAGAATAGAAGACACAGATGCAAACCCAAATAAATACAGTTTTCTCATACTAGACAAAGGTGCCAAAAACATGCAATGGAGAAAAGATAGCCTCTTCAACAAATGGTGCTGGGAAAACCAGAAATCCATATATAGCAGAATTAAACTAAACCCCTATCTCTCACCATGCACAAAACTCAACTCAAAATGGATCAAGGACCTCGAAATCAGACCAGAGACCCTGCATCTTATAGAAGAAAAAGTAGGTCCAAATCTTCAACATGTCGGCTTAGGATCAGACTTCCTTAACATGATTCCCATAGCACAAGAAATAAAAGCAAGAATCAATAACTGGGATAGATTCAAACTAAAAAGCTTTCTCTCAGCAAAGGAATCTATCAGCAATGTGAAGAGAGAGCCTACAGAGTGGGAGAATATCTTTGCCACTCATATTTCAGATAGAGCACTGATTTCCAGAATAAAGAATTAAAAAAAACTCTGCACCAAGAATACAAATAACCCAATCAACAAATGGGCTAAGGATATGAACAGACACTTCACAGAAGATCTACAAGCAATCAACAGATATATGAAAAAATGTTCAACATCTCTAGTAATAATGCAAATCAAGTAGTAAATGCAAATCAAAACTACACTAAGATTCCATCTCACCCCAATTAGAATGGCGATTATCAAGAATACAAGCAACAATAGGTGTTGGCAAGGTTGTGGGGAAAAAGGTATACTCATACATTGCTGGTGGGGTTGCAAATTAGTGCAGCCACTCTGGAAAGCAGTGTGGAGATTCCTTAGAAAACTTGGAATGGAACCACCATTTGACCCAGCTATCCCACTCCTTGGTCAATACCCAAAGGACTTAAAATTGGCATATTACAGTGATGCAGCCACATCAATATTCATAGCTACTCAATTCACAATAGCCAGATTGTGGAACCAACCTAGAAGCCCTTCAACTGATGAATGGATAAAGAAACTGTGGTATATATATAAAATGGAATATTACTCAGCCATAAAGAATAATAAAATTATGGCATTTGCAGGCAAATGGATGAAATTGGAGAATATTATGCTAAATGAGAAAAGCCAATCTCAAAAAACCAAAGGACAAATGATCTCGCTGATAAGCGGATGATGATACATAATGGGGGGTGGGAGGGAGGCAAGAATGGAGGAAGGAAGGAAGGACTGTATAGAGGGAAAAGAGGGGTGGGAGATGTGGCGAGGGGGAGGAAAAAATAACAGAATGAATCAAACACCATTACCCTATATAAATGTGTGATTACACAAATGGTATGCCTCTACTTCATGTACAAACAGAGAAACAAGTTGTACCCCATTTGTTTACAATAAAAAAAAAGAGAAATTCTTAAGTAGAATATGGGTCATGAAAAAGTCACTGCAGCAGAGAACTACATGAAGAAAAAAGGAGATAGTAGCCATCACCACCTCTCCTACCTCTACCGGTAAACAGTATTGGTCATTTGGTATACACAACTCTGCATGACTCATTATGTTGAACATTTACATATAGATTTTTTTGCATTTTTAAGAGAAAAATGATCACAGCAGCAAAGTAGTCTGTAATTTTCTTTTTGCATGTAACTGCATATCATTGTCATATCAACACATTTACACCTAATTCTTCTTTAACAACTCTATTTGTCCTCTGCATAAACTTGCTTTGATTATTAAAACAGTCCCTCCTGATGGACACTTAACATGGTTTCCTGTTCTCGCCTGACTCACAACACAGTATACTTACATAATAGCACAATCATTCTTTAAGATATGCTATAGACATATATAGAATATTCAATCCATCAACAAGCGGATTCACTTTCTTCTCAGCAGCACACGGAACCTTCTCGAAAATAGACCACGTGTTATGCCACAAAGCAGCCCTTAGGAAATGCAAAAAAATTGAGATACTGCCTTGTGTTCTATCAGATCATAATGGACTGAGAGTAGAAATCAATGACAAAATAAAAAACAGAACTTACTCCAACACCTGGAGACTAAATAATATGCTACTGAATGTAACATGGATAACAGAAAACATCAGGGAGGAGATAAAAAAAATTCAATGAGAATGTCGATATAACATATCAAAATCTCTGGGACACTATGAAAGCGGTACTAAGAGGAAAATTCATTGCATGAAGCGCATTCCAGAAAAGAATGAAAAGTCAACAACTAAATGACCTAACATTACAGCTCAAAGCCCTAGAAGAAGAAGAACAGAATAACAGCAAAAGTAGTAGAAGACAGGAAATAATTAAAATCAGAGCTGAAATCAATGAAATTGAAACAAAAGAAACAATTCAAAAAAACTGAAAAAACAAAAAGTTGGTTCTTTGAGAAAGTAAACAAAATAGACAAACCCTTAGCCACACTAACAAAGAGAAGGAGAGAGAAAACTCAAATTACTAAAATTCGTGATGAAAAAGGAAATATCACGACAGACACCACTGAGATACATAACATAATTAGAAGCTACTTTGAAAATCTGTATTCCAACAAAATAGAATCTACCAAAGACATTGACAAATTTCTAGAGACATATGCTCTTCCCAAACTGAACCAGGAGGACATACACAATTTAAACAGATCAATATCAAGCATTAAAATAGAAGAAGTCATTAAAAACCTACCATCCAAGAAAGCCCAGGACCAGATGGATTCTCAGCCGAGTTCTATAAGACCTTCAAAGAAGATCTCATTCCAATACTTCTCAAAGTATTCCAGGAAATAGAAAAAGTGGGTACCCTACCAAACTCATTCTATGAAGCTAATACCACCCTCATACCCAAACCAGGAAGACACATCAAGGAAAGAAAATTTTAGACCAATATCCTTGATGAATATAGATGTGAAGATCCTTAACAAAATATTGGCAAACCATATCCAAAAGCATATTAAGAAAATTGTGCACTACGATCAAGTGGGGTTCATCCCTGGAATGCAAGGATCGTTTAACATCCGTAAACCAATAAACGTAATCCATCATGTCAATAGACTTAAGGATAAGAAACAAATGGTTATTTCAATTGATGTAGAAAAAGCGTTTGACAAAATACAACACCCCTTCATGCTCAAAACACTAGAAAAAATAGGGATAGTAGGAACATACCTGAACATTGTAAAGGCTATTTATGCGAAAGCCCATGGCCAACATCATTCTTAATGGAGAAAAACTGAAACCATTTCCTTTAAAAACGGGAACAAGACAGGGATGTCCTCTTTCACCACTTCTATTCAACATTGTCCTCAAAATTCTAGCCAGAGCAATTAAACAGACTAAAGAAATTAAAGGGATACAAATAGGAAAAGAGGAACTTAAGCTATCACTACTTGCTGATGACATGATTCTCTATTTAGAGGATCCAAAAAACTCCTCCAGAAAACTTCTAGACCTCATCAATGAATTCAGCAAAATAGCATGCTACAAAATCAACATGCATAAATCTAAAGCATTTTTATACGCAAGCGACAAAACATCTGAAAGGGAAATGAGGAAAACAACTCCATTTGCAATAGCCTCAAAAAAGAAAAAATACTTGGACATCAATCTAACCAAAGAGGTAAAAGATCTCTACAATGAAAACTACAAAACATTGAAGAAAGAAATTGAGGAAGACCTTAGAAGATGGAAAGATCTCCCATGTTCTTGGATAGGCAGAATTAATATTGTCAAAATGGCCATACTAACAAAGTGCTATACAGATTCAATGCAATTCCAGTTAAAATTCCAATGATGTACCTTACAGAAATAGAGCAAGCAATCATGAAATTCATCTGGAAGAATAAGAGACCCAGAATAGCTAAAACAATCCTTAGCAGGAAGAATGAAGTAGGGGGTATTGCAATACCAGAACTTCAACTATACTACCAAAGCAATAGTAACAAAAACGGCATGATATTGGCACCAAAATAGACAGGTAGATCAATGGTACAGAATAGAGGACACAGACACAAACCCAAATAAATACAATTTTCTCATACTAGACCAAAGGAGCCAAAAATATGCAATGTAGAAAAGATAGCCTCTTCAACAAATGGTGCTGGGAAAACTGGAAATCCATATGCAGCAGAATGAAACTAAACCCCGATCTCTCACCCTGCACAAAAATCAACTCATAATGGATCAAGGACCTTGAAATCAGACCAGAGACCCTGCATCTTACAGAAGAAAAAGTAGGTCCAAATCTTCACCTTGTTGGCTTAGGATCAGACTTCCTTAACATGATTCCCATAGCACAAGAAATAAAAGCAAGAATCAATAACTGGGATAGATTCAAACTAAACAGCTTTCTCTCAGCAAAGGAAACTATCAGCAATGCGAAGAGAGAGTCTACAGAGTGGGAGAATATCTTTGCCACTCATACTTCAGATAGAGCACTAATTTCCAGAATATATAAAGAACTCAAAAAAAACTCTACATGATGAATATAAATAACCCAATCAACAAATGGGCTAAGGATATGAACAGACGCTTCACAGAAGAAGATCTACAAGCAATCAACAAACATATGAAAAAATGTTCACCATCTTTAGTAATAAGAGAAATGCAAATCAAAACTACACTAAGATTCCATCTCACCCCAATTAGAGAATGGCGATTATCAAGAATACAAGCAACAAAAGGTGTTGGAGAGGATGTGGGGGAAAAGGTACACTCATACATTGCTGGTGGGGCTGAAAATTAGTGCAGCCACTCTGGAAAGCAGTGTGGAGATTCCTTAGAAAACTTGGAATGGAACCACCATTTGACCCAGCTATCCCACTCCTTGGCCGATACCCAAAGGACTTAAAATCAGCATACTACAGATTCAGTCACATCAATATTCATAGCTATTCAATTCACAATAGCCAGATTGTGGAACCAACCTAGATGTCCTTCAATTGATGAATGGATAAAGAAACTGTGGTATATATATATACAATGGAATATTACTCAGCCATAAAGAATAATAAAATTATGGCATTTGCAGGCAAATGGATAAAATTGGAGAATATCATGCTAAGTGAGATAAGCCAATCTCAAAAATCCAAAAGGCGAATGATCTCATTGATAAGCAGATGATGACACATAATGGGGGGTGGGAGGGGGGCAAGAATGGAGGAAGGAGGAACTGTATAGAGGGAAAAGAGAGGTGGCTGGGGTGGGGGGGAAGGAAAAAATAACAGAATGAATCAAACATCATTACCCTATGTAAATGTATGACTACGCAAATGGTATGCTGTTACTCCATGTACAAACAGAAACAACATGTATCCCATTTGTTTACAATAAAAATCAATTAAAATTAAAAAGATATGCTTAAAAGTGGAACTGCTGAGTAAAATGGTGTGTGCATTTTAAATATTATAAGCATAAAGACACATAACACAATGTATTCACATATTGAAACATCACATGATATCCCATAAGTATATACAGAGTTTACCAGCTAAAAAATAAATTCAATTTGAATTTTAAGAATTGTTAAGTCTGGCTTACTTTGCAATGAAGTTATAGCAGCACAGGATCCCACCAGTAATATGAAAGTCCCAGTTTTCGTTTTCCTACAGCAGGCCACCAATGGACATTTTTGGTCTCTGTCCATTGATAAAAATGGGCATCTCACTGTCTTGATGTAGTGATGACTAGTAAGGCTCAACGTTTCTGCATATCCTTTTGTAATCAGCATTTTTAAATGCTTGTTCAGATTTGACTTTTTTTAAAAAAATGCAATTTGAGGGAGATTTCTGTATATCAGGAACACCAATCTTCTGTGGGAATAGGAATTATATTAATCCTGTTTCTGTTTTATGTGCTCCAAATATTCTCTCCTAATTGATTGTGAAACTTTACTTGTTCCTCTCCATTTTGGTTGTTTTCCATGTCTTATACAACCTTGAGGTTATATAAATATCATAATAATCACTTGACCATGTTAAGAGTTTAAAATAAAAATGCAATTCATGTGAAGGTTCTTTTAAAAAAAGATACAGTCAGGTGCAGTGGTATACAACTGTAATCTCAGTGGCTCAAGAGGTTGAGGCAAGAGGATCACAAGTTCAAAACCAGCAATTTAGCGAGGTCCTAAGCAACTTAGTGAGACCCTGTCCAAAATTTAGAAAACACAAAAAGGGCTGGGGATGTGGCTCAGTAGTTAAGCACCTCTGTGTGCAACTCCTGGTATCAAAATTAAGTTAAATTAAATTAAAAAGATATAATGTCTAGTTATGAATTATTTGAAGTCTATATCTTTACTTTTCTCCTACATACTTCAATTTTTATGTGTCTGTGTTTGATAAACAAAACCAGTAGTTTAATAGTTCTATGATGGTCTTTTGATATGAAAGTATTATTGAGCTACTGAACATCATTATATACAAAAAAAACCCTTGTTATCTTATGTTTTTTTCTAAATAGATTATCAATACACAAAGATTTAACGAAAATTAACACAGATCAATCTCCTCAAATTTCAGTTCTAATATTTCAATATATTTATTCTCAGGAGTCCAGATTGCAGAACAAAGAACAATGTAAATGGCAAGTGGAATGTGAACACCTAGAAGATGTTTTAGGTCTACACAATTAGATAAATGAATCCATATTCCAAGCTAATGAAATTATGACCTAACATAATTAATAAGTTATACGTGATCAAAATGCACCTTTAGCATCAAAGGTTCCCTTTGGGATCAAAACAGTGTCCTTACAGTAGCGTACACTGAGTTGAGCAGCATATCAACCCTGCAATGTCAACTTGATCTCTGTCCTCTAATGATTGTTTGCCAGAGCTTTCATAACCTAGCCAAGGACAAGGGAGAGCCAGCTGTCTGTCTTTGTGGGGTGACCGCTCCCTACCCCTATTTGCGTGGTGCAAACACAGCCAAGTTCCTTTGTGAACAGATCATTTTCTGGAGGTCATTCTGACCATAATTTCAGACCCTCGCCACTATCCTGATGGTCCTTCTTAGGAAATTGGACCCAGTGGGAACGTTTTCCATCTCTGCTTAGTCTATGGGTCAGCATTTTCCTTTCCTTGTAGTTCTTAATTCCCGTAAGTGGCAATTATTTAAGACACAGTTAGAGAAGGTGCAATCTACATTCATCCAATAAAACCTAAATATTAAAAAGGACAGGAAAATTCAGCATGGTTACTAAGGATAAATGGAACAGCATTTGGCATTTGAAAGGGACCAACGAAGAGGTACATGAGTAAATGAACAAAATTTTAAAAATGGTTGGAGGTAAAAAAAAAAAAATTAAGAAGAACTAAAAGGGCATACTATGTGTCAAGGAGACAGAGCATCTTAATTATAGAAGGTTACTCTCACAGTCAGAGTCAAGAAATAGGTGGAAAGATCACTGTAATAAATACTACCTAGAAATCCATCCAAAGGCAGCAGATAAAGAAAATATAAATTTTAGTTTTTTAACCAGCATATGACAAAAAACAGAAAAGGACATTGGTCTAAACTATATACATGTCTAGAGGCAATCTATTAATGGTAAAAGCATGATGCTTGGGAAATCACCAGGTCTGGAGAAAACCTATTAGGAAAATCACAAGTACTGCAAGGATGTGATGAAACAGGACAGAGGTCCTTAAAGAAGCCAAAGGAGAAAGGAAAAATTCCGCATGTTATGTGTCCCACTCAAGCACATATGGGGAAACTACTGGAAAGAGTGAAAAAGAGGGAATGAATTAAAATGACGACCTACTCATGAAACAACTGTGCAAGCCCTCAATGTGTTACATAGGTAACTATCACATTTGAGCTGCAAGTATTGTGCAACTTCCAGGTCTAGTGAGCAGAATCTTTATTAAAGGTATCACCTTTTCCCATAATATACATTTAAAAGCAGGTACATATGAGTGAAATTTTGGTGAGTGATTCTAATCCAGCAACACAATTAAATCCAGTTACACAGTTAAATTTTCTAAATACTGAGAATTTGGTCTTCAACTCAACTAACTTCCTGCCTGGTATATCACAGAAGAGTATTTTGTAAACAAAATCCAACATGTGACATGTAATAAATATGGTAGATACATTTAAAACCTCTTAAAGTTGAGTTTCATACATAAACATTTCATTAGGACCATTTTTTAAAAGATTTTAGCTCTTAGGATGATGAGAGATCTTATCTCTATAATACAGCCCTTAGTCTGTATCACTAAAATAGTTCTGTTTCTGTGACTGACACTGGAAGACATTTTTGGATGGTGACATTTAATCTAAGTATCATACATAACACTGTCAATTATCGGTTGCAAAATAGTAGCATAATAGTGGCTGCAAAAAAGTCAAAAGTTTCACACTGTACTCAGTCTCAGAAGTGTGGGTCAGTTACTTTGATCCATTTTCACCCTCCGCTGTTAAATCAGGAATAAAAGTAGCACAGAATGTTTTTTCAAGATATATAGAGTAAACCCTGCATCACTGAGTTCATCCTATCCATTTTTCAGAAGTTTATGGGTGAAGGTTTAAATAGAGACAGCAAATACAAGAATTCTACTTGCAGATGGCTATGAGGAAATAGCCATATAACTGAGGAAATCTATAGAAATTAGAAAATCTATTTTCTCAGGAGGTGGAGATTGTGGGGTGGGAATAATGGCCTTTGTTCCTTGTTACAGTGCTTACTTAGGAGGGCACTGATAATAAGCATAAACATGCAGAATGGAGTACAAAGAAATATAAACACTCGGATAAAATGCCTGCACAAATTGGCATGCTGTGTTTTAGTTCTATTTTAAAATCTTTGGGCCAAGCATTCAATTTTATCTGTACTATGATGATAAAATATTGTTTCCTACACTAAGTTAAAATGACTCTGCATATTAACATAATAGGTAAGTATCTTGGTATCTTAATACCTGGAATATGAACATACCCAAACAGATCCTACCATAAATAATAAAACACAGTCCTAGATTTCAAATGTCAATGTAAAAAAGACATTACAAAATTCGTTATGGTCAAAATGAACATAGAACACCTTTATAATGTCTTTCTAACTTATTTTTTTTTACACATGGAGAAATCTGGGTGAAAAAAGGGAATGTGTATCACAAAAAAAAACTTTTTTCATTATATACAGAGGGAAAAGGTCAGAAATATGAATGGAGATGATACATTAGGAAAACACTGAACACCTAAAGGATCATGTGGTGTCTTTCAAAGAGCTACTCTATATTGTTGCTCATCCTTTTTCAACATCACACTGTGTGGCTGCACAACCAACTTTTCCGTTCTACACCTGGCACGCTTTATTAACCACACAATCTCCTCTGCCTGCTCAGTGCTTCCAGCCGTTCTCTGCTCCTCACCCCTGATTTCTCAGTTCTTACAGAATCAAGTACTCTTCACCTTGCCTTTATGCACTTAAGATTAATCATCTTGGTTTACTCTTGAGTTATATAAGTGACAGCTACATTTCCATCCCTGAAGCAAACACAATTTCCAACCTGCCTTTTAAATAGCAAGGGCACTTACAAGTTGAAATAATTTAATTAAAATTAAATATGCACAAGAATAAGAACTATATCTGGTACCTACACTATCTTGTCCTTGATTTAAAATGTGAAGTTTGCTTAGTCTGAATAACAATGTTAATCTAACAAGCCTAATTTTATCAGTGGGTTATCTACAAAATACCAAGGATCACAGTTCACTGTTGATTGAAGACTCTATAAAAATATAAATATATTTCATTAAGTATTTAGTTTTCCATATTAAAAATGCTAAAATATGGTACCTAATTACTCCAGTACAACTACCACTAAGAGATAATAAGTGGGAAAGGTTGAGTTTCATGTATTCTTAAAGAATAAGAACTCAGGTGACACCAACTGCAATACCATCCAACAGAATCCTACAATGTCAAGAGGCTACCTGGCCACTTTCATGCCCCACACATTCCCCGAAGCCAAGAGTCTACTTACAGCAGACAGTCTTCTTTCCAATGAAAGGACAGGAGGTATAAACTTAGTAAAGGAACAAGGCACATGAACATGAATATGGAAGTCATGCTGACAATCTAGTCCCTGATGTCAACATCAGGTATACTCTGGAATACTAAACCTTGGCATTCAAGAGCACACCTACTGGCATGATTAGAAAGAACACAGAAAGCTGGGTATGGTGGCCATGCCTACAATCCCAGTGACTGGGGAGGTTGAGGCAGGAGGAACATAGCCATGCTCAGCAACTTAGTGAGATCCTGCCTCAAAATAAAACTAAAACAGGCTGGGGGTGTAGTACACTGATAGAGTACTCCTGGATTATTTTCCCAATACCCCTTATGCCCCCCAAAAGAATGCAGAAGACACACAATAATTTCAGTTGTACACTTTATTAATTAAACACAGAGCGCTTAAAATATGCCAGGTACTATTTGGAGTACCTTTCAAATATTATTGAATCACTCCAACACAATTATCACTAAGAGATTAGTTGACTGCAACTTTAATCCAAGATGTGAAAGGATCTATTTCATTACTTTGAGATGTGGATTCTATTAAAACAAAAGAATTCACATCTGTCCCTGGCCAAGTTCTGGATGAAAACTCCAACTGTAATTCATACTAATGGAAACCAGACAAGGAGTATGAAAGAGATCCTGAAAGGTACTTCCCTAAAAGAGTTCTCTCCCCAAGAGAAAAAAATTATATTCCATGCAATGTGATGAAATTAATCTACTCTACCTGCAAAGAAATCTTGCCTTTGCCTTTACAAACAGGAAGTCACTTATGCTAGGTTTTTATTTTAAGCATGGAATAAAATTATGATTTTTCACAAGAAGAAAGAATGACTCCCTGCCAATCACACTGACATGCTACTCAACAAATGGCACTAATAGCTGTGACAAGAGTGAACATGTCTGAGCAGAGCTTTTTAAGAAGAATCTAGACCAGCCATCAAAACCACTGTTTTATCAAGTTGGGGCCTACGCCATATTCTGCTGCAGTAAAAGCTATTAGGTGATTCAAGTGACTACTTTACAATGATGGATTTTCATCTATTAAAAGAACTTATGTAAGTGTTTCTAATCTTACTTAAAAAATGGAAACAATATGAAAGTAAGTAAGCATGTTTATAAGTTCAAGCATTCTGCTTGCTTTTCCTCAATTTTGAAACTCTACTCAAATGATTTATGCAATTCAGATGCTGAGTAGCATATATCATTTAACATCATTTTGGTCTATTATGCTCAATGTAATGAGAATAACTTTTGTATTAATTCTTCCCATTTTCACTTTCCCCGTCTCAGTAGCATCCCTGCACTCAACAACTCCTCATCAGCCAGGAAACCTGTTCAGTACCTGCTAAGACAGGCGAGTCTGGAACACTGACCAAAGATGAGAGCAATTGTTTCTGCTTCTGTAATTTTTAAAAGCTGTGATGAAATACATGTGACTCAGTCGTAAAGAGAAAGGAAACTCTGGCACATGCCACGACATAGATGAGCCTTGAGGACGTTATGCTACATGAGATAAGCCAGTCACAAAAGACAACTGTATGATTCCACTGCACAAGATGTAAAATACTCTCTTGATTGCAGTGTTTCTCTTGTGCTTGATTTAATCTCATGTTACTTGGTTCATCATGGTTGTAAACACAATAGGCCACATCATATATATGTACTTGTGTGTGTGCATATTCATTTACAGGTTTACAGATAGGTACCATATAACCTAAGTATGCTATAGGCTATACTATCCAGGCTGGTGTAACTATGCTCTATGTTCACACAATGACAAAATTGCCTAACAACACATTTCTCAGAACACATCCACATTACGTGATGAATGACGACACAGCAATCAACAGTGTGAAACAGGTGAGTACTATTTGTAATGATGGCAAAGTTCACCTAAGAAGAATCTTATCATGAGCAAAAATCAAACATTTTCTTATGCATTTCTTATTCTTATAAAGAATTAAATAATAATAATCTCACAGGACACTATATTCATAGCATAATTTATAGATTTCATTTTATTTGTCCATTGGATTTTGTGAATGGCATAGAAGCTCCCCTCAGTCAGACATTCACTTAAGAGAAGGAAAAGACAGTGACCAATTAAAATTAAGATCACAGAATAATGAAGAGGTGGGATACATGAGTGGAAGGGAAATGCATGCATCCAACTGTGAAATTTTAAGGATAAAATTTATAATTCATGTATGATTACTTTTAGAAATTTCTATGGTGATAGTAAAGACTTACACCTGAAGAAATGCTGACTTATTTTTAACAAAAATGCAAACATAATCCAATGGAGGAGGAAGAGTTACTGGCCATCTGTAACAAATGTTGCTCAACAAAGACACCTATCTGCAGAATAAAGAACCTTGACTCATACCTCATGCTGAACAAAATCCAACTCAAAATGGATCATAGACCTAAGTGTAAAATGTAAAAGCATCAACTTTTCAGAAGAAAAAAGTTAGAAAATAACTGCAAATCATATTCCTGACAAAGGTCCTGTGTTAAAAACATAGAAAAGAAACACACTTCATTGAAGACATATCCAGACTGTGAATAGGATGTGACTTAATGCTCTTTAACATTAGTGATCAGTCAGAAATAAATCAGAGACATGAGGGGTCCCTCAACCCCCAAAATAATGACTCAGGGGCTAGTGTGGTTCAGTAGTAGAGGCTGGAGTTATGGCTCAGTGGTAGAGCATTTGCCTAGTACGTGTGAGGCACTGGGTTCAATTCACATAAAAAATAAATAAATAGAATAAAGGCGTTGTGTCCATCTACAGCTGGCAAAAAAAAAAAAAAAAAAGGCCCAGAACATGAACCTGCAGTGCCAGGTGCTGGTGAAGATGTGGTGCCATGGGGCTGCCCAGCACTGCTGGTGGTGCTGCACGTACAGACACCAGGGAGACAGTTGGGCAGCTCTCTTAGAACATTAGTGTCTCATTTCTAGGTAACTTACATTTACACAGAAACCTACATGTGAATGTTTACAGCATCTCTATTCATAATTGCCAAAAGGAACAAACGACCTAGATGTGGCATTTCATTTTGGTTTTGATTTGCATTTTCCTAATGAGTAATGATGTTAATGATGCTGAGCATATTTCTATCTGTTTACTGGCCATCTGTAAATCTTCTTTGGGGAAATGGCTCTTGGATCCTTTGCCCACTTTTACGGAGGTTATCTGCCTTGTCACTGTTGAGTGCCTTCTATATTCTGGCTATAGGCCCTTATGAGGTAGAGTTGTAAATATTTTCTCTTATTTTATTGGTTTTTCCTTTTACCTTCTTTATTTATTTTAGTTGTAGATGGACACAATACTTTTGTTATTTTTAAATTTATTATTTTATGTGGTGCTGAGGATCAAATCCAGTGCCTCACACGTTAGGCAAGCGCTCTACCACTGAGCTATAACCCCAGCCCCTCCTTTTATCTTCTTAATGGTCTCTTAGAAGCATGAAAGATTTTAACTTTGATGAAGTTCAATTCATCTGTATTTTTTTGGGGGGTGGGGAGTCTGTATTTTTGGTATGTCATATCCCCCACCCTCTGCTAAAAAATTTAAAAAATAAAAAAAGAAAGAAAACCATTGTTTAATTCAAGGTCACAAAAATTCCTAACCACGTACATTCACAGGCATGCTGGGGTTTTGTATTCATACATGCATTCAATACTGTATGTGTGAGCAGGCCTGGAAGCAGAGGCACACAGAAGCAGTGTGGATGCGAAGTGTAGGTAACTTTGGTTTATGAATACCAGTCTCAAATCAAAGGAACCAGGGCTCCTTCAAGAAGTGGTTGACTTCAGGATCAGGGCAGGGAAAACGAAAGATAAACATAGAGTATGTCATAGTGGCACAAAGTACAGAGACACTGATAAAGGGAGGATACACATCAAAGGGGACAGGAGCCCACCTGAAAGAGTACACAGTGGCCAAACCTGGTGATTATTATCAAGTAAGTTCATGCTGAAATAAGCAGAACAAATAAATTACTGGAAGAGAAGGGGCAGATGTTCCTTATAGAACTTCAATTATTAAAAGTAGAAAGAAGGAAGTAAAGAGAAAAGTTAGTATATGGATACTACATATCTATTTCAGACAGGAACTACTAATGAATGTCAAAATTAGTGGGCAAACAGTTGAGGAGAAAAAGCCTATTTGTATGATTTACAAGTATCTCCCTCAGCTAAGCACTAAAATGGGAAGACAGACTGAAGCGCAGAGAGGAGGATCAGGAGACCTCACCTGATTACTCTGGGGCAGGTTACTGTCTGCAGTCACAGCATGCCCCTGACACAATGCATACCCCTTCTGGGGTCCTCTTGCAGAGCCTCAACCTAATCATGATAAATACTAGCTTACCCCAAGTTAAGGGGCATTCTATAAAATAACTCACCCATAGTCTTTAAAAGTATAAAGGTCCCGAAAGATTGCAAAACTGTCACATTCTGGAGAAGACCAGTAAGACATGACAACCAAAGGGAATGTTGGCCCCGGGTTGGATTCTGGAAAAGAAAAAGGGTGTGAGTAGAGGAACTGGTGAACTATGAATAAAGAATACAGAGTAAGAAATAGTACTCTACCAATGCTAACTTCTCTGGTTTTCAGAACTGTACTGTGGTTACATGATGTCAACTTCTGGGGGAGTTTGATGAAGGATTTAGGAGAATCTATTATTTTTGCAACTTTTCTGTAAGTTTAAGATTACTTTAAAAATATGAAAAGAAAAGAAAACTTTATAAGGATAATTTCACTTACTGAAAATAGAAATAAATGAAATTTCAAGAGTTATAACATATTACTTAATGTACTTAAAATTTCAAAGATAACTAAACAATATGTCTAAATTTTCCTCATAATTTGAAAACCTTGTGATGTTATTCTTCATTAAATGGCTTCAACTAAAACAACAATCTGGTACCCAGCATTAACAATAGGGCTTGTCAATACCTACTGTGTTTTGCTCATTTAAAAAGGCTTTTAAGTTGGGGTCAAAAGACATGTGTGAAGGTATATAAATTTTTAAAATAAAAAAAGTCATATCAAATTAAACAGTAGATGAAAGGGGTATAAAAAAGCAAGAACTACACCAATTACCTGACAAGATTACATTGCTCTACGATAACTTTTCAAAATAAACTTTTCCTTAAAATTTTGATAAATGAAATTGTCAGGGCGATAACATCACAATTTTGTTTCCTTTTTTACTTAAACTATTTTAACTTTCAGAAACTAGTTCATGAGTGCTACAAATGCTGGTCCTGTAAAGGTCCCATTTCACCTGTGGATGAGGCGACTGCAGGGCGATGTGCCTGTGTCACCTTGCAGCAGTGAGACCAGAAGAACTAAAGAGAGTTTCCTGAAGGCTTTGGATGACACAGATGAGAAGAGGATTTGGATTTGGCTTTAATTAAGTAACACTTTAAAACTTTTAAAAAAAATCTTGTAGTTATGGGATGAGTCTGAGTGACCCAGGGGCCTGAGACTCATTAAAATGATTAACTGAGTGGGTTTCCATGATTTTCAGCCAATTTCGCTAGGGGTTACGAACAGGAGCTGCATTTTAATTGTGTACTCTGACTTTATTTGAACCATACTTGCAAAGAGAAGCAAAACCCTGTTAGTCACTTTGCAGTTTAGAAAAGAAACAGCCTGGAGAGAGACTTGCTCAGAGTCACATGACCAGTGGTGATAAAGTCCACACCCATATCCAGCATACGTGCCTCCCTGTCTACCATCCACGTGGTTGGCTCTGGACTCGTCAGCTGGTTACGTCTGAGAAAATATTTATCCTGGAGTTTTAAAAGTTATATAATTTTACCTGCTAACACATGTAATTAATCAGTTCATGGGAAATTTAAAAAGTTCCAATTTTTAAGGCTTCCCTCATAAGGATTTCAATAATCTACTGATAGTGGTTTATATATTAGAATTCTTGAAAAAAGTCATGAATTTAATTCACAGACACTGGTTATGTATTGTTAGGCAACTTAACCACTTGAAGATCCATTTTTAAAATCATCAAATGGAGAATAACACCTCTGAAAGAGATTTGTTTTGAAGATTTAAGGGCCCAAGGGGAAGCATGGTGCTATGATCACCCTTCCTCTTTCTTTCTTATTAACTGGAAAGGTCAAATGTGATGGAGCGGAAAACATGGTACTTCAGCACTACTCCTAGCCACTTAAGAAGAAGCCACTCAGAACGGAGTGAGCATTCAGAACTCCAGAATAGTCAGGGTCCCTCTCTGCAAGGCTGCTGAGGGAAGGGGGCCAGAGGGTGGCTCAGAAAGACTGCAGCACTCATTTCTCTAACCTGATTACACAGGGTCAAGCAGGTAAAAGGTTTGTTCCACTTTTTAGTAAAGGAAAGTTGCAATGTATTCGAGCAGATTAAATGTAAGAAGACTTAAGGATGTATCATTAGAAAGTATTGAAAAAACTATTCTAGAACATTATTTAATAAATGAGGAACGCTTAATGTATTTACTAATAAACATCCACCAATGAGATTTTCCTAGATAAGAGCTGCATCTAGGTATCTAGGAAAGGTAGACTGATAAGAACACTGCTCTGCCATTAGTCACCCACCAACTTCAAGGATGGTTCATTCTAAATGTAGGGACCCCAACAGGCAGGAGAGGAAGACCAGTTGGTGAAATGACCACTCACCAGGCTGTGAGGGACAACGAGGACAATACCACAGCAGGAGACGCCACAGTGAGAGGTCCAAAGACTTAGCAGTAGTTAAGAAAAACAGTAAATTAGCCCAGGGATGCTGTCTTGGGTGACACTGGTTGGACTGTTAATTATTTTAGGAAGTCTTTTGTTAGGGGTAAAGAATCAGGAGACTGGAAAACACGGAATCCAGTCTGAAGGTTAAAAAGAGAGGGAGAGGCTGAAAATTATAGACCTGTATGTCTAACATCTATATTAGGAAATAAATGTGAGATGATACTTATGGATGAGCTTAATGATACATTTGGGGAAGTACAACTTAATAGGGGTGAGTCAGCATAGATTTACCAAAGGCAATCTTGTCAGAAAAAATTGTTCCTTTTTAGGTTGAAGTAATAATTGGTTCATGTAAGGGAGAACCAAAGAGAACCTGTCAGGCTTTCCAGAAATTTTTGGACCTTTTCATAAAATGAATTATTGTACAGGATGTCATGACATGTGTCAGCACACCCAGCTAACAAAGGAGATAAAGCAGCAGGGTTGGAAACAGAGGCCAAGAAGAATCTGGGAAAGACTGCATTCTACAGGACCTACAAAGGAGAACACCAGTGAAGAAGGCGACCTTTTACCATAGGAAACCTGAAAATACAGCCAGCTAAGAGGGAATGGTTAAGGCAAGAGGCTATAGCTATTTAACCTTAACTGTGACAGGTTAAGCAAATGGGTTCAGATGTAGAATATGAAATTCAACCTGCCTAAGTATAAACTTGAATAGAATTAAGGAATCAAGTATAGTTTAAATGGTACTGAATTAGTTATCATTAGGGAGAAAAAAAGGATATGGGGATTTGATAAGAGTCAAACTTCATGTTCTTGTTCTTCTAACTGGGTAAGAAGCAAATGCTATGGAATACAGATAAAACACATTAAGAGAGAATACAAAAACTGGTTATCTTAGAGAAGAATAGGAAAATCCCAATTTGTGAGGAAAGCATGACAGATTTATGTGCTATCACTCTGTATGGGTAATAATCAAATATGTTTTTCAATGAGTAAGTCTTAATATATACAAGAACCAATGAAAATGAAATTAATTTAAATGATACAAAAGTATGACAGTAGAAAAATAAAGGAAATTAAGAAAAATACCATGTCATCATTTAATGCTTAATTTCTCCTGCAGAAACACCACTTGATCATTACTGTTAGAAAAGTCATTTACTACATTTAAAGTCTCAGCTTCTCAGAAATATGAGATAACTAAATCGACCACGTAGTCTTGAGCAGTGATCACACTCTGGGAAAGGTCACATGACCCTGGGAGTTCTGGAGGGAACCTACCCATGAGCCAGGAGCAATACGTCAATGGCAAAAGGGTCTGAGCTGCAAAGGCAGAAGCACAAGTCTTTCACTTGGAAAAAACACTGATCCTCTCAGTCCAACCTCTGGTGACTTGGCAGGCTTCCCTGAGCCCCGCTTTGGCCTGCCCTGCTGTCACTGCCTTTCCATTCTGTGATACAACTACTGGGGAGAACTGTGAGTGAAGTCAGACTGAAGGCCACTGAGACGGCAAACACACACATATTCAATTCTCTTTCATGGTGTAGTGAATAAAAAGCTTATTCATGGATAAGAGAGGCAGCAGAAATATAGTTGCAAAAATGGCAGATATCAAATCAAGATAATTCTTGAGGTAAAATGATTACACACACACACAAAAACAGTAATATATAAGAAGAGAACTATGCCCTTCTTAATGTAATATCAGTTTTGTGGGGATTAATGTGAGGATAAGTACTCATCATATTAGATCTAGAGTGGACATAAATGAACCTTGTCAGAAAACTGGAGGGGGATGTTTTAAAAAAGTATACACAGATAAGTGCACAGCTCCTAGAAGTTTGATGAATTTTCTCAAACTGAACATAACTGTGTCCTGACAAAGGGATTAAGAAGCAGAATGTGACTAGTACCACTTGGCCTTATTCCAGTGATGATACCCACAAGTAAGAACTTACCCTGATGTTTAAGACCACAGATAAATTCTGACTATATTTCTATTAATATAAATGGAATTATACGAAATGGGTTCCTGGGATTCTGGCTTAGTTCATCCAGTGATGTGACTGGATATCTATGTTACACTGTTGCATCTAGTTACAGTTCATTCATTCTTACCAATTTAAGTATTCCACTATGTGAATGTACAATCTTTACATATTCTACTTAATGTACATTTGGGTAGCTTTGGATTTTGACTATGATGAATATATCAATAATTACATTAAGTATAAATAAGAAAAAGACAGTATTTCATGTAAAAGATTAACATTGTCCCAGCAGATAAAAACAAAATGCCAACTAGATACTGCTTATAGGGAAGCTGACTTGGTGTACTAGTAAGAAACAGTAGAATCATGACAAGAGGTATTGCACAGATATCAAGGGACATTTCCTAATTCTAAGGGTACACACACACACACACACACACACACACACACACACACATTTCTCGTGGTATGAGAGCACACATGTTTCTGAATGTATAAAACCTAAAATCTGAAGCATAGAGTTATCTAAAGATACCCAACCTCAACAAAGTGGCATGGCAGGGACCTGAATTGGTCTCCAGGAAACTCGAATTTTGTGGAATTTGCGTATAATATATCAACTCCATAATGCAGCTGCACACCAGTGTAGAGAACAGCACAAAAAACCTCTTTCTGCAGAAGTGCTCTCAAACAAAAATAAAATGCCTATTTTAATAGGTATATTTCCCAAATATGATCTCAATTAAAGTTTTAAACACCCAAGTCACTCTCTGCAGTCTTTGTTGTTGTCATGTTTTCCATCTCATGGACTTGTACATGTCTACCATACATGGAATGGCTTGGTAGACGAGAGTGACTCTGCTGTGCATGGTGATGCACATCTCTCATCCCAGTACTCAGCGGCTGAAGCAGGAGGATGCAAGTTCCAGGTCAGCTAGTGCAACTGAGCAAACTCTGTCTCAAAACAAAATAAAGAGGGCTGGGGGTGCAGCTCAGTGGTAGAGCACCTGTCTAGCCTTGCACATATGAGGCCCCAAGTTCAATCCACAATACTGAGAAAAGAAAAAAAGAAAAGAAAGTGATTTGAGGAGGTGGGGTACTTATGGAAGTTTTAAACCTAATCTTTAATTGCATGATATGCTTCACTGGGCTTTGGGTTACAAAATTCTCAGCCTGTTGATACTTTAGGTGCTAGAGAATGCAGCTAAGACTGTCCTCCAGGACTGGCCACCAACCACCCTCAGGCTTCCTGCCACTTGAGGACACTGAACACCAGCTCCCTCCAGGAGATGCTCAGCTGCCACCTGGTGCCACCAAAAAACACCTCAGGAACAGTGGTGGCAATTCCATTCCAATATTATCTTGAAATGCACCACAGATGATTAAGAATGCCAAGGTCAAAAACTTCATGTTTTTAAAGTTTTCTCTTAAGAAGTCATATTACCAGAGCAAAAATATAACTAAGAGCACGTTTGCCAGCACAGGGAGGTCAGACATCTCAACAGATCCACATGTTCCAGGAGCTCCTCTTGTGACGATGCTTAGGAATGACACTCCGTCTCAAAAAATGTCCCCACCAGAAGTACAAAGTTTAAAGAGAAAACCAGAACTAAGCACTCATTACCAAGGCATACACGGGGAAGTAGGAACTCACTTAAAACTTACTTTTCATAGCTAATGATTCCTCAAAGCACGTCACCAAGCAGCGCTCACCATCACCACAGCAGGGGTCCTGTGAGCACAGCAGTTTACCCTTCCTGTGCAAAACACAGAAGGGACACATGGCCACCTTCTGCCACCATCCTGCCTCTTACTTTGGCATTTGTTTATTTTAAAAGTCAGAGATACTTTATTTAAGACAACCTGTCAGTCATGTGTCCTTAGGGGAATGGAAGTGGGAGAAAGATGGCAGTCTTGCACGTGTGATGCAGGTGGAGCAGCCCTACCTGGAGGGGGTGCTGCCGAGAACCCAGGCACCACAGTTCACCTTGCCTGGGTATTCTGAAGTGCCCTCCTCAGGCTGTGCCTCCGGCATCTGTGCTGTCATGCTCACGTATTCACGTACTTACCAAGGACCCACAGTGCTGACGGCCGATATACTCCAACTTGATTTTATCTGTGTAAACTAAAGCTGAAAAAATATCTAGTTCAAAACCCAGTGACAACCTTGCCAAAAGGAAGGAGCAGAGACATCTCCTTTTGTTTTACAAAAACAGGGCTACATACAAGAGACTGTGAAATGAGACATACTACGATTATTTAAGTCAGTCGAGTTCAAGGTCACTTGAAAAATCTTAAGGAACACACCAGTAGCAAACGAATAATTGCATTCTAATCTATACATCACCAAAGGTATTAACAATAAGATTATTCCAACTTAAATTACTCGCCAAGTTCTATTTCCTTTAATGTAGGCATCATATCACAAACACTGTTGAAATATTTTGAAAACAATTTTGTATTTTTGCTGGGACTTGCCTGAACATTCACACGCAAGTATTCGGATCCTCACCCTCACCAGCCCTCCTGAGGACCCTGCTGACATTGTACCCCGCTAGCAAGAGGTGTCCAGTGTGCAAGGCTCCACAACATTGTCTTAAAATTCTCACAGTGGCCCTGATAAGTATTCCTCTCACAAAGACTTACACCTGACAAACCCGAGGCTCTATTGGGTCGGTCTGTCTGAGGTTGTGAAGCCAACATGGGAGAAGCAGAGGTCAGAAGGCTCCAACTGCACCCAGCTGTCTGCTTCCAACAGACCCACGAGCAGTGGCAGCACGGACAGGCAGTGCTGTTGGGCTCCATCTTGGGATACTGCTTTAAGCTGACGCCAGGGTCAAACACTGCTTCAAACAGGACCCCGTGCCCATGATCATCATTACACTGTTCACATAAGCACTCAAGATTAAAGGAACCTTGCTAATTAAACAAAAAGCTGGGTGACAGGAACAGATCAGCTTTACCCTGTGGGCGTGATGCCTTCTGCAGTATCTGATCTATAATCCAAGACAAGCCTGGCAGCCACTGCCATGACCAGCACACCCTCAAAACCTGGGTGACAGTCTGCCTCCACTTCTGGGAAGTGAGCAGCATTCTGTTACCCCATGAGATGCTTCCTCCTCAGTCACATTCTTCTCCTTTCCAGGTTTTCACTGGAAAACGAAGGTGTATAGGGATAGGTAATAATTCTAAATCACAAACATTTTTTGAAAAAAACTAAGTTTTACCAATTAGTTAAAATACAAAGCTTAAACAACTCTCATTTTAGCTCCACTATGTTTCAAATATTTGCAGTTATTTGCTTTGTTATCCTAGGATGATTATTTCGACAGATTTGTTTCTGTGATGAAATCCAGTGGAAAGGGGCTGTTTTCAGTCAAGTGGTATAATACCAGGTGTACTTTTGTACAGATCTCAAGGCAGACACCATCACACTCTACTTCATTAAAATAGATCACAGTAAAGTACAAACAGCACCGCAACTACTATGATCAACTAAGTGAAATCCTGTTAAATACAAAGTATTTTAATAGTTTCTGTCCTTACCAGCATGCAAATATGCGAGGTCAGGATTCTCAATATCAGGATGTTGTTCTTTCAAGTGGTTCCGGAATTCCACGGGGACATTTGTCCCATAATCACATTTGGGGCAGTTGTACATCTTGACTCCTTCATGTTTGCCAGTATGTAAAATGTGTTTACGAATATTTTCAGCACAGTTTGACCTATGGAGTAAGAAAGAAAAGTAAGTTAAATTACAAGTGAGAACAAAGAGTAAACTGAATTAGGGTCAAATCAATAACAGTATATCACAAACATGATGTAGTCTCTTTATATGATGTGTAATATTCTATGTGTTGCACCTATATAATAATTCATGTATAATAAATACATCAATCCTATGAAGCTGGTAGTTTTTAGAATCCTGATGCCAATTCCTAAGTTGGTCTTTTACTTTAGCAATCATTACTATGTTGACAGGAAAGATGAAATCATAGGTTATATTATTTTAATATCAAATTATTCTGGTGCCACTTGAGGGCAGTGAAGGTGTGTGCTCATCCCCAAGAACATGCTTCCTACCTCTTAGGAGGGGTATGGAAGAAAAGTACCATCATCACCAATGAGGTTTTGTCAAGCAAGGTGCTTCTGTATAAAGCTCCAAGGCAGTTGGAAGGGAGAAATGCTGCTGGACTAAGTATGGAACCACCACGTGACCCAGTTATCCTATTTCTTGGTATTTATCCAAAATAACTAACATCAGCATACTACAGTGATGCATGCATACTAAAGTTTATAGCAGCACAATCCACAAAAGCCAAGTTACAGAACCAGCTTAACTGCCCATCAATAGAGGGATAGATAAAGAAACTGCAGTATTTATACATAACGGAGTTCTACTCAGTCATAAAGAAGAAAGAAATTATGGTATTCACTGGTAAATGAACTGAACTGGAGAATGTTCGTTAAGTAAAATAAGTCAGAAGATCAGGGGTCAAATGTTGTCCCTCATATGGAGAAGTTAAAGGGGAAAAATGAATTTTTAAAAAGAGATCTTACAAAAACAGAAGGATCAATAGAGAAGAAGCCGGAGGGAAGAACTGGGGAATGAATGTGACTGAGTTATACTAGGCACATGTGTGAATATACCTCAACAAATCATCTTATATGTAACTATAATGCATCAATTATAAATAAATTAATAGAAGGAAGATCAACAGAATAGAAAAAGGGAATCAGGGGAGGAAAGAGAGTAGGGCTGGGGATTGAAGTGGAGAAAACTATATGCATTTGGGAATGTCAAAATTAACCCTACTATTACATATAATTCACTAAAAAGGTAAAAAAAAAGTTAACGCAGCTATGCTGCAATAGCTGCTTCTCTTTATTTTCCAAATATACTTTAATAATTTTCATACAAATAAGTATATTTTTAGGGTAAGAGGAAGAAGAGAAGAGGAAAAAGAACTGGAATGACTGATTTTCCCAGCTCTTTTCAGCTTGCTCTGCAAAATGTTCTAGCAAATTGGGTGTTAAAAGATCTCTTAGAACTTAAGACTAAATAGCTGAAAGACAATTGATATATGAATACACAGCTTTTTTTATTACTACTGATTACAAAACCTGCTTTGAATGTAAGTCCTCTACTACTAATTAACAGTCCCTGTAAGAAGAAAAAAACATTTATGTACCACAGTGGGCCACAAGCTGCCAGTCGCCTGGTGACTGTGAGGCACCACATGAACCTCTGAGGTCAAGACTGGAGAAGTCATTTTATGGAGACACCAGTAGGTATCAAAAGGATGAGCTGATTTGGAAAGGTTGCATCTACCAGGAGGTTAAAGTGGAGTCTGAACGTAGGTTTTCTGTTTCCAAGGCCAGCATGCTCTCAAGGGCCCCACAGTGACCTTCCTCACAGTGGCTGCACGGCCAAGATCCTGGCCCACCCTAAGGACAGCACGGGATCAGGAGCCTCGACAACATAGGTGCGTCCTGGAGTCACAGCTCTCAGTCGCGCTGACAGAAGTAACAAAGGACAACGCCTGGAGGTGAGATGACACAAAGGTCACCTTTGTGATAGTGAAAGGAAGAGCTGAATTCTCCAACGAGCCGGGTGAAGTGCCAAATGACATCTTTACCTCTGCAGTTCTCCAGCTTGTCCTCACAGCACTACAGACACCCCCTAAATTCATCATCGTTGCCTGACACTGGGGCGCAGGAACACCAAGGTACTACTGTACTGAATCACTACTATTTATCAGGACTGTAGAGTCTTTGGTGCCACCAATATTAATTCCTTATGTAAAATGCTAGGCATTATGTATCATCAAAGACAATCACTTTCAAATGAAGAAATCAAATTGCTGAAATAAACACATTTCAACATATGATGCATATCTAAATGGAGAACAGTTAAGTGATAGAAACATTCACTGGAGGAAGAAAGAAATGACTTTGAAAACCGAATACTTTGTTTTAAGATGGGTTTCTTGGACAAATAAAAGCCAACATTTTTTAGCACCTAAACAGCATGTGGAATCTGACCATCAAGAGAGTATTACTGAGGTAAGTAAGCTGTGTATAGAATTTAGGGGGTATCTATAATGTCCTGAAAACCAACTGATGAGAAGGGAGAAAAGGATTAAAATGAGTAAGAAGCTTTATTTAAAATTTAAAACACAAAATAAAATTAAAAAGAAGTGGTCTGGAACTTGAGATTTTAAAAGGTATTTAGGACCACTGTATCCATAAATATTTATGCATATACAGATGTGTGTATGTATATGTAAAATTGTATATTTTAGACATATGCATATACATAACAAATACATGCAGAAAAGAAGAAAAAGGATGCATTTTGGGGAAATGGAGCATAACTAATAATATGTATGGATTTCCTTTTTAGGATAATAAACATCTAAAATTGCTTCTGGTGATGGTTGCACAGCTCAGGGAGTATACTGAACCCCACAAAATTTTGCAATTTCAGGAGGTTAACTGAAAGATATGTGCACTGTCTCAAATTAGAACAAAGAACTCCTGTGCTTCCTGTGTGTCACCCTCCCTCCTGCCACCAGTACCAAAGGACCACATGTTCAGAGAGCAAAGGTTCCAGCATAGAGAAGAGGCTCCTGTCCCATCTGTCTCCACAAAGGGAGCGACAGCAATTGTTCGGTTCCGTTACTCGACTTTCAGTTTTTCCCAATGTGTAGTCAGCAGTAATGATCAGAAAACAGGTGTCCCCGCTTTCTGCAACCAGTGCTGCATGCAGCCCTACCAGCACCACAGAGCCCGCACACATGTAGAATGTGTCCTGTGAATCTTTCCCTCCTAAGCACCATGAAGCGGGTGACCTGGAGGACAGAGGGGTATAGCCAGGATGCTCTCTGTTCCTGATCTGGATGATGCTTCTGGGCCCAGCACTGCCCAGGAGAGAGACCCCTGTGACCCACCTTCCCCTGCCACCTGGAGCTCCTGTTACAAGCCAAGAGGCATAGTCCTATCCCCAGCTACATGTAACTTGATGATGACCTGTCAGGGAGGTGTGGTATACCTCTGTTAAGCTAATTTATGAGAAATATGTATTACAGAAACACACCAATAGTTCTGGGCATGCTTTAAGTAGAGGAGTGCTAGGGAAAACTGATGATACAGGCTGTCTGAAAGGAACTAGGAAGAGAGCTCCTGGAGAAAGCTCTCGAATGAAAGAGAATGTGAAGCAGGAGAGACCCAGGCAGTTGCCCTGGGGATTTGGAATGGGTCCTCCAATCCTATTTCCTAACCCATGACAGGATGCCCCCCACCCCACTCTACCACTCCTACCAGCAGACAGCTGTGGTTCAGGGAAGACTCTAGGATATAGTCAGATGGCCTGGGGTCCATTTTCAGTAAGTGAATTCCAGCCCTGCCATGTAAGGGCTCTGCCATCTGCAGTGATTGCTTCAGTCCTCCGAGACTCACCTTCCTTAACTATAAACTAAGGTTAACAGTTTTAAACTATCAAAATACTAAAAGTAGTCTATAAATGAAGATTTCGCACAGGAATTCAGAAAGCTGTTCATGGCCTCCACATCACCCCCTTTCTCCACCCCACAGTCTTAAAGGCTAGTGTGAAGCAATGAGGGGAAAGGCAGGCAGCTCCCACTGCCTGGACTGGCAGAAAGCAGAAGGTGGGTATCAACACAGAGATAAGCTTGTTAACTTGAACAGCTTGTCAAAATGCTGAGCTCTGCCCCTGCCCTTTCTGGACTCCACTCTACTTTACAGACCCAGGATGGCCTCCAGCTGAGGAAAAAGCAGCTGAGGAACACCCAGCAGGCTGAATGCTCTTGCCACTCTGACTGGTGAGCACAGACAGTGGGGAAAGAAGGATGCCTCAGCAGAGGCTTCAGCTTCCCTCCCTAGCTAAGGGATCCTTACAGGACTTGCTAGGGCCAGAACCTGCAGGCCCCATTTTTATATAAACAGCATCCAAAGTTAAGAGAGAATTTCAAATTAAATTTTGGAATATGACCTGTTGGAAATCTTGAGACAACTTGCACATGAATACTGAAAGCACAGGGTGATCAATTAGCAAAATGATCTAGGATGGGGAGCTATTAATTTGAGGGCTTCTGAAAATAAGACATGATAAAGGGAATTAAAAAAAAATTAAATTCTGTTCCAAGGTGATATATGTGAAAACAATAAAGGAAACACGATAGTGCTTCCAGAACTCTGTAAAACAATTAGTCAGTATTACACACGAACTCTCGGTTTTAACACAAAGGCCTAAGTTTGTTACTGAACCTAAAAAGGAAGCTTTAAAAAAATTCTACTGATTATTTTTTCCTCTTCTGGTTTTTATTTTGGCTTTTTATTCTTTCAGCTTTTGTTTTGGATATTAAAAACCAACACCACTGAAGTTGTCGAACAAACATACACTGGCATGTTTTAAACATCAGAGAGTAAAATAAGGGATATGGCAGAAATCTCCCTGTCACCACTGTCCCCATTCTCCTTCAGACCACCCACCCACGAATCTGATAGGCACGATTCATAACATCTCATCAACCTTTGGGGAGCATCATCAAAAACTACATTTTCAGGCCACAAGTATAATGTGGATAATTTTTTCCTCATTCCTCTTATAATAGTTTGTGGGTATAATAAAAGCCAGCACCTGGTTTTTCAAATCTACCAATACAGCATGGGGGTCCTCCCCTCCAAAAGTGAGGGGCATAGATTCCCTCCCCACCTCACTCCCACCATAGCCGACTCTGCTCTTAACAGTGCATGAATTTCAGCATGGATGCAGACAGATCTCACATCACTGATCCTCCACTGATGGACACTGAGGTGGTTCCTGACCCTTTACTGGCATATGGAAGTTTGCAACAAGTGATTTTGGAGAACACTTTCCAGGCCTCAGGACACCAAGAGGATCTCATGATGCTAACACGGAATGGCTTCAAATGTCAATGGGCACACGCTTTTGCAACGTTGATAGATTCTGCCAAAATGCCCTCCTGAGGAGTAATCCACAGTCCACACTGGTACTACTTATGTTCTAGAGAGCCCGTTTCGGCACAACTTTTGCCAATGAAGAATGTCATGAAACATTTGAATTTTTGTCAATGTGGTAAAAAATATCTCCCTGGAGTTTAAATTTTTAAGTTTTAATCTGCATTTCTTTTATAATGAAGTATCTTTTCAAATATCAAGAATTCATACATTCTCTGTGTGCTCATTCATATTTTTGTTTTTTTCTACAGAGTTATCAGTCATTCTCTTATGGATTAAGGAGATCAGCTCTTTGCCTATGATAGAAGTTGCAAAGATTTTTTCCTTAGTTTCATGTTTTATTTGGACTTTGTTAATGGTATCTTGTGAAAAGAAGGTTTTTTATTTTGTTCATCTTTTATGACTTACTTCCTTGGAGACTAAGAAAGATCGTCCCACATTTGGTTCTAGAAGCTGTATACAGGTGCATTATGTCACGTTAAATGCTACAGTGGTTTCCAAATTGACCAACAGTATAGTATGTTAAGTGTGGGTTCAGACTGCTACCCAGTTCTATTAACACCATTTATTAAAGTCCACTTTGCCCCAACAACTTGAATTCTCATCTTATGTATATTCTGAATAACTTCAAGCTACATCTGGACTTTCTATTCTCTTCTGCTGGTCTGTCAATTCACCCACTAATCTACTACCATTACTGGGTTACAAGGGGGTCATGTCTGGTCCAGTTCATCATCAACATTGCTCCTTTTTCTTCCAGATCACAACTGCCCAACTGAAGCCATCAGGGTGGTACTTACAGGATTGTGGTCATTGGTTTGTGTGGCAAAAATCTGTACTTAACACAGCACTTTGGGAGAGGGGGCCAATAAACTAGCATCACTACGATACAATCAGGTAACTAACTGATGTATTTATTAATATGCATTAATAACATTATCTTATTGATAAAGAAATGAAAAGGCAGAGAGATAAAGTGGCACAGACATCACAAGATAAGTTCCTAGGTGAGTCCTGGCACACAGATGCCATGAGTAAATATGAATTCCCACCACCCCAATTCCCTTCCTTCCTTTCTTGCGTGCCTCCTCCCTCTCCCTCTTTTGTAAGTTTAACAACTGTCTTGGCATCCCAGGCAGGGTCTGGGAGGGTATTATGCCAGTCCTGAAATCAGCATCTGCCCAAGAGCTTTCTCCTGTTAAGTAACCCATCATTTCCATTTTGTTCAGTCTCCTTCCATTCCGTTGTTCTACCTTTCCTATGCTCCCCCAAAGGAAAGAATTCCTATCTCCTAGGTGGTTTTTTTGCGGGGGAGGACCACCTTGAGAGCATCTAGTGATATCTCAACATCTCTGAATGGTGTAGCATCTACTACTCCAGTGTGATTTACAAAGTCTTAAAGATTCTTAAATGCAATAGCAGGAGTATAACTGAAGTTGTGGCTGGAAGAACTAAAAATAGAATTGAGTAAAAAGGCTAATTGTTTTGGGGGGTGTGCACTCAACCCTTTTCTATAATACACAGAAAAGGCTAGTTCTAAAAAACAACACAAACCCCATGAATTTTATGAGATAGGTAAAAAAACAATGGATATGGAGAATCTGATAAACAGGTTGTCATGGTGGCACAGGCATGTAATTCCAGTGACTAAGGGGGTCGAGGCAGGAGGATCTCAAGTTGAAAGCAAGCCTGGATAACTTAGCAAGACCCTGGCTCAAAATAAAATACAAAATAGGCTGGGAAGTTAGCTCAGTAGTAGAGTGCCCCTAGGTTCAATTCCAGCACTAAAAAAACTTAGAACGATGTGTGACTAAGCATATAGCTAAAGGTAAACAAAAAAAGATTTTTTTTAAGTGAACCACTGCATTTTTGAAAATTATTATACCTATAAAATTATTATTATTAAGTAAGAGGTGGAATTAAGAAAGAGAGTGGCAACTAATTTCAGGGGGTTAAATATGAAAGTCAATGAATGGCACTGCAGTAGTGAGTTAGATTTTTCTCTGATATACTGAAAAGCGTCACATTAAATTCCAGACAGATATGACATAACTGCTCAAAAAATTACAAAAGCAGTCAGGCATGGTGGCACATTCATGATCCCAACAACTTGGGAGGCTGAAGCAGGAGTATCCCAAGATCAAAGCCAGCCTCAGCAATTTGATGAGGCCCTGTCTCAAAATAAAAATTGAAAAGGGCTGGAGATGCAGCTCAATGATTAAGCACTACTGGGTTCAATTCCTGGTACTAAAAAATACACACACACTTAACTAAAAGAGAGGTAAATGAATGTAGGTCACATGCACTTAAGTACAGTAGAAACCTAAACATAATATGCTTCCAAATACAAAATTAATCTAAATTATTCTAAAGAAAGTATTCAAAAAATGTGGGGTGGGATGGAGTGCAGGGAGAGTCAGCTTGAATCTATGAAATATAAGGAGGCAAATATCTATACAATATTCAAGTTTGTTAATTTGAATATATATATATATATTTAAAATCAACTACTATTTTATTTTTGTTTTCTTTTTTTTTTTTTTATTTACTTATTTTTTTTACGTTTACATAGGGTAATGATGTTTATTATATTTTTCCCCTCCCCCCCACCCCTCCCACCCCTCCCACCCCTCCCACCCCTCTTTTCCCTCTACACAGTCCTTCTTTCCTTCATTCTTACTGCTCTCCTTAGCCTAACTCTAAACCTAACCCTAAACCTAATGCTAGCCCCTCCCACCCCCCATTATATGTCCTCATCCGCTTATCAGCGAGATCATTTGTCCTTTAGTTTTTTGAGATTGGCTTATCTCACTTAGCATGATATTCTCCAATTTCGACCATTTGCCTACAAATGCCATAATTTTATCATTCTTCATTGCGGAGTAATATTCCATTGTATAAATATGCCACAGTTTCTTTATCCATTCATCAACTGAAGGGCATCTAGGTTGGTTCCACAATCTGGCTATGGTGAATTGAGCAGCAATGAACATTGATGTGGCTGTATCTCTGTAGTATGCTGATTTTAAGTCCTTTGGGTATAGGCCAAGGAGTCAAAACTCAACTCAAAATGGATCAAGGACCTCGGAATCAGACCAGAGACCCTGCATCTTATAGAAGAAAAAGTAGGTCCAAATCTTCAACTTGTTGGCTCAGGATCAGATTTCCTTAACAGGACTCCCATAGCACAAGAAATAAAAGCAAGAATAAACAACTGGGATAGATTCAAACTAAAAAGCTTTCTCTCAGCAAAGGAAACTATCAGAAATGTGAAGAGAGAGCCTACAGAGTGGGAGAATATCTTTGCCAACCATACCTCAGATAGAGCGCTAATTTCCAGAATCTATAAAGAACTCAAAAAACTCTACACGAAGAATACAAATAATCCAATCAACAAATGGGCTAAGGAAATGAACAGACACTTCACAGAAGAAGATGTACAAGTAATCACCAGATATATGAAAAAATGTTCAACAACCCTAGTAATAAGGGAAATGCAAATCAAAACCACCCTAAGATTTCATCTCACCCCAATTAGAATGGCGATTATCAAGAATACAAGCAACAATAGGTGTTGGCGAGGATGTGGTGAAAAAGGAACACTCATACATTGCTGGTGGGGTTGCAAATTAGTGCAACCACTCTGGAAAGCAGTGTGGAGATTCCTCAGAAAGCTTGGAATGGAAACAACTACTATTTTAAAATACACTACATTGGAAATACTGGTTTTCCAACTTATATTTGTCAAATGATGCTTCGAACTACTTTTCCCCTCCCCCACCCCTCCCACCCCTCCCACCCCTCCCACCCCTCTTTTCCCTCTACACAGTCCTTCTTTCCTTCATTCTTACTGCTCTCCTTAGCCTAACTCTAAACCTAACCCTAAACCTAATGCTAGCCCCTCCACCCCCCATTATATGTCCTCATCCGCTTATCAGCGAGATCATTTGTCCTTTAGTTTTTTGAGATTGGCTTATCTCACTTAGCATGATATTCTCCAATTTCGACCATTTGCCTACAAATGCCATAATTTTATCATTCTTCATTGCGGAGTAATATTCCATTGTATAAATATGCCACAGTTTCTTTATCCATTCATCAACTGAAGGGCATCTAGGTTGGTTCCACAATCTGGCTATGGTGAATTGAGCAGCAATGAACATTGATGTGGCTGTATCTCTGTAGTATGCTGATTTTAAGTCCTTTGGGTATAGGCCAAGGAGTCAAAACTCAACTCAAAATGGATCAAGGACCTCGGAATCAGACCAGAGACCCTGCATCTTATAGAAGAAAAAGTAGGTCCAAATCTTCAACTTGTTGGCTCAGGATCAGATTTCCTTAACAGGACTCCCATAGCACAAGAAATAAAAGCAAGAATAAACAACTGGGATAGATTCAAACTAAAAAGCTTTCTCTCAGCAAAGGAAACTATCAGAAATGTGAAGAGAGAGCCTACAGAGTGGGAGAATATCTTTGCCAACCATACCTCAGATAGAGCGCTAATTTCCAGAATCTATAAAGAACTCAAAAAACTCTACACGAAGAATACAAATAATCCAATCAACAAATGGGCTAAGGAAATGAACAGACACTTCACAGAAGAAGATGTACAAGTAATCACCAGATATATGAAAAAATGTTCAACAACCCTAGTAATAAGGGAAATGCAAATCAAAACCACCCTAAGATTTCATCTCACCCCAATTAGAATGGCGATTATCAAGAATACAAGCAACAATAGGTGTTGGCGAGGATGTGGTGAAAAAGGAACACTCATACATTGCTGGTGGGGTTGCAAATTAGTGCAACCACTCTGGAAAGCAGTGTGGAGATTCCTCAGAAAGCTTGGAATGGAAACAACTACTATTTTAAAATAATACACTACATTGGAAATACTGGTTTTCCAACTTATATTTGTCAAATGATGCTTCGAACTACTTATATACATGAGGGTTACTGTTGGGATCTTCTAAGAGTTTTCTACAACATATTACCATCAACTCAGTTTGAGATCCAGCTATTCTGGATCCAAAAATGATGCTGTCACTGGAAATTCTATCTGCAGCCACACATGTCCAATCCCATTACCTGACGACAGTTGTCTTTTCCTCTCGTCCTCCAGGAGTACGTAAAAACTCCTCATAATGACCAATTACTCTACAATGTATTCTACTGTTTGTAAAGTTAATTTAGAGTAAAATTCAGCATTAGTATATAGGTTATGTCCCTCTTCCTGAAACATAAATTAAGGGGTAAAACTGCCTTTTATTCAGATATATGCTATATACAAAGTATAATGAAGGCTGAAATCACAAAGTCAATATCGACCAATATTATAAAATTATGCAAGTTAAAAAAAATTTTAAGTATAGCAAAACGTACTATAAAGATCTACAGAGAGTCCTATAAAACTCTTCACCAATGAATTCTATTTCTGATGATGTCAAGACATGTTAAGAGGAACTAACTTAACTGTAAATACCAAAGTTGGGAAGATGCATATTCAGGAATGTTAAGGCAACACTGCACATTGGATTTTCCTTCTAGAAACTCACAGCGTGAACTGAAGTAAAAATTCTGGGACTCCTATTAAAGAAATACACTTTTATTTAGCACACTGTTGTGCTGTTGCTGTTCTCAATGGGAACAGTAGGCATACCTGGTGTAGCTGTCATGAGGACGAAGGTCAACGACATTAAACGTGTTTGGATAATATGGTGGGTATGTTTTTTCCTTTTCTTTTTTAAAAAAATTACTACTACTATCAGTCTTTCTATTAAGTGCAGAACAGTACAGTTCGAGTGTCTGAATCATTATCAGCAATATTCCTGCTATATGTAAAAAGCAGTTTCAACTCATTTGAATAAAACAGAGTGCCCTGATATTACACTGTGCACAGGAGTACATATGACAGAGCAGATTTGCTACGTTAATTGAGAAGATATACAACTTTCTTTTCTGCCTGTTCAGTACTTTGTGAACTCATATCTATGAAAAGAATTACTCTATAGTTAAACTGAGGCAATGGAAACAAGTATATAAAACTATAAGGTAAGTCTATATTATAAAAAACTCAGTAAAAAGGAGGTTCTTCATTCTTTGTAATATTAATCCAAAATGATAAGAAATAACTCAAGGAAAATCTTTACATAAATCAAAATGAAAATCTTACCATATTTTTAAAATCAGTTCTATTTACATATATACATTTCCTGGGCAAAAAATAAAAATAAAAAGACTAAGACTGGAAGAGTTTCACATAAAGTTCCAATCACTGCAGGGTTGTAAGAGTGTGATCCTATACATAAGCTCAGGATTGTTTCACAAAACATGTGAGACAGACTATGATAGATATTCCTTTACCAACTTATGTTCTTGCTAAGGACCCATAAGGAAAGAATATGATAATTTTAGACTACTGAATATTTGTGTATTTACATTTAAAATTGGCTAAAATCTACAAGAACACAGAACTTCAGACTCTTTTATCTAAAAGGAACATACTGTTGACAATATTCAGCAAATGAACACATGTCACCTGCAGTGATGAACCACGTATGTGAGCAGAACAGAACAGAATGAAGGGTCTCAAGTGTAGGGGTAAAGACCTACTTTCCATTATGAGATGGAGGATCATATGATAGGTGGTAAGTCCACTGCTTGACTACAACAAAAGGCTGTCATACACCTTACCAAAGTAAATGCCATTTTGATTGTAAATGTTTAACATAGGGAAACCAAATTATAAAAAAGATAGCAGAAAACATTTGTTTTCTTGGTTAGAACTTTCCTAAAGAAAATTCAAAACTCAAAAGCTATCAAAATATGTAGGAAACTATTCCTCATAGAAAAAGAAACTGCTTTATAGTATAATGTATCATAAAACAGCAACAAAAGGCAGAAACTATGCAACATATATAAAAATATGATTAGTAAAGTCTGCAAAATAAAAACCTCAGACACTGGATAAAGAATATAAACACGCGATTCATAAAAGTAGATAATGCACAGGTTTACCTAAGCATTATGATGATCAATGTCATTTTAGCAATCAGGGAATACAAATTAAAACTAGGTATAGATGGGCCACATAAAGAAGACTTTCACTAATACTGGGAGGGAAACTGAATACCATTGGTAATTATCATGAGGAAGTAGAAGGCATTTCCTGAACTACAAAGGTTTACTGGTGTTCTCAGCAAGAGATCTGGAAGGCCAAGTCACAGGACCACAGCTCTGAACACATTAACGCAAGGGCTGGCTCTTTCTAGTCATACGGCTTATAAGTCCCACTTTCCAACAGCCAGTGACTTCCCTAGATTCCAGTGTCTGGTGCTGCAAGATCCCTGTGCGTGTGTCCTGAGTACAGAGGGTTATGGACATGGGCTGATGGGAGGAATGATGGTTTTTGTACTGGTCTCTGAATTTCTCCCAGGCGAAGTTATTGAAGAAGGCTTGATGCGTGTACTATCTCATCACCCATGCTTACCTGTACAAAAACTATTAAACAGAATAAGGTAGACCTTCTATACCAACATGGAAAGGCTTTTAAGGCATCCTAGTAAGTAAAACAGCAAAAGCAAAAGCCAAAAAAAAAAAAAAAACAAGTGCCTGATAAATGTATAGATGGACTCCTGCAGCTCCCGACACTGGAGGGCCTATGACTGCTTTGCCCTCTGCACCATGTGCAGTGCTAACTAGTTCCTGGAGATCCCACTTGGTATGGGCTGAGGGCACACCTACCCACCAACGTGCCACTGCATCTGACATGCTTATCCATCTTTTGTCACCACTCCTGTTTCCTACAATCACTTCCACTTAAATTATTGCTCTATTCAAATCTCTGCTCCTGGCATCTACAGCCAAGAGGAGGAAGACTACTTTAAATCTAACAACCTCCTTCCAGCTTCCACTCTACTGAAGAACAATGGGAACAACAAGGAGGAAAGGGCAGGAAGTGACGCTGAACTTGCTGTGTTAGAATCCCAAATTATTTCTTTAGAATTTAAATTCCAGAACAGTCCCAACTCATGTGTGGAGATTTAAACATGAGGTCTAAGCTGGACTGTTCCCCAATTCACTTGGAAGGGAAAGAGACTGCAAAGAAGTGCAAACCTCTCAGATTCTTTCATGTTAACCCAAAGGGAAAAAAATACACTTCATTCACACCTTCTCATGTACTGATACACTGCCAGCATAAAGGAGAACAAACTGCAAGTGCTGGGAGCAAAGGGCAGCCCTGGTTTTCGTCTGACTTAAGTCAACAAGCTAGATGCTCATCCAAATAAAATTTACTAAGTTTAAGCAATTACGAGATGCTTTGCAATGTGTGCTGATGAGAAACTACTACTGCAAGACCGCTTAGGAAAAAGCATGGAACAGAGTGTAATGGTTCCCTATCTTTCAAGGACACAGGCTCCAGATAGGGTTTTGGCGAAAGGTTTCCATGGTCAAAGTTTGCCTTATGTGCGCATCTTGAGTCTAAAAAGGCAGAAAGGGACACAACATAGAGAGCATTCACCAAACTGACCTGATTTCAAAGATTTTTTTCCAAGGTTGAGCAAACACTCTGCCTTGAAGCTTGGAATCTGTGAAGATCAGAATGCCCAATCAGTCCTGCTGCCCTCTCTCCCTTCCACGAAGCTGCCTGCATGGCAATAACTCCTGGTAGAAATTCTTTTCAACAACTACTTTCTTCATACTCTTTGAAATAAACAGAGTCCTGCCTCTTGATGTCCATACCTCACAGGATAGGTTTATTCCAATTCTGCAAACTGGCTATGCTTAGCAACTGAGGACAGGCAGATGGATGGGAAAATGATCTTAACAAAAATAATGTAAGAAAATGTAGCCTAACCATCATCCTGCATCTAAGCAATCACTGAACAGACATTACTAAGAGAGTTTAGGTAGGGCAAAATGGTGCACAGAGACAAGTTCTTAAAAAAGAACATGAACTTTTACAACTTTGGCTTCAAATAAATCACCTAGAAAAAAAATGAATTTTCCAGATCAAGTAATTTAACATATATGTGTGAGTGTGAATGAATAATCATTTACTGTAACTCTTCTAGTTGAAAAACTTTCAAATTTCAAATTTAAGGGGATATAGTTTTTAGTGCATTTGAGTATGTGGTCTCAAATTATTTCTGATAGTCTAGGTCAAAGCTTGATTTTACTTGGGACAATCTGAAGCAAAGAAAGAAAGAAAAAGTCTAGGTGTAACACAACGACTTTGGCCTTCATGCACAGGAACATACTTTGGTGGGAAGCCCGGTGGCATGATCACATAAATCGTCACACTCATAGACTCACACAGGCTGTTAGAGGCAGGGCAGGGGCTGCCATAAAAATTTAAATACTACTTAAGTGACTGAGAGAAGACCCATCCTTCACACCTGGGATACGGGAGGAACTGGCAGGAATCCACCAATGGAGTGTTAGAGCAAGAAGACAACAGACACAAAACAAAGTTAGAGCTCTTTAAGTTAAACTTGAACAATGCTAAACTTAAAATGCATACTTTGTTGATGTTGTTGAGTTCTCCAAGAGTACAAACTACTTTTTTATTTATAAAGTCATATGATCACCTTTGAAGGAAAAAACAGTCACTGATGATGAGGACCACTGAATTTACCTAATAATCTATGTCCATTTTTACAAAACTGCTTCATGTAATCCATTTAAAAATAATGACTGGTTCATTTCAGTCCCTGCACACAATGCTTCCTTTTGTCCCTTGTACGTCTCTCAAATGTCTTATTTTAAAGGAATATATAGTACTCCCGGAAGACATTTTCCCATTTCTATTCTCTTCGACTCCTGCGAGCCCTTGTTCTGTGTGATAAGGCAATCTCCTCCGGGATCTGAGCTGTGTAGTTTCGCACCACGAGTGACAAGGACTCGACTTGAATAACTGCTGTGCGCAGGTTGTAATTATGTCAGCCAGAGTGTTGAACAAGGGGCCTGATTAATGTGCGCCCCGGCCCAGGCGCAGTCCCTATCAAAACCTCCGCACAGGCCAGCAGTGGGGATGGGTTAAAGCAGAAAGACAAAACACGCTGCAGGGTCCGTGATAGATGAATTGCTCCAACAGTCTTCAGGCAGATGTTCCAGGACAGTATAATATACAATTACTCTGCCTTATCACCTTCCCAGGGACAATAAAGCTTCCTCCTTCTATAGCTCATGTGAGTGAAGGCAAAATTAGTTTTACTTTTACAACACTGACTCACTTATCATGTTGCCTTGATTGTGCTTTTACAGCTAAAGAAAACATATATTCCATTTTTAAACTTAAAAAAAAAATCCTTAAAAATAAAACTGAAACCTTGTTTTGAGTCTCCTTTACATCAGAGATAGTGTTTTAAAAGATCATTTTGTTAAAAAGAGATTCAAGGAAAGTAATAAAATATGTTTGTGCATATGTAGTTACAAATAAGTGCACACATGTAACTCAGGAAGTAAGATCTAGACTGTATCATCATTACATTCACAACATCATTTTTCAAGGGCCATTAATGGGAAGGAATGTGTAATTAAAAAATACACGTGTGCTGACCCTGTCCACACATCTCAGGCACAGGTACCCAGCTGCTGGGGTCTGAGAGGCACAGGCACCCGTCTGCTGGTGTCTGAGAGAATCTAGTCTGAATGACATACTTATTCATACCACCCTCTCCTCTGTGTCGGGTCTCTCCTCATCAGGAAAGCTGGCTCCCTGATGATGGGAGGCTGCTTCCCCACCCTTCCTGAGGAAGTCCTGCTAACACTGGGGCACCTACTTCAGGAGCGCCGCACTGATCATTTGTATGCTCTTATTTGTAGTTATGGAAATGATGCCAAAAACTCTAGTTGATATATATAAAATAGAGCTACCTAAATTTGCAAAGGGAAAAAGGTTTTTATTTTTAAAACTCAAAAACAAGCTAAAACCCTAACCTGAGACACAGTCATTGCAATTGTGTTCTAACCATAATTTAAAATAAGAGAAAGCAGCAAAAACTCTATAACAGAATCAGTGAAGCCTACACAAAATGTTAGTGAATGCAAAACTAGCATACATCAACCTGTGGGGCAATATATATGACTTATTTCCACTTTTTAGTGGCTTAATGCAACTGACACCAACACTCGGCAGTTATAATACAACCTAAGTCATGAAAACAAATCATGCACCCTATCTTACCCGAAGGAGTGATATATTTGCTTTTTCTTTTTGTGTTATACACATACTCACTCCAACACCCACATGATCCTTGTTATTACATTTCTGGTGGTAGGACACACTCTAGATGAGTACCTGTTTCTAGAAATATGGCAATCTGAAGAAGCTGGGCACCAATCTAACACAGTCTTCAGGAGTTTACCACAGCAGCACACAGCAAAGTGGATTAAGCTCATAACTGGCAAAAGCGATACACCGTATTCAAAAATGTGGAAAAAGCTAAACAAAAGGGGGGTAACCACGACCAGAACAGAGAGGAATTGGGTGACAACACAGACACAGAGTGTCCTTTGGATTTACTGAGGGAAGAAAAACTCAAGAGACATCAGTAAAACTTGTTTGGAACAAGTTACAGAATAGACACCACATTTGAAGACTACATTTAACAGGAGTGTTTATTAAATGATTACATTGACTGTTAGCTAGCAGCAAGCAAAATTTTAAACTAATGAAAAACAGCCAAGGCAAGACAGCCATGTGTAGAAACTCTACACACAAGGTGAATGACATCCGAGGGCCTGGGTGCGTGTGTGTGGGGGTGGGAATGAGACGATCAGACCATCTCTGTTTTCTGGATTCCTAACTTTGAAACCATGATGATCAAATTTGGTGCTGAGCAGTAACCTAAAACGTGGAAACACTGTTAAGAGTCTGAGCTAAAATCAGTCATAAGCAAACAAATGAAAGCAAATTCAAGTGCAGTCCCTCTAGCCGCACTCCCAGCTGCCTCCATCTACCCTCCCTGTTCCCTGGGCAGTGTGCAAGCTTCCCATTTCTTCACCTCTGTCTGCTGGGCTGGGGTCTGTCCTCACCAATCTACTGGAACTGGTCTCCCCCACACACCTTGGACTCCTGGAGCTGCGGTAGGTGTTCCTGCTGCACTCCACCCGGCACAGCTGGCACTATTTGCCGCAGACCCCTCTCTTCCCTGGAGGTCCCTTTGGATCTGTGAGCCTGCTTCTCAACCTCTCAGGTACTGGCTATATGCTTCTCTGCTTTCTTCATTTTCTGCACTTTCTGAGGGAAATATCAATTGCGTTGTTGGTTCCAAACTCTGCACAGATTCACACTGACCTGTACACCCCCTGAAGGTCTCCATTTGGATATTCCAGTATTTCAAGGTAACACATCCTGGATCACACAAGTAGTCATTTTCCTGAAGGGCAGCCCTCTCGAGGGGTGAGTGCCTAAAGGGTGATATGTCCCTTCCACATTCATTCACTTGGTTAGGATGTCCCTTTAATTCTGTCTGCCAACTGGACATCTGAATTTGCCCTATTTTCTGCTTACAGTTTGTGACAATCTTTTAAATGATCTCCTATCTCCTGCTGTGTCTCCCAAACCCATCTTTGCATCCTGCTAGTGATTTGGCAAAGTAAGGTGTGAGGACACCATGTTCGTACTCCACATTTTCCACTGGTCACCCACTGGTTGTGGAGTCAAACTCAAGCTCTCCAGTACGGGCAGTGGTAAGAGTCCACACATACCTCCTGCTTCCTTTTATCAGATCATCTCAGATGCTCTGCAATCCAGACTTGCTCGAGGGAGAATATAAATTTAATTTGAAGGAAGGGTATAACTTGGGAGTGGAGAGAGGGAAAGAAATCTTACATTTAGCCATCATTAAAGTTACTTGAGGTTTCTGGATCAAAACAAATTTCTCAAGCTTAAATGTCAACCACTGCTGATCTCAAACAATTCATTCCAAGAGATAAGTCTCCTTATTTAAGCACTTCTCAGCATTTACCACAGTTTCTCTCAATGGTAAATTTTTATTTGTTCCATCACATTTCTTATATGTTAAAGTTGCAATTTAAGATGAAGAAACAAAACAAGAGGAGGAGGAAAGCACCAAATAAGGTTAATCAACATGACACAAACACACAGGGAGATGTCTCCACAAAACCTCCAAAGGAAGGATAAAGGTGGAACAAGGCTTTATACGGCAGGAGACAAGCCAAAATAATTAAGATTAAGGAATTAAAGATTAAGTTAAAATTCCCTGTAGAAAAAAGTATCAGGTTACATATTATGCTACTGAATAATGGGTTCTAGTTTATTTGAATTACAGCTCACTTGTACATCTGTAGTAAGTGATGATGTGATTTTTTTTACCAAAACACAAAAAATGTTTAGTAGTTCTTTTTCTAGAGCTTCTTAATAAACAGGAACACAGTGTAAGGAGGAGAAGGCCAGCAAAGGGTTTGTGCTACATTCCCTTAATCAAGGAGATGAAGCAAAAGTCACAGAAGACACTGTCTTCACAGAATCTGTTAAGCAAGAACCCAGACATGGTGCACATGCTGCCACCTGGAAGGCAGCACCTCACTCCACACAGGGAGAGCAGTGAGTCAGAAGGTGGGCTGATGCAGAAAGCCACTTCAACTTCTTGGTCTCAAAACACAACTACCCTGTCCAAATTACCATATTTGAAGTGTTTCAACTTTTTCTTTCTTTCTTCCTTTCTCTCTCTCTCTCTCTCTCTCTCTCTCTCTCTCTTTCTCTCCCTCCCTCCCTTCTTTCCTTTATTTTTGTCAGGCCCAGGAGTGGCAATGTATCAGAATATGCTGAAACCAAGGAGCTGAAAATAAAATGAAATAACTAGTATCCTTGCATTCTTACTGATTAATGAAAGTTGATCAAAAGTTTATGAATTTCAGAGCTATTCTGTTTTGTTATGTTCTTCTCTCAAACACAATGCGAGGCTGACCCCAACCACTGGCTGTGCAATGCGCACAGTACTGGACTGACTGCTGTCAGCACCTCCTGGTGATCATGCTGTTTGTCTAAGAAGTTCCACGCTTTGAGCTTCTAACTGCCAGAGGATATAGATAGTTACACAGGGAAGTGTTTTGTTGTGTGATAATAGCTCTAGTGTCTGAGGAATAACTTATTATGCAAGAGACTATTGCCCCAAAAATATTTTCTATTTTTTCCATCTCTAAGGCCTTTTTTTCCTGCCACAATATATACAGACATATCTAACTACCACCCAAGGGACTGTCCAGAGTAATTCCTTGTAGAAAGACCATCCCCAAAGATAGCTTTGGTCCTTTTATAATGACTGGATTTGGGATTCAGCAACAGCAGGTTAAATAAACATGTTTATCTAGATTCTACTTTGAGATATAGCAGAGGGAATGTATGGTCACTTTGTGTTCAAAATGGTTCTTCTAATTAATCTGTGATCTCAATGCCTATTTCAGTTACATCAACACACAAAACAACCTCCTTGTACTGATATACAAAAGGTATCTCAGATTCTTTTGTTTTAAAGACATCAAACCAATTTGTAATTTTTAATGCTATGGAATCTATTTGTTCTAAAGTCTATATGATTGATTACATCAGTTTTTTACACAGATTAAAATTTTGAGTGTTAACCTTAGGCATGACATGTGTTATATCTGTACACAGCCTGATTGAATGGAAAAAGATTTGAAAGTTAATGTGCTCATGTGTTATAGCACAAGGAAGCAAAATCTGAATGAAAGAAGCTATCTGAAAGTAATATTAGAAAAAAAGTAATAGTAAATACAAAAATCACATACAACAATTAAAATACATTAATAAAATTCATTAATGAAAGAAAAAATATGAAATTTTTATGTAGGGTGAATTTAACTTCTGCTGCAAAGTACAAATACAGTAGGAAAAAAGAGAACTTCATTACAGAAAATCTGAAAGGATGATGCAATTCTGGGGACAACGTATCCATTTTGTTAGGGAATTCTGCAAAAAGTTCCACCTAACTCACCAAAAACAGCTACTCCATGTGAAGGGCACTATGACTCCACAGAGCACCATCTTGATACAGGTTAGGAGAAGCTTTTGAAGCACTGTTTATGCTTAGCAATAAAGAAACACGGCTTCACAACCAGCCACGATGATACTGACATCTACCTGTGGCTGGCTGAACTGTGTGCAGGAGACCAGCAGGAAGTGGCAATCTGCCCACTAGCAGGCCTACACACACGCAACACAATGGACACGTTTGTTTTCCAGAAGAGATCCATCAGAATTTGAAGAAAGCTTTTAGACTCACCATCACCTTATGAAAAGTCTGGAAAATAACAGGATTCTTAGGTTTTCAGATTTATTTGTGAGCCTGGCTCATTTATTTATTTCTATTCCATTGAATAGATTAGCAGTTACAACAGATTCTAAGGAGAGAACTGATAGGTATGAAATAATGAAATGATATTGACTGGAACTCTAAATAACAAAAGTAGTTTTGACTCAGTCTGTTCTGATCTCACTAGACTGTGGCAATAACTAGCTTTAAATGTAAATCATGTCTAATATCAATATTAGATATTTACATTTTGATTAGTATTATAGTGTCTTTATTCTTTAAGAAATTCAAAATTACCTAGATGAAAGGTTCCGTGGAAAAATAAAGAGTGTGCTGTTCATTTCTGTACATGTATTTTTGGCTTCTTTTTCTTGGTATGTATTGTGTACTGTTATAAGGACAAAAATGTGTTTTCTTCCACTGTTACTATTTATGGGCAAATCCAATTTCATTCTATTCATTGCTTCCCCTGCTACAACCTATGTACTTGCAAAGGAAGCCAAAGAAAAACTGAAACTCTCAGAAGAAATTATCCAAAGGAGAAAACTGTCCCTGTGGAGTCTCCCTAACTCAGAATGCTGCTGAAACAAATGCAAGACAAAAACGATAAAACACATAATGCTGATATAATAGCATTGTATAAAAATGCATTATATTACCTATGACCTGGAAATATTTAAAATAGATATTTATGTACATTTCTGTTTAAGAAATTAAAACGGCTGGCTGAGGTTGTAGCTCAGTGGTAGATCGCTTGCCTAGCATGTGTGATGCACTAGGTTCACTTCTCAGCACTGCATATAAATAACTAAATAAAAAAATAAAGGTCCATCAACAATTAAAAATAATATTTAAAACGTAAGGAAATTAAAACAAACTTTCAGAAGAAAGATGATTAATACAATTTTTTGGTCACTGTACCTTAAAACTTCCCTAAAAATGATTCTAGTGAGTGGAAAGAAAGATTTCCACTGAGTTAAAAGCATATATCATCACAAAAATTTTCTAGGGCATACATAATTTCGAATGGTGGCAACAAACAGCAAATTCTCTCCACTCCAGTCACATGTGTAAGAACTTGCCAAATCAGATGGTCACAGAACTACTAAAGTGAGTGTTCAGGTGAACAGAAGGACTGCTGGGGCAGAGGGTAAAAGGAAGCACGTTCCCAACTGAGAGAGAGCCACCTGGTCAGATGTTGCTTCACCCCCTCAGCCTCGCCTCATGCAAAAGAGAAAACCCTCCTGAGATTAAAACAAAACAAAACAAAAACAAAAACAAAACTAATGAGTCAATGATTTCTATGGAAAACACTGGCTGAGAGTTAAGTGAACCAGCAAGAAAGGGAAAAAAACTCAAGAGTAGATTTCCTACAAGGTTAGCAAACAATGAGGTGGACCCTTAATCTGAGGGTAGAATTGTACACTTTATCCCTCAGCTCCAGTGGATTTAAAAACAATAAAAAAGTGAAAAAAGTAACAGTAAAAAATATTTAAAAAAATAAAGCTTATGTAGGTTAGAAGAATAAAGACAGTTATGAAGTTGAGGAAAAAATGTAGCCAAAACTAGACTTATGGAACACTGAGGCTATCTCATGTTGAATAAGAGGAGACACAGCAAAGAAAACAATAAGAACTTCCAGAGATGGGCTTGAAACTGCAGTTTTCTATAATTTAATGAATGGCATTTAAAATGCTTTATAGACTTGTCCTTAATATTTTTAATACTGCAAGAAATATTTTGTGTTCCTTTTCATGGTTTATTAGTGGTTTGATACTTAATATGTATGCATTGTATTTCCTCCATAAATCAGAAAGGAAACAAACAAAAAAAAAATAAAGAATCAAATAGGAAGAGATTTCACATAAAAAGGGGAGAAAAAAAAGTCTAATTTTGGTCATTTTAGTAAAACTAATCTGTAACTTGTTTTAGTGAACTTTCATATATAAACCAATGTGATGAATGAAAGAAACAGCATTTTGATTCTAACGCAGATTTCCTGCTCTTAGAAATGACACTTTCTACAAAATACAGAAGGTTGTCCTGTTTTGTTCTCTCATTAATATAGAGGTGACAACACGTAAAAGAAAATAAGAAGTGGAGAACGTCGGACTGCTCCCATCGTATGGCAGAAACAAACCTGAAGGATCTGCTACATGAATATGCTAGGACAGTGTTCTATGACTCTAAATTTATGCTTTGAAATTATTTTGCATGGTAATTGTGAAAGAGTTATAAAGTAGTGATGGAATATACTGATTGGTAATGGATTAGATTTTTTGGTATTTTAGACAGTAAAAGCTAAGGAAAAGAGTACATGTTTACATCTAAATAGAATGAGATGTCATTGCCTAAATTAATAATGCAAACTTGAAAAAATAGCCTCAGGTTCAAAAGACCAATTATAAAATTCTTTTGTAAATAAATCTATATTCACATTTTTCATGAATAATAACAATTAGTATTTCTCTACTAATATTCAACTTATAAAATCAGAAATATATTTTCAAATAAAATTTAAATATTGTTTCAGTTTCTAGTGATGGCAACTTACCTGAAAAATAAGGGTCAATAATGAAAAAGATAGGAATACTCATGGGAATAGTTTTTAATCTACCTATATGAAGTAAGTAAAAATCTAAATGGTAAAAAGTTATTTCAATATTTTGGGTAATCAAGTATTATGGAAAGATACCAATAAGGTAAATATGACCACATCTTTTCAGGAACAGTGTGATCATCTAGGGCACTAATACTCAAACTATGGCAAAAGACACATTTCCTTGGTTTAAGGTGGCAGCATTGGGACCTTTTTATTCTATGCATTTACTACAAGCTCACTTTTTAAAACCTTGTTCTTAACAACAAGAAAACAAAGGCATCTCTTCTAATTTCTATATTCTGTTCATAGTTCCTAACTTAAAAAGAATTCTTGCATTTGCAAGCTCTTAAAGAATTAACTTGACTTTTGTTCCCCAGTAAAAGCAACCTTAACCACATAAACACAAAAGTATAAAAATTTTTGAATAGAAAGGGTTCAAGCTATTTACTTTCATCAATTACAAAATTATTCAAGTTATAAATAAAAATAGAAATCACCTTCTTATTAAGGACATAAGTATTTCAAAAGGAGATCAGTAGATATATGACTTTATTAAATGTTCTAAGTATTAATTCACAGGACATCAACAAAATGCTTAGAGAACACAATCTCCTGTTTAACTCAATGTCTGACAAAGGCAAAATATAACTGCAGTCTAACCAGCTCAAACGCACTATTGCACGGAAGTAATACTCATTGTCAGGGACAACCTGCATAGGGCACAGTACCATGAGCTCAAACTTAGAAAAAAGTACAGTATTCTTTCAAACCATGGAAAATTGAATTATTTGGAAATACATTTTGTAAATACCAAAACACTACCAAAACAGTACTGATCTTATTTTAAAAAATATAATAATCTTTGTAGCAGCACTAAAAAAAGTCTTAATCATAAATTTTAGAAATTTATTCTAAAAAAGCCATGGGTATGCACAAAAAACTTAGGTATGAGCATTCTGAGAGTAAACACCTGAAAATGGTGTTCATGTCCCAAAACTTAATATATTGATTTCGTTATGTGTGACTTGGGGCAGTGCAGGCATTAAAATTATATTGCATAAGAATAGTTTTTCATATTAGACATTTGAAAACAAAGTATTTCAGCAATTATACAAGAACTGATTTTGGATTTAATAAAATTTTAACTAATTAGAAAACTGTAAAAACACATATTTTGGCTGTTTTATAAATAATACTTAAGCACATTGAATACTGTCAGGACATCGAAACTCCAAATTAACTTACTGAAAGGTGAAGCAGAACCTGTAACCAGGCTAAAACAGGCACCAGAGAGGACAGTAAAAACAAGGGTGAATCTTTACTGCATAACCACACACCAGGCTCTGGCAAGGTAACGTCAACGTGTGTCTGGCTGGATGCGCGCAAGGATCCCAGAAGGCTGGTCTACTAACAATTCATATTTTACAAATGAAAAGTGTGGTAGCCCAGGATTTTAAAGTGTTTGACTAAGTTGGGTTTAGTGGTGCCTGCCTGTAATCCCAGTGACTGGAGAGGCGAAGAAAGGAGCACAAGTTCTAGGCCAGCAACTTAGCCAGGCCCTGTCTCAAAATAAGAAAATTAAATAAAAAAGGGATGGGGATGTAGCTCAGTAGTATAGCACCCCTGAGTTCAATCCCCAGTCCCCTCCCCCTCAAAAAAGTTTGAGCGAGGTCCCACGGTAAATGTGTACTGAGCCCAGATTCTGCACACACCCTGTGCACAGAACCACACCCTCGTGCTGTGAGCCTAGCACAAGGTGAAGGTGGAAACTGGATGTGCAGGTTAATTCTGTAGCAACTATCATCAGTTAACTTGCCCCATTTTAAACTTGTTTGCTTGAAAAAACGAATTCATGCTGTAAATGTTATCAAATACTTTAGATTTTAACCATTAAACCTGCTTTTAAAGGGTAAATAGCACTTGTTTATTTTGTTTGTGGGGTTTTCTTTATAATCATGTTTGAATCAGTAATTCTGGCTACTTTAAAGAAGTTTTAAAGCCATAGTTCAAGGGGTAGTAGCTCAGTGGTAGAGTGCTTGCCTACCAGTGAGGCACTGGGATGGATTCTCAGCACTGCATATAATTAATAAAAAAATAAAATAAAGGTATTGTGTCCATCTACAACTAATTTTTTTTAATTTAATAAAATAAAACCATAGTTCTATAGAAGACTGATTATGGCATAGAAAAATAGTAATAATGTTAAGTATAATAAATTTATACTGCAAGAAAGCAAAAATTCCCCCCAAGACAACAACAAAAATCTTATACATAGGGCACAGACTAAAAGCACATAATCCTAAGAGCTAAGTGATAATTAAAGAAAATTTTTATAATTTTCTTATTGCTTTTCTTGTTGTATAGGGAAGGCAACTGCAGAATGCTCTCTGTAATAAGAAAAAAAAGTCATTCAATAATGTTTATTTTTTTATAGAACACACTAACAGTACCTCAGAATTTCTATTGTCAGTACCCTAGAACCTCTAATGAGATCGCCATTTTCCCAAATTTATAAGAATTACCAATCTAGTATTACACAAAACCAGAAACCATAAAATGTTGAATGAGTAAATAATTAATGAATGAAATATATCTGTAATATCTCTGTACTATTCTATGACCTTTCACATAAAACTTAATGCAATAATATGGCTGATGATGGAAATTATGGCAATATATTTGCTGAATGTACAAGCTATAGTCACAGGAATACAAAAATCTACTTTTTAAAGATGGCTTGATGTTCAACCTATATATTCAAATATTCAACAGAAGTGGCTGAATTTAAAGATACACCCTCAATGTCTTCTTGTCGATACGTGTGGTAGTGACAGTGGAGGTCTTCAGTTCAAGGGTAAAGAAGGTATCATTCAACTGCCTGCCAAGAGCATGGTGTCCCAGCTCACCTGCGGGCTCTAGGAGCTGTGTGGCCTGGCTGCAAGCTGCACGCCCCATGGTGCTTTCCACCAGGTCTCTCAGCGTGTGCCTCACATATGGTTAAGCCACATGGTTTAGCACCACCTGAATGCATCTCACACTTCTCTGCACCAGTACTTTACTGCTATCACTCAATACTTCTGTGGTCTGGGCTGATACAATTCAGCTGCCCCAGAACCCAGCATGTGGACTGAGCATCCATGAACTCCAAGATGCCTGCAGCATAAAATGCTACATTGTGCCATTGACTACTCATCTCAGAACATACATCCTGTACTCGAAATTCTGTCACCTTTCATGCCATAGTGAAGATGCTCTCAGCTCTGTCAGGATTTCATTTGGGTTCAATATGGTCTTTCTGCATGTTCTCTCCTGTCCTCTCTTACCCATTTGAATATGCATTATAATTACTTGTGAAAATTAAGTCACTTATTATGTTGTGATATCCTTAAAGGAAGAAAACATTTCTTACATCATCTTCCATGTCTCAGTAAGTGCTCTGCTGACAGATGAGATGCCATACACATATCAAATAAAGGAATGAGCAAGAAAACCAGAAACTTGGGTGTAACAGAGGATTGTCTGAAAATGAAGTATTAAGAATACAAAAATGGAAAATAACTTTATATTTTGAAAAGTTACTGGAATACTGCATGATACTATAATGGTAGATACATGTCATTATAAATTTGTCCAAACCCACAGTATGCACAACATCAGGAGTGAAACTGACTAAAATCTATGGGCTTTGGATGATGAGGATGTGTCAATGAAGGTTCATCAATTGTAAAAAGTGAACTACTCTGGAGGGGGACATAGATGATGAGGGAGTCTCTCATATGTAGGGGAAGAAGATATTTGGGAAATCTCTGTACCACTGTCTCAATTTTACTATGAACCTAAAACTGATCTAAAAAAAAGTCTGTATTTGAAAAGTCACAAAAATTAGGTGTTATAATAAACTCCTAATGGAATATGCATTGTGTTTTACAGTATGCTAATTCGTGTTGATTAGAAAAACTAAGGCATTTATTGATTTATTCAACAGGATCCAATTGTCACAGGGGCCCATGTGGCCTCATTACCTGTAGTCACACCAGGGGCACCTGTAGGGCTTCTCTCCAGTGTGCACACGCTTATGCCGAGTCAAATGGGATTGCGTTGTGGAGGCAAAGTTACACTCGTCACATTTGAAAGGTTTTTCTCCTGGAATATAGAAAGAAATGTTGTACATGAATAATAACAAGTGAATATTAGTAGCTACTAAGCCTGGTATTGATGATATTAAAAACTTGCTTCCATAAAATGTTTAAGAATATCATTCAATAGATTCCACACATTCAGGATATTTGAACATTTACTGTCAGAATGAGAAAGTTAGGAGATACCATTAATTTTTGTTTCTATATTAGAATATAAGCAAAGAATATAATATATAAAGTATAACTTATACAATAGGAATCTAAATTATCAGTATAGCAGAACCACATCAAGAATGAAACTTGGAATAAAGCCACCATTTGACCCAGCTATCCCACTCCTTGGTCTATACCAAAGGACTTAAAATCAGCTTACTACAGTTTGACGTAGCCATATCAATGTTTAGAGCGGCTCAATTCATAATAGCTAGATTGTGGAAACAACCTCGATGCCCTTCAATAGATGAATGGATAGAGAAACTCTTGTATATACATACAATGGAATATTATTCAGCTTTAAAGAGAATAAAATTATGGCATTTGCAGGTAAATGGATGGAGTTGAAGAATAACATGCTAAGTGAAAGCCAGTCCCAAAGAACCAACGGCCAAATGTTTTCTCTGATAAGTGGAAGATGACACATGACAGGGTGGGGAGGGGGTAAGGGAAAAATGGAGGAAGGATGAATTGTGTAGAGGGAAATGAGGAGTGGAGAGGGGGCAGTTGGAAGGAAAGAGAATGAGACAAACATTATTATCCTATGTATATGTATGATTATACAAACAGTGTGACTCTACTTTATGTGCAGAGAAATGAAAATTGTACCCCACTTGTGCAAAATGAATTAAAAAATAATAAAAAAAACTTACAAAACTTAACAAACTGTTACATTAAGGCAATTATAAAAATCTCAGCGAGGTTAAAACCACAGAAAAGAACAAAATGTAGATATGCTCTGAATATAGAATGTAAAATTTATTAAATTCTTAGCATTAAATATAGATAAAAATAAATAAAATCAGGCTATAAATGGACACTATTTTAAAAGTCTTAGAAGTAAAAGAAATTAAAGTTCCTGAAGTTGAGTAAAGGTACAGAAGTCTCAAAGAAACATTTAAAATACTGTAAACACTATTTCACACCAACTCAAACACACCAACTCTAGGCAGACACAGTCAGAACCACCATACCAAGAAGGAGACACAGGGGTGAGGAGCCAGGGCTGTGTTCACTGGACTGTCTGTCCTTCCCGCCTGCTCTCCTCACCACACCCACTGGGAATCACCCAGATTCATTTGCTTTTCACTCTACTAGTAACATTGAGAGTAAGCACCAGAAACAAAGTTATTTAATTAATGTAAATTTAAATTTTGAAAATATTTCTTTATTCAGCCTTGAAAAGTGTTCAAAATATGCTCGAACAGTCTTGGAATATGAATTTACTTTTTGAAGTGCTTTTTTATCAAATCTAAATACAGATCATATACTGCAGGTGAAAATTTACCTTTCAAAATGAGAAATGCTAGATGTGTACCAAATATACCAAATTTCCATTTGTATTTATTTTTTTCTTTTTGCTACTGGGGATTGAACCCAGGGGCGCTCAACCACTGAGCCATCTCCCCAGGCCCTTTTACATTTTATTTTGAGACAGGGTCTTGCTGAGCTGCTTAGGGCCTTGACAAGTTGCAGAGTCTGGCTTTGAACTTGCAACCCTCCTGCCTCAGTCAGAGGAACCCCTGGAAATACAGGCATGCGTCACTGCACCTGGCCCAATTTTAAAATTTTTATTCCAAAATAACAAAATACTGCTGGTTATGTTACAACGAGTTCATATGGAAATAATAATTTGGCTATATTTGGTTAAGTATAGAAATACAATTTTACCTATTACTTTTACTTTCTCTTAATACGGCCACCAGGAAACAAAATTATACACGTGTAGTTCACTTTACACTCCTACTGGACAGTGCCGATCTACAGAAAGAGTCAGGTTCCTATTTCCCCTGCCCAAATTAACATGTAGTAATATTCTTCCAAATAGATGTTCTTCCTGACAAATTTCACATATATCATGGAGTAAACTTACAGATCTCAATAATTCTGCTTGTTACCTCTCTCTTTTCCAGGTTGTTGTGGTAGCTCTGTAAGTATACTGATTTATTCAGGACATGAAGGATGACGATCTTGGCATAAAATTACATCACTTTGCCTGTCATCAGAGCTATATCTGTTCCTAAAATGACAAAGCTTAGAACGTCATCCTACATGCTTTGCTTCTTTACTATGGCCTTACCACGACAGGGGACCATTTCACTTACCCACACACACTAGGTTCACCTGCTTGATGGCACTCTCTAAGGCAGCATGGCGGCATGGCTGGATGGAGCCAGACAGACTTCGGCTTCAACCTGGCTTTGCCCTATCTCACACACTACCTGTCAGACCTCTGAAGAAAGATCAGAATGGTAATACCACCGAAACTCAGGAGACTGTGAGAACTCAGGCGGTGAAAAATATAGAAAGAGCACACTTAGCAGAGTGTGTGCAGTGACCAGATGCCCTTGTTACTGTGAGAGTATCGCTAAGTGCATGGACTCTCAGAGAACAGGAAGGAGCACACAGTGGCTCTCGTCAAGAGCTCAGTACCAGTAAACAGACACACAGCACACAGGAAAAATTAACAGGTTTGTACAGTAAAAGAACATGACACAAATATATCACTTAATAGATCCTGTTAGGAAATATTTCTGTTTGACATATTCCTATAGGAATGAATGAATGAAGGGAGGGAGGGAGGAAGGGAGGGAGGGCAGGTGGGCGGACGGGCGGGTGAGTGTGCGAGCTTGGTGCAGTGGTGCACTCCTGTATTCCCAGTAGCTCAGGAGGCCGAAGCAGGAGGATCACAAGATCAAGGCCAGCCTCAACAACTTAGTGAGGCACTAAGCAACACAGCAAGACCCTGTCTAAAAATAAAAAATAAAAAGGGACTGGAGCACAAAAAAATAAAATATCTGGCAATCAATCTAACAAAAGAGGTGAGAGACCCCTACAACAAAAACTACAGAACACTAAAAAAAGAAATTGAAGAAGACCTCAGAAGATGGAAAGATCTCCCACATTTGTGGACAGGCAGAATTAACACTGTCAAAATGGCCACACTACCAAAAGTGCTACACAGATTTAATGTAATTCCTATTGAAATCCCCATGACATTCTTCATAGAAACAGAAAAAGCAATCATGAAATTCATTTGGAAAAAAGTGAAGCAAGAGGCATCACAATACCAGACCTTAAATTATACTACAGGCTATAATAATAATAATAATAAAATGGCATGGTAATGGCACCAAAACACATAGACACATAGACCAATGCCACAAAGTAGAGGACACAGAGACAAACCCACATAAATACAGCTATCTCATACTACACAAAGGTGCCAAAAACACACATTGGAGGAAAGATAGCCTCTTCAACAAGTGGTGCTGGGAAAACTGGAAATCCATATGCAGCAAAATGAAACTAAACCTCTTTCGCTCATTCTGCACAAAATTCAACTCAAAATGGATAGAGGAATTAGGCATTAGAACAGAGATCCCTGCACCTAATAGAAGAAAAAGTAGGACCAAATCTACATCATGTTGGTTTAGGACCTGACCTCCTTAACAAGACTCCTAAAGTGCAAGAAGTAAAATCGAGAATCAATAAATGGGATGGAATCAAACTAAAAAGCTTCTTCACAGCAAAGGTAACAATCAAGAACATGAAGAGAGAGCATACAGAATGGGAGAACATCTTTGCTACTTGCACCTCAAAGAGCATTAATCTCCAGGATATACAAAGAACTCAAAAAGCTTAACACCAAAAAAACAAATTACCAAATAAATACATGGGCTAAGGAAATACACGGACACTTCACAGAAGTAGTAATATGATTGATCAACAAATATGAAGTAGTAATATGATTGATCAACAATATATGTAAGAATGTTCAACATCTCTAGCAATTAGAGAAATGCAAATTAAAACTACCCTCATACTTCATTTCACTCCAGTCAGAAAGGCAATTATCAAGAACACAAGCGACAATAAGTGTTGGTGAGAATGTGGGGAAATTGGTACACTAATACATTGCTGGTAGGACTGCAGATTGGTGCAACCACTCTGGAAAGCAGTGTGGAGATTCCTCAGAAAACTTGGAATAGAACCACCATTTGATCCAATTATCCCACTCTTGGGTTTATACCCAAAGTACTTAAAATCAGCATACTACAGTGAAGCAACCACATCAATGTTTATAGCAGCCCAGTTCACAATAGCTAAACTATGGAGCCAACCTAGGTATCCTTCAACAGATGAATAGATAAAGAAACTGTGGTATACATATGCAATGGAATATTACTCCGCCATAAAGAAGAACAAAATTGTGGCATTTGCCGGTAAATGGATGGAACTGGAGAACATCATGCTAAGTGAAATAAGCCAGTCCCAAAACACCAAAGGCCAAATGTCTTCTGATATGCAGATGCTAATTCACAATTAGGGGAAGGTTAGGGAAGTACAACAGTACTTTGGATGAGACAAAAGGGAATGAAAGGAAGGGAGGGGGGATGGGAATAGGAAAGACAATAGAATGAATAGGACATTACTATCCATGTTCATGTATGATTACACAACCAATGTAATTTTACATTATGTACAACTAGAAGAATGAGAAGTTATACTCCAAATATGTAGAACATGTCAAAATACATTCTATCATGTATAACTAATTAGAACAAATTTTAAAAAAACTATAATTAAAAAGGGGGCCTAGAGATATGGCTCAGTGGTTAAGTGCTCCTGGGTTCAATTCCCAGTATCAAAAAAAAAAAAAAAAAAAAAAAAGAAAGAAAAACAAAAACCACAATACAAAAAGCACACTGATGAACTGATAAGTAAAAAACATCTTTGAGTTAAAAACAATCTTTGTGTCTTTTCACCATTTGTCCTAAAAGCAATGCCACCTGTAGCAGCCCCATTGAGTAATTACCCCAGGTCTTAATGTATCTTTGCTCTTAGTCTCTAAACTCCTAGTCAAGCAGTCTGAACTGCTGTGGACAACACCACTAGCGACACACAAGACCCGACTCTCATGATGACGGAAGATCTTGCTTTGAGGGACATGATGTTCATTTTGTGTAAGGCTGAAGGAAAACAGGTCAACCTCTATGACATGGAAACACAAGAACAGCCATGTATACTCATACCTGAATATGCTACATTCATCCTAAGAACTGAATTTGTTCACTAAGTACAAGGAATAGTAACTTAATGTCATATCAATATCAAACTTCAGTTCACAAAAAAACCACATATTAATTATTTCACTAACTTGACATGTATCCGTCTAGACTGACCCAGAAAGAACAAAGTATTACAAACTGTGCCAATGAGATATAAATGATACATAAAATATTTCCATATTTATAGTGCACACTGATGAAACTACTAAGACAATCAAGATAATGACCAAAGACAAGCAATATCCCCCAAGGACTCCAGTAGCTGCCTCCTGCTCACCCTTCCCCAAGCCACCACTTATCTGCTTTGTCACTATATATTAGTTAGCATTTTCTGGAAATTTATGTACATGCAAACACACAGTATGTACTTTCTCTTGTCGGGCCTTTCTCTCAGCACAGGGATCTTGGGGCTCACCTACACTGCTGAGGGCATACATACTTCATTTCTTGTCCTTGTTGGATAACTTCATTGTATGGATACACCACGGTCTGCTTATCCATTTGTCCACTGAAGGGTATCTGAGTCATTGTAATTTTGGTTACAATAAATAAGCCTGCTAAAAATCTTCTTATGTAAGTCATCATATGTACACATATTTCCTGTTATTTTAGATAAGTTCCCAAAAGTGGGATGGTGGGGGAATAAGGCAGATATATCTCTCACTTTGTGAGAATCTGCCAAACTATTTTCCGAAGAGGCTGAAGCACCTAGATTCACCTAGATCTGGAGAGGCCAGCTGCTCCAGATCTTCACCAGCATCTGGTGTGCTCAGTAGTTCCCTGTGGCACTTCTCTATGGGTGGTGAGGCTCTTTCCATGTGCTTACTGACCACACTTTCATACTCTTTGGTGAAATATCTGCTGAAATCTTTATCTTTTTAATTTATTGTTTTCTGAGAATCATGTTTGAGGGTTCTATAATCCTTTATACACCATGTGATCTGCACACATTTTCTCCCCATCTGTGAATTTGTCTTTCCCTTCTCTTCCCGGCCAGTTGATTAGTCAGTCCTTGCTTCCCTCCTCCTCTCCTTTGTTCTTGCTTCCTTAGCTTTATTTTTGCAGTTCAGGGGGTGAAACCTAGTACCTCACATATATAGGTGAACATTCTACTACTAAGCAACATCCCCAGTTTTCTCACTGCTTTTTTCAAGAACATTAATTACTGCTTTATGAAATTTTCAATATATAATTTTTCAAGATTTTTGTTTTATGAATCAGCTATTGCTGTCAAAACAAAGAAATCTTTGGTAATCCAAAATGAAGGTATTTTCCTATGATTTCATCTAGATTTTATACTTCTTTAAATTTCTGTAGATGTTATGGAATATGGCTCAAAGATTACTTTTTCTGATCATCCACTGCCTATGGATATCTGACTGTTCCAATACCATATGATAAAAGACTAAGTTGTACTTATATCTTTGTCAAAATTAACTGACCTTGAAGGTGTGAAGTCTATTTCTATAATGTTACTTCTGTTTCATTAATGTATTTGCCTACTTAATACCAATACTAAATTGATTTCATTACTGTAGCATTATAAGAAGTCGATGGCACCTATTTTAAATACAAAATTGTGTTCTTTCTCAGTCTTATTTGACTATTTTCAGACTTTTGAATTTCTATACAAAATTTTAAACCTATCATTTCCTCTAAAGAAAATAAAATTATGGGATTTGCATACATCAGTGTGAAAGGAATTGAAATCTTGATCTTAACAATATCGAATCTTCTGAAACATGAACATGGTACAGCTCTCTACTTAGGTCTTAAATTTCTCACAGGAGTGTTATGAGGTTTCTACAGTAGGAGTTTTAAGCACTTTTTCCTGGATTTAACTCTGAATATGACACTTTGTTTGAAAATATTTGACAAATATAAGCACAGGTATATTTCTGAATTCCTTTCTGCTCCATTGATTTATCTGTCCACTTTCATGCCAATAAAATATTATTATAATTATGATAGCTATATGATAAGACTTCAACTTAATAAAAAAACTTCTACTGTTAATAAAATGACTCTAAGTAGTCAAGCAATTCATAGAATTTTAATTATGCAAATTCACAAACATATTCTGATGCCTCCATTCCATCTAAACATCTATAAGTCTTGGCATCATAATTCACTGCCATCTTGTTCACCATACCACCTTTGGCAAACATCTTTGTTCTATCCAGAGGTATATTTGAATTTGAAAGATATCTGAAGATTGCAAAGGAGTGACATTATGGACCCTACTGACTATGTCAGTGGTGCAAATGAAAGATCTAAGATCTTCAAACTTAATTTTCTTAGGTTGGGAGTTGAATAATCTCTTCTTAAAAATGTGTTTAATATGGCTTATTTCAGATGAACTTTCATGGCAGTTTTATGTGATACAATTTAAATTTAAAAGCAACACATTTGTAGAAGAATGTCACTGTCCTTTCTTTATAATTCAAGTAATTGGAAGTTCATATTTGCTAGCATTATATTGTTGTAAACTATAAATTGTCACATCATATTTACCTTGACACCATCATAGGTTAAATTGTGTGATACTGAAATATTTTAAATTATACACAGGCTGGCAGGGAAAACAGAATGCAACAAAAGCATTATGTTATTCAAAATACTATGCTGAGGAAGGCTCACACTATCTGAGCTCTCGACAGGGTAAAAATCCCACTTCAACTTTAACAAACTACAGTTAATTATATCTGTACAGTATTTTGCTACATGTTCAATACTTTTTTCTCTGACAAGCAATTGAGTAGGGTGATTTCTTCAGGAAAAAAACAAACACTGCAGAAACACAGGAGTTTCTTGTTTGTTAGTCTCGATACACAATCAAAATGTACACCCAACTTCAAGACTCAAAAAGTTTTAAAGAAAATCTTACAGATTTGAAATAAGCACTTCACTTTGCTAAGTATTTGTTAACTATTTGAAATAAGTAATAGTGTATGAAGAGGTAGGTACATAATTGTGCTAAGGAAGAGTTTCCAATGAAGGACTGACTGGAAAAAGTGCTTCTGAATTCCTTGCCATTCCAAAGCCAGAGAGATGAATACACCTGAGTAACAGATCAACAACTCAAATAACATTGTCTGTAAGGCAAAAGGGCTACTGGGAGACAGCCTTATCAAAAAAGTAGAATGAGTTTCCCACCTTCTTATTTTCCTTTACATGAGACAACAGAACTTTACTGCTTACACTGTATTGCTTTACATATAATCTCAGCCAATGTAACCAACTAGGAGTACTTTACACCTTTCTATCAGGTATCCTGATAGAAAAGTACAAGAAAGAGCAGGGACTTCAGAATAGCTCCTCGCCACAGTATGGTGTCCTTTTGTGTGTCAACCATCTGTCAGACTGGCTGCCATGTCTCCAGGAAATCACACTTAGCATTCCTTTGGGTGGGCTGGGTTATTAAGCTGGCCAAGACTCTTCAACTGCTTGTGAGGACTGGTTTCTGTGCCCTTGAATCAAGGGTCTCTGACAGGTGATAAAAGTAAATCTCAGAATGGAAGATGTTTGTGTCAGCCCCCTAGACAGTCTGTATTGCAGTAGGGAATTATTTACGCCATTTGGAACACTTTGGATACCTATCCCTTTCCAAGTTGATTGTAATTTGCGTGGGTACTTTGTGGTAAAAAGGTAAACCACGTCAAAGTGGGACATATCAGAGAAATACAGATTTCAAAGCACCATTTAAGCCTAGCCTTGGAGAATAAAAAGTTGTATGTTGCCGCAACATTTTAAATATAGCATAAAAGCTAAGTGCCTAGACTGAGTTGTACAGGGCTGTTTGTTGACACCAACAGTCTGAAGAACTGACTTTGGTATTAAAGAATCATGTTTGATTTGTGCCAGAGAGGCAGATAAATGCCAAAAAGACAGATACCTCTGTCTGTGAGACATTGTCCTATATGGTATAAAGTTAATAGCAAAGTAATAAGGAGCCTCTGGACCTGACATAAAATATAAAGTTGTGCTGGTTCAGTGCAGGTTTCTTGATCGATCCATCAGCTAGAAGGCCTATGATCACAGCACTGCTGTCTGCACTGTGGGGCAGAGAGGGACAATACCCAGCGGCAGAGGTGGAGAGTGGGAGTTGCTGTCCCCTGGGGCCATAGCAGAGCAAACAGGGAGAAATACAGGGACATTTAAATCATAATACTTTGAGTACTAGTAAACTAAAACATTGTGAGTAGAAATCCTAATGAGCACACTACTTCTGCACACATTTCCAACTACTCCACAGCAGTGGTCAAGGACAACTGCCATCAGTTGGACATCTCCTGACATCTCACACCAAATACTTAAGTCAGGGGGTTAAAATAATGCATGCACAGGTGGCTCCTAGAAACTTACAATGACATTTTATGTGTTTAAAGTATATCTATGTTTCCAACATTATGCTAGAAGCTGGAAATTTCCCTTTGACTCAACAGTTCTTATTCCACATGGAAATTTGAATTATAAACGTGCAAGATCTAAAAGCAGTGACGGGCATTCATTTTCACTGTTCCTACAAATACTGTCCTGGGCACTAAAGCTGCCTATACCCATTCAACACAGCATTTCCAGAATCATATGTACCATAAATAACACATTTTACATACTTTAATTTCATGCCATTCAGAGTGCGACTGCCTAACTCAACCATTCTCATGTACAAAAAGAAAAGTACAACACTTAGTTATCACTGTATTACCAAATGTCTTAACTAGAAAATATCTAGTAGTAAAATGTGGTTTTGTTAATAACTTCAAGGGACAATTGCCATGAATCAGTACTGTCCCAAACACATAATTTATAATTATGAAAATAATTACTTATAAAACCCATTTAATTACACAAAATAGGAAACAAATTTGAGAAACATTTAAAACTTCTCATTTGTAAGTGTTCATAGTCAAGGAATCTATTTTATTTTGTTCAATCACCAAGAATGTACGTTATTGGAGGAGGGGGAGATTCCCTTCAATGACCATGATTATCTCTTATGTTGTTCCTTTGTTCCCATTAATAATCAATATCAAGAATAACTTCAATCACATTAACTCATGGTCAGACTGACCAATAGGAGGGTAGGCAGGCAGGCAGGCAGAGAGGCAGAAGGGAACGGGGCAGACACATATATAAGTAGGCAGGTGGGTAGGGGGTTGTGAGCTGGGGGGAGAGGATGGAGAACCACCAACACAGGCTCCCCAGGTCCCACCCCAGGAGGCTCATGTAGCATCTTGCTGTCAGAGAAGATAGCCTCATACATCTGGGCTTGGGGAGCCAGACTGCTGGGATTTTTTAGTTTTTTTTTTCCTTCTCCTATTTAATATGAATTTACTGAGGATATCTGATAGCTGAAATATGTAACACATCTACTTTTTAAATATAGATAAGTAGATAATTTAAAATCTTAAAATATTCAAATAGAATTTTCTATAGGTCCTCAAATACACAGATTTTACAGAAATTAAACAAAAGAAACTGATGAGGTCAAGAATGGCGGCTGGGATATTGGACACAGTGCTCTCTCTCTCTGCAGACTTGGTACTGACCTGTGTGCTGCCTGCGGTGCTTGGTGAGGGCGTGTCTGGTCCCACCGGCAAAGCCGCAGAGGTCACACAGAAACGACTTCTCGCCTGTTGCAACAATAAACAGATGAGGGACTGCGGAGGTCACAGATCATTAAAACATATCTATCAAGGCTTTCAGGGTTACTAATTCCTCCAATCAAATGTTTCCATGTAAATATGTCAAATGGGAATGAAATTACCACTGCGGTTTATTGACTGTGATAAAATCTGAAAAGCACCACTGAACATAATTACATACTTGTCAGACCCATAAAAATTAGCTTTATTATCAATGGAATGGTTTTGTACAACTTCATTTCTGGTAGATGTCTTCCAGATGGGGCTGCTTTATGCACTTGAACAGTTTTTATGCATATCCTGATTTTTTACAATTCCCATACATCTGGCCTTTCTGGGCTAAGTAAAGATTGCTTGGAATAGTTAATATACAGTATATACGATTCTGCTTAAATAAAACATATTGAATTTTCTAACAACTTAAGAATACTGAATTGTTTTTACAGATTCTATTTGGGTCTTCTTTAATCACTTCCTACTTAATAATATGAATTAAATGGTTTCCCTGAACATACTGAAGATCCTGAGCAACAATGAAATCTACATTACTCAGTACCAATAGCAATTCAATGCTTTTTATGCTTCTCAAACTTTCATGGCACAAAAAAGGAAGTCTAGGGATTGCTAAAGAAATACTATAAAAATTCATACTATTCATCTTTAATGATAGCTTTGGACTTGAAACCTCTGCAACAATTAAAGACAGATTTGGCAGATGTGGTAATGTTAAAAGTGGTAAAAATGCTCATTTTTTTAAGCATTTTTTACACAAGCTAATATCTTGCCCTACAGTTTATAAATACAATATATCTTTCTTCTGTTGCTTATTTAGGCAGTAAGGTCTGGCCAGCTAGGCAGTTCATCCCACAAGACTCACAAAGAAGGGCAAAATGGAATAAAAATGCTAACCTTGGAGAGATTCAGTGAAATTATAAAATACTTTTCCAGAAATAAAATAAATCATTTGTATCTATATTTACTCCCTTTACTCACTTAGACATTTAATGCAACAAGTCTTTCCTGGGTATGTCCACATCAGCCTGCTTTGTTCTACAGTTTTGGTGCATCACAACAGAGATTTAGCTTGCCACATTAGGGGAAACTGAAATTGCCTTTGTAAGGTCAGAATAAATAGTAAACACAGAAAGGCAGAATAACTGTGGTAATCAAAAAGTATTTCCATTACTTGAGAGCACTGTTGGCTTTTCTAAACTAAAAGAACACTTATTAATAAAGAGACCTTTAACAAAAATGTTTACTCTTATTTACCAATGCTATGTTAAATTGTTTATTACTCAAAAAATGAAGCTGAATTAAATATTTTTACTATCCTCACTTTCTTTTTTCGAGGTTAAGTTTATTTCTTGGCATCATTATTTCATTATAGACAAAACAGAGTAGATGGGCTGTGAAGAATAAAGTGTAATTATAATCACTCATTTAATTATTTAATCAATTTGAAATATAAATCTTTCTAACTAGCTCTTGTATCAATTAAATAACACCGAAGTAGACTTTTTGTTATTCCCCAAAAGACAATTTGCTTGTTGATATTAGCATACTATTCTATGTTGAGGCAAAAATGTTGGGTCCAATGTATTCATTACCCCAGCTTTCTGGGCTCTCTTGTGTGTGTACGGGAAGAAACATGCATTCCCACAGGTGCAGAAACTGGGGAAGGCACCCGTGTGGGGTGTGCCGGTGTGTCACTACATTCAGGCACAGGCATACGCACACGCATTCTGTGGTGTGTGTCGCAGGTATGCCGGTGTGTGCATCCAACTGTCATGCTTTCTAAACAGGAATGAGTATTCTTATTGCTTTTAAATTCAAGAACTTCCTTTCTGTCATTTATTAACTTCTTTGTGACCTACATCTTTCTTATAAGATAAAAATAAATGTAAGGATAGAAAAATCTTCATAGGATTTACATTCTAGTTTTATATATATATATATATAATACACACACACACACACACACACATATATATATATATATACACATAATATGTATATGTATGCTGCATATATTATGTTCTAGTCCTGCCCCTATTTTAAGATATATATGTATATAGACACAAGGAAAAATTATTCATTTTCCATGTGATTTGATTCTAGATACATTAGTGACCTTGATTTTTTGATGTGTAGGATTTTATTTAGGATGCTAGTCTCCAATGTATTGTATGTCATATTTACCTTGGTGGTTTGATTTGTTTTTCATTCTAAATTCAATTTTCACTTGCTTTGGGGGGTAGTTAGGGTTAATCATTGGGCACAAGAATATTTTTTGAGAAAATAAGAAAGAGCTAACTGTACTATTTTACTCAATAACGAGGGGGTCATTAGCATGCTATATTTTTATTTTGGCGATTGAATAGGAGGTTTCTTTCCGTAACAACTTGAATTAGTTTCAAGTGTGCCATTTTGCATTCAGATGTAGAAAGACACGGAAACCAATCCTTTATTTTCTATTAGAAAACAGCCACTGTCCCCTCTCTCTCATTATGGTGCAGACTACAAGACCTAACAACAAAAATCCATATTATTGATCCAGCCAAGTCTCCACAATTATTCTTTAGAAGGAAACGCCGACGATAAATTACATCTGCACTGGCTTTTCATCTGCTGCTCGATATAAGTGATCTCTCAGGGCAGGCTGGAGACCTTAAATCGTCAACACCCTTGTCAAGGAAGCTAAGGAGGCCTAGGCTTCCCACAAACTGCTTGAGAAGAACTTTTAACCTATAATTTCTAACAATAATATAGGATTCTTGGTAATCAGAAGAACATTTGAGAATGCTGATTAATTATTATTCTTTTCACTGAAATAAAATACATTCAGAGGTGTAAAGAAGATGACAAAAATACCGAATAGTTCACAGTAATATAGTTATACTGACATAAAGAAAGCACTCAGATATAAGCATATAAGGAAGTTTTGAGCCCACTTTACTAAGACAAAGAGAAACAAGTGATAAACATAGCATGTAACAACAGCACACAAAGGGAGATAGATAGTGATGGAGGTCTAACCCTGCATCTTCAGTACCATGTCCAATAGAGATGTGTTCTCGACACTGTTTTTGCTATCAATTTGTTTAAATTCCACAGGGTCCTTTTATGTTTTGATGCAAAATTTATGCTAATTTAGTCCTTTTTTTATATGCTTTTTTGAAAAAAAAATACAGTAGTTCAATATAGAATAGTCTCTATGTGTTATCAATCTATGTGTTAGATTTGACAGCATTCTTTCCTAAAGAATGGTATTAACTTATTTAAAATTTTTAAAAGGTAAGTAAAACCAAGACTCAATATTATTCAAATATATTATGGAACCTAGATTATATCTGTAATAAAATAGAAGACTAGTTCTTTTTGAAAACTTAATATCCCAAATGATCCTTGATAAAAATCACATCTAAAAAGATGTGGTAATACACATACTCACACACAAGCACTCCATAAATGAGGTTCCAGACATGAACCTATGCACACACACACACACACACACATACATGCACGCACACTCTAAAATGTAACTTTAAAGCTATCCCGAGTATTACTAAAAGGCACTAAGTGGTATCATACCTTTTCAAATGCAATTACTACATCTCAAGTAAATTCTATGACTAAGACAGTTCCCTTCTGCCCAGCCTATGGGACAGAAGGGGCGTGGCACACCTGTGTGCGTCCTGTAGTGGTCTTTCATCGCAGAGGCTGTGAGGAATGAGTAATGACATGTGGGCCAGGTACACTTAAATGGCTTTTCTCCTGTGTGGAGCTTCATGTGGTTGTTCAGAGCCCATTTCTCTGTGAAACTTCTATCACATAAGTGACATGTAAATTTCCTGCATGAAAAACAGAGAGAACAATGTAAATACAGCCTGCACATGAACATCAAAGGCCCCAGGTGGACCCTGGGTAACCCTAGAGTGTGGCGCACACAGCCTGTGTGAGGAGAACTGCAGGCCTGGTCTGTCATGTCTGTATAACCAGGCATTGATTTTTCTGTCGAGGCCTGGCACTTCAGCCATTTATTCTCTGCTTTGCGGTTGGGCCCAACGGGTTTGAAAAATTCTGTTACAGTCCAGTCACCCCTGAGGCAAAAGTGAGAATAGATTTCACCTGTACAGGCCCACACCACTTATCCAGGGCATAGGCTGTCAGAGCAAAGGCTAAATGAAATGCTATCCATACTCCACCACTCAGACAAGCCCTGCTGCCTGCCAGGCGGGTGGCGGGTGCTGCTGCAGCTGCGCTGCGCCTCAAACACCCAGCCGCCCACACCACCAGGTCCAGAGAGAACAGGGAGCCCCCCTGGCTCCCTGATTGAGGGGCACTCTGGGTTACCATCCTGGTACAAAAAAAAGGCCCTTTGATAAAGGCAAAAACATTTGAACTGTAGATTTTTATATAAAGAGTCTCTGACAGAAAGAAACTGCAATTATTTCCTGTACTGGGGGGGTGACTGAAAATAATCAATCAGTATTTGCGTAATAAAATATTTCAGGTTCCAAGTTCAGTTTCAGCTTTTAAGCTTTTGAGACGCTTAATAATAAAGGAAATGTGGACCATAAACAAAATATTTAATAACTCCTCTGGTTGATCTTATTATCTCTTTTCAAAAACTTATAAAGTCATCACTAAAAATTACTTTTTATATCTAACAGTATGGGTTTAAAACAATCCCTGTGACAATGAAAAGATTCAGTAATTAATAGGGGATAATGAAAAATCAAATAAAAGCAAATTAAAATTCAATAATCAAAATTAAAACATTTTAATAAGTTGACAGGCATCATGCCAGGGCAGTTCACATTGACCATATTCAAGTACACTATACAATTAGCCAGTTAATACAATTAAAAATATGAAAGATAATAGTACTTGTATCTTAAGTTATGAATGAAGAGTTCTAAAAAGAGAATATACTTCCATAAAGGCTTTATCAAGCCTTTACAAATTTCCTCAGTCTCATTAGGGCAGATAAAGAATCCCTGCTCCAAATAGAAAACTTCTCAATTTTGGGGTCAATGTGGATTACTTTAACAAATAAAACATTCAGGCTTATTATTAAGAACCAAATTATGAACTGCCTTTTATAAAAATCTCTCATTATGTATATTTATAAAATAAGATCTTAAATGAAATAGAAGCATTGATAAATATTTTAGAAATGCCATATTGTAAGTGCTTCATTAATAGTAAATTGGTAATTTATTTATCTCTATAATGTACATGAAGAGACACTATATTTACATCCATTAACACAGACTGATTTTTAAATAAATATATCATTTGATCATTGCTTACTGGTACTAGAGAATGACAAATATAACTAAATACTTTGAAATGCACTGTAAAAAAAAAATATCATGTCCGTATATCTCTTTGGCAGGTCTTCATGCATTTAACATTTCAAAACCATGACAGGGATCTTATTTCCAAGATAAATTCCCCTATCTACTTATTTCTTCATGTATTTATTGTGAATCTAACCTTCTCCTACAAGAAATAAATAAGGAGGTTAAGTAGATGCTATCTTTTAACAAATAGTTTCTCCAGACTGTATTACAACTTCATGAATGACAAAATAAATCCCTCATTTTTAAATCTACCATGATGTACATTTAACAAAATTACATCTATGAAACCTCAATATAAGTACTCTATTATTCATATGTAATAAAAATGTTAAACTCTAGCTCAGTGCCTGTCATAAAACAACAAAAGCCAGATAACAAAGAACCAAGACCACTACTGGACTTTCAGAAAACCTCATATGCTTTACAATCTGCTTTATGAAAATAAATAAGTTCACTCACTGGCAGCTTGAAAAGAATTGGAAATACTACCAATGTAAACTGTCTTTATAAAGATTAAGACCTATTTATCGATGGGATGTCTCCTGGAATTACAGAAGGTCTGAGCCTCAAATATTCTAAAATATTTGCTTTCACTCAACATCAGGGGGGATTCTGTCATCTCCCAAGGGACCCTGGCTTTCCTGGGGCTTGGAGGAAGTCCTCTGAGATATCTCCAGGAGACACCAAGAGCTAAAACCAAGGAGTGCCAGTGTGTGCTCTGGATGGTCTTCGGAAGTACCTGACCCTCTGCCACTGCATGAACATTGTCTGGAGAGTAGAGAAGACTCAAGGAAAATGGCTCTCAAGGAAAATTCCAAGGAAAATACTAAGGGAGAAAAACTGTTCACAAAAATAGACGACACCAGAAAAAACTGTAAAAGTCATCATAAATTTAAAATAATGGCAATAATGGGGCAGGGCCAATTCGAGGCTTCCCAGAGGGGTCTTTAATTTAAACTTTAAAAGAGAGGTGATAACTGGAAATTAGAGCCAGTAGGAGGAATCCCAATCCCAGGAAATGCCCCCAGCTGGGAGGAAGGGCATTGACAGCACCCGGCCCACTGTGACTCCACACCGCCTGCAGCTCCCTGAGTGAAACCAACACCACCCATCAGGGACGGGCTAAGCCCTAGGACTCAGGGTGTGAGATTAAAGGTCATAAAATATTTTCTGTCCGCCCGATAGATATTTCTTGCTTAACTGAATTTGCAAGAAAAGAGGTTTACTTTGCAAAAATAAGCAAGTTGAGAGAGTTTTTTTAGAAGGTTGGTTGAGGATATACAAAGGTAATTAATGGGCAATCATTCAGAGATTACAGCCTGAGAGGGTAAGTAACACAAGCACATGAAAGAACACCATGGCACCTGGTGCTCAGTGGGGCTGTGAGTGATTTAGACCACCTGGATGGAATGAGCTATGATGAACAGTTTAGGTTCTCCCCTAATCTCACAGACTTCAGAATCGGAATTCAAGATGTGGACATCACAGTGACAGGAGTCATTCAGGTTGATCACACCTCCCATTTTTCCAACATTTGGTCTTTTCTCCTCCCTGGGCACTTGTGTTGATTCACAAATGGTGGTCTATCTCGCACACAAAGGAATGCAGGGCTGCACCTATGGCAGAGATCTACATGCACAAACATCAGTCATGCTTTTTATATTTGCTTCAGATCCCTTTGGGATTGTAAGCTTTTGAGACTGAATTTTAAGCTTTTAAACATTTATAAATTCATATTTAAAAAAAATAACATGATAGCACTACAGAGGCATGAGAAACAAGCTCAGGAGAATGTCTTTCCTGAGCAAAGAAACCAGCTCCCTTGTGGATGGCAGTGGCTCAGCTCCTAGCTTCTTTACATCTGCTTTCTGTTTACTGAAGTACACCCACCAAGCAGGGCTATCAGATCTGGAATTTAAAAGGGCCAGGTTGCTACCTCCCCTTCCCTTCCCTCAGGCTTCACTAGATGTATTTACTAGCTAGATACAAAGAGATTGAAAAAGTTTCAAAAGGAAACAAAATCACATGCCAAAGAAATCAAAATGATACAAGATTTCTCACCAGCCACCTAGGTAATCAGAAGACAATGTAGGAATGACTAGTGAATTTTGAGGGAAATAATTTCAATCGTATGATGTCAGACATAACACCTTTAGCAAATCCAACCAAGAGGTGTTTTCATCATGCAGTTTCTGGGATTGAGATGTCTAGGATGCCAACACTGTTTGAAATAAAGCCCTTTTTTGTTTGTGGGAAGCTTTCAGCTAAAAGTTAAACTTTTAGTTCAAATATATAAGGATTCCCAAATTAAACAGGGGTTCCTAAATAAAATCGAAGCATTTTTCTGGTGCTTCTGTTATGAGAGGGTTCTCTACTCACTGCTACTTCTGCTGTGTTTCCTTAGTACTCCTGTCAACCTGGAGTGGCCCTGGGTGTCATGCCTGCTATACTCAGAGGCAGAGGTACAGGGCAAGAGGGTTTAGCAAGTGCCAAGGAACTTCTTCGGAAAGTCTCTTGTTTTCAAAGTAGAAGTAACACACTCAAGATTTAAATATGCATCTCCAGCTTTGAAGAAAAAATACTAAATAGTCCCGCTGTCAGTTATATAACAAAAACTGGAAATTCTCCTCTGGTGGTACTAGGTATCATGGACAAAGTTAGGACAAAGAATAAGTAAAGAGCTGAATTATTATTATATTAATAACAGCACTGTCTTTACAGATATTTTGGTCTTAAGTCTTTGTTAAAGCATTTGCCTGCTTTTAAATGTCTAAATGGCAGACAAGGTATATCAGTTACATCAATATAACATTTATAATTTTACCTTTCCATATTGTAAGAGTAAGTATCATAAAATGAATTTTATACTTGTCTCTTTCAAATTACATAATTATTTAAAAAATTAAAATTCTAGTAGATAGATTATTCATTTTATTAGAAACTTGAATGAAAAATCTGTATACAGCCAAACTATATATATAGATATAAGTATTCTGAAAAAACGCTATTAATTTATTTTTAAAAAGAGTTAAGGTAAGAAATGTCATTAATGTATTTCTATATTGTTTCCTAATCTGTACAATACAAAATGATTTTGTAATATTATCACTTTAGCTATGCTTTTTAAATTGAGCCTGTTCTACCTCTGAATTTTATTCCAGAACGTCTAATCTATCTGGTTTAAGTTAGATGCGGAAGTACTGGCGATTGAACCCACAGGCCTCTACCACTAAGCCACATCCCCAGTCCTTTCTTTGATTTAATTTTGACAGGTTCTCACTCAATTGCCCAGGCTGGACTTGAACTTGCCATTCTCTTGCCTTAGCCTCCCATGTAGCTAGGATTATTGTTGTGTGTCACTCTGCATGGTTCCATTGACAAACACTTGCACAAGTACAGACATGTAAAATAAATGTTCTTGATTAACATTTAAACAATCATAAGACAAGGAGTAGGCAAATGAGTTGAATCATAAACTGAAATATCCTCATGATGTGAAAATGAATTAACTAAGGTTACATATATCTTTTAAAATCCTACAAATGTAATTGCTTTAAAAAACAAGTGTAAGATTATATCATATATAATTTTAAACAATCAATATTAAATATATAAACATGAAACCCACATGCAGAAGAACACACAATATCATTTAAGGACACTAACACCTGATGTGAGGTTCAGGAAGCAGACTGGTACAGTGACAATTACAGCTCTTTGTCATATTTAAAAAGAAGGATTCTGAAATAAATATGACTATAATTAACAACATCCAAAGTGTTTTTTTTTTTTATTTTCATAATTCAAAGTCAGTATTTTAATTAAATAAACAACATTCCTTATCTCCTCCACATTACACCTAGGAACATTCTTGCTAAATTAATAAATCACACAAACTCATATCTATAAGAAGTATACCAACAAGAAATTCAGGGTGTCACAAATGAAACTTTCATAAACGAGTAGGCTACACTTTGTCAAAATATTTAAAAAGTTATGCAAGCACTATCTTTTAAAACTGTGACACAAAGGTATTGATTCACTGAAAATCATTATTGTAAAATAAACTGATATTAAAAAATTTGATTGGTATTGCTGCTCTTTGTGAATAATCAATATAGAAGTGTACAAGCAAAGGAAGGTTTATATGATTTCTAGCAAGACAACCTAATGTACTAACGAATGTTTCAACAATTTCTAAGTTACTCAAACACTACCAATGCACAATTTTCTTTGGAATAAAAGCTTCTTTTTAATGATTATAATTTAATAATTATTTAATGATACACTAAGAGATAGAAGGAAAATGATGTGGTCTTTGCCCAGTAGAGTTACCATGCAAGTTTCTGCAGAGCTGCAGATAGAACTGAGAGTGAATCACTTTCTTGAACAGGGGCAGAGAAAGACAACCATGAAGAGCAACTGCAGTGGTCCCTTAATGCACAGGAGAAACTTGTACGTAAAAAGTATCCTGAGTACCCCAAAGGATAACAAAGAAAGTTGAAGAAGTTCAAGAAAGTCCTCCTCAATAACAAATTCAGTATCTGCAAGCATCACACTTGTGAGGTGCTTTTCACGTTTCTGGCCCAAGAAACAACTAAGTAAAAATATACAATATTGCCTTTAGACATAAAGCATTATTTCATATGATATAGGTACTAAAACCACAACAGATATCTCAATATTATTCCAGAGTAATCCTGTTCATCTTTTTTCTATGTAGTTTCAAAGTACTAAACAAATTTGAATGAACACGTAACTTTAATTTAGGTAGAAAATAAAAAATTTCAATTTTCTATAAATTGAATAATCAAAAGGTACAATAGCTAAAGTGCAATAATTATATTAAGAAATTTAGTGACATAAATGATCATCTACTTGAGAATATGTGTATGTGTATAAAAAGGCCTCAATGAAGGAAACCAAGAGTTTTCCATGAAAATATTGATGTCTAGAGTATTTACATTAGGCTAGATATTGAGAGTTGCCTATTTCATATTACATAAAAACATGAGCATAATTTATATCAAGTAGTCACAAAAACCTAAAATTAGCAAAGTCTCCTTTCCTAAATTCAACCCTGGAGACTCCAGAGAAGCTTCCAGAGAAGTGGGAGGGTGGGAAGTTCCCTCAAGGGCCTCTACACAGCTCAACAGGGAGCTTGCACTGAAGCCAAGAGTCTCCAGTGCCATCTTGCCTTGAACAGGTGATAATTAGCCTAATTAACACACTAGATCCTTTTAACTAGCTGGAAAAGAAATTTAACCTCAACCATGCTGAAGCCTATCATTTTTAAACCTCTTAACAACAGGTGGATTACAAAAACTGTGAAATATATTTTTCTACTTTTCAATTCAATTCAAGGGTTGAAGATGCTTTTGTCAAAATAATTTCTGGGAGGAGTATCAAGCAGAATATTAATGTCAGGCCACCTCAGGCCAATAAGAACCAAGATCATGACTCGCTCTACAGAAAGACACGTGAGGACTACAATTGCTATGCCATAAATGATTTGAATTTGTCTTTAAAACCTCATTCCCATGAAATTTTTCATTGTAAAAGAGACCATAAACTCTGCTCTAGCCATAACCATCATATATCATATTAGTTGGAATTCTCCCCCTTACATCACAAAAACTCAGCAGCACAGCAGCATCTCAGATCAGGGGCGGGAAACCCTCTGTGTAAGAACCAGATGGTCAACACTCTCAGCTCTGAGGCCATGAGGTCTTTGACACAACTACATACCTCGGCCAAGGTAGCACAAAAGAAACAGAAGACAGTGCATAAACCAATTAGTGTGGCTGTGTTCCAATAAAGCTTTATTTACAAAAGCAGGCACTGTGGCTGATCTGAACTTCAGGCTATAGTTTGCCACTTCCTGCCTCAAAAGACAGGTCTTCCTGTCTTCCACTTCCACTCTCCAAATACCCCAATCTACAAATAGTAAAAGAAACCAAATTCAATGCTGCTGGCAAACGAAGGTCTATTAAACCCCTTTCTTAGGATGTAAGAAGTGGTTTTTCCCTAAAATAGTTCAAGTTTCTCACAGACTTTAAAATACTAACATGCAGAGAACAGGTGGAAGAAATCATACTATCTATGAGACTCACTCCAGTCACAGGCTGCCCTGTCCGGTATCACAGGACGGAGGGCTGGGAAGTAGAAACGATCTTAACTAACCACAGAAGTCAAGTACTAGAAAACAAGACGTGCGTTAATGTCCACAGTTCTCTAGTTTGGAATGAATGAAATTTTATGACTTCAAGTTAGATGTGAAAAAACTGGATTTAGGTACGAAAAGTTAAAACAGTAGTTACAAATACAGGATAATATTAATGTGTAAATAAAGTATAAGAGCATTTCTTTTACATCGCTGCTATTACCAATATATATAAAATAACAAATGCATTCCAATAGCTTATGCTTTTATCCCAAAGGTCTTGACAAGCTTTCAACCTTTGGACATTTGTAACGGAATCCTAACAATCTCTAAATTACTATACTTCTACTTCTATAATAATCAATAAAAAAATGAATGTATTAGGACGTACTGTGTGTCTAGTAATGATCCATGTTACGTACAAACCTTTAAATAAACAAAAGACATCTATTTCTCCCTATAAGGAGACTGTGACACAATGATCAACACTAATGTCTGTAAAATCATGAGAACACAAAATCATCACACAATGGGGACTCTGTTTAAAAGAAAAAAGTTTAAAAAAAAAAAGATGTACAGGATGAAAAATCTAAATGAAAATAGAAACACTGGAAAAGCCTTCTAGGAAAAGATAAGGATTCAGATGAGTCTGGTAGGTCAGAGTTGACTCCCTCAGCACAAACAGCAGCAAAAACAAGCTCTGAGTTAAAAGTGGGAAGAGGCAGTGAGGTCCCACCTGCAAGTGGCAAGCCAATCACAGGATGGGGTGCAAGTGTGAAGCACAGGACACAGAAAGTCAAGCATATTTAGCAGTCAAATTCAATGGTCTTGATTGGCAGAAGGAACAACCACTCTCTTTCTTTCTGTTCTTTCCTATCTGTCCTCAATTCATGCTCTTTACAATTATTTATCATTTTGTAAAGAATTACATACATGTGATCAAACAGAGAGACACAGGCACATAACCTACAGCTATGTGCATGCCTAGAAGAAAACCTGCTGTGACAATGCTCTCAACCTGAGATTTAGGATGGGATCACTTTTACCTTTGGCCAAGTAACGTACAACCTTCCAGACAGTGTTTAGTGATAGCCAGGAGAGCTATGTGTCAAGTCATATGCTTATGCATGCTACACAAATGTTATTTCAGAGTGCTGAGAACCTGTTATTTGCAGGTCAGCAAAAAAAAAAAAAAAATGTTTTACTAACTGTAATGATGACACTACTTTAACACAGTTACAGTGTTAAAATAAAATAGCAAATATGACTAAAATATATTTAAACAATATGTCCCCAAACAGGCTTACAGAGAGGAGAAAAGTACAAAAAAAAAACAAAAAAACAAAACAAAACAAAAAAAAACCAAATGACCACAATATCAACTCTAGGACCATTATTTTCTTTTAAATTTTAGTATATTAAGCAGGTATAGTACATTAATGAACAAAATCTGTCCCAATGCAAATAGCTTACCCTAGTCCAAACTCATCAGAAAACTATGATTCATACAGAATTTGTAAAGTCATAGTAAGGACATTATTCTATAGTGTTACATTAGTACATGAAGAAACTGTCTCAATATTACTGTATAAAATCATACTAGAACAAAAAATCATTATAGGAAAATATCATACTTCTGCACAGAATAAATTATTCCAATCCCCATTTGCTAATAATGAAGTTGATCTTTTATTCCTGATATGTATTCAGGTCAATATCTCTAAAAACTCTTAGGAATAGGATACCTCCTCATTTTACATCACAATATAGATTTCTAGTATCCTATAAATATATATCAGGAGAACTATCTATTTCATAACTGCTAAAAACAATAATAGTAAGAAGCCACAGTTTCTCACCAGTAATCCCTGCCAGCTCCAATTCTCTAATAACAATCTATTGGTCACTTTTTTTCCCCCATGGTACTGGGGATTGAACCCAGAGATGCTTTACCACTGAGCAAAATCCCAGCCCAGATCTTCTTATTTAAGACAGGGTTTCACCAAGTTGCTGAGGCTGGCCTCAAACTTGAAACTCTCCTCCCTCTGCCTCCAGAGTAGCTGGGATGACAAGTGTGTGCAATTGTGCCTGGCTCTTTTGGACATTTTAAAAGTAGTAGTTTTCTGTACAAAATTAATAAGCCACGGACAACATGGCTGACCATACAGTAGTGTTTGGATAATGTTGATAGTAAATGAGATTTAAATTTTTTACTAGGATAACCCTTTTAAGAACCATTAGCTAATGTCACATAGTCAGCTGACTGCTGTATGTCAGTTAAGGGACAGTAATTATCACTGTTTATCCAAAATGGGACTTCATACAGGATTTAAAAATATTATCAATTAAATTTCAATGACTGAAATAATATTTTTACCAAACAATTTTAAGCTGTGTACTAAAAATAATCTATACATGTTCTTTCTCTAGAAAAATAGCTTTATAATACCAGAACCTCTTCCACAGGTCCATGCACCTTAGGGACCATCAAATATTGTATGTTTGCAATTTCTCTCTGGTCCTGGTATCTATTATGGATATAGAATTTCTATAAATTTGAATATATCAGCCAGGTTTAGAATATACTGCCTCTCTGATGATGACTGTATGATTTGCTAGAGGTAAGAAAAGAAGCTTTTCCAAACTTAGACATTTCATTGTCTTGAACTTTGTTATCATTTAGGCCTTCTAGCATGTCAGGATGATCTAAGGAACCATTTGAGCTCAAGGTAAGATTAGCTAGAAGGGTTGAGATGTATTGCCCAGTAATCTCAGAGTTCAGTACAAAATTGACCCTTTCTGAGACCTTAGTCCAACAAGCAGCAGTTACATTCCATTTCTAGAGTAAATATCCTGGGGGCATCTGTTCAACAGAGCATCACCAAGACTCAGTGGTAGTCTGGTAAACTAATTCAATGCAGAAAATTTAGAACCTGATAGGATCACATCTTGCTTTAAATCATAATATTCTGATGTACAGATACATGGAAAGATCAGTGGTAGAGATTTGATTTGCCCCTTTCTGAATCATAAATCCAATGGAAAATGCACAAATCGGTTAACATAAAAGGAAGATTTTAGGTTTCAAAGTAACTGTGATCCAACTGAGGTTAAATTGTTACTAAAATATTAGCAGTCTCTAGTCCGTTTCTGATACATGCCTCCACTGTGCAATGAGTAAGAGAGAGAGACCTGCAACAAAACACAAGTAGAACCAGAGAACGCGTATGGGTACATTTAAGGCACACGTGGATGGGGAAACAGAATGACCCCTAAGTGGAGGGCAAAGACACAATACGAATTTAGTTTCCTTTCAATACAAAAGAGCATTGCTTATTTTAAAAGCTGGATGTCTGCAGTTATGGGTTCTTTTTTTCTCAAAATGGATTCAAAGTTTTAATCTACTTCCATAAATTTTAAATTATTGGGAAAGGCTAAATCAACATACGTATCTATATAAACATTACATATAGACCATTTACACTAATTTTTCCAAATCTTCAACACCTCAAACAAAAGACTACATGGAATAACATTATCATTTATTACACACCTTGTAACACTTGAAATATTATACTAAATTTCCTTGGCATGTAATTAGGCACATAAAAGCCAATTGGAAGGATACTAGTGATAAAATATTCATACTGGGCCTAAGTATAGAATTGGTGAAACTAAAAGAATTAACTGAAGCTATCAAAATGTGGTAACAATTTTAAAAAGACTTTAAATTATGGCCTGGTAAAGAATCAAAAAGAAAATCAAAGAACTTGCTAGTTTGAACTTTATGATAAAATGAAAACAAAACCACCTAACTTTATACTGCTAATCTTCTCATTAAAGATTTTCAAGCTGAAATGAATTAAAGTCCAAGAAAGTATTTTACTTAAGGTAATAACAACTCTTTGGGCCCTGAGCAGGAACAGCAGTGAAAGTTACAGGAGGGTCAGATACCACTGAGACTGAACACTGGTTATACACCTGGTCAGATGCCTCAGCAGAGTCTTGGGTAACTACAGCAAATAAGCAAGGTAAACTAGGAAAGGATGTTACCCAGAGGACTCAAGTCCTGGGAAGGGACCCAGTATTTCAGGCTGTCCTTCAGCATTATAGCTGATAGCAAATCACAATGCTATTCACTACAATCAGAGGATCCTCTGCATGTAAGGACATAGCTTTAGATGCTCAATAATACAAAGGTGTCACCAGACCATGGAGACCAGAACGGCTCTCCCATTAGCATTAGCACTGCTTTATATTTCATTTTAACCCTACAATACACAAGAATCCTCATGTCATAGTGAACTTACCTGCCATTCACAGCTGACACACTGTGATCTCTCAACCACTGATTTTTGAATTATTTTCTACTCTCATGTTACCCCCCCACACACACACACATTCTACAAAAAATTCTAGACAATTCAAGGAAATTTGCATTGATCTTTAATTTTTTGATAACGATGAGAAATTGTTCTGATGAACAACATTCCCCATGACATATTTAAAACTGAGAATCAGGCTGCTGGAATGAAGCCACATCACTGAAGTCCAAGGAGTCCTACTTTGACATCACTAAGTTTATGTGATGTTGCTGGGTTGGCTAGTCTTTCAGTCTTACTTTGTGTGCATTTCAGTCTAAATTTCTACATAGGTCAGTCAAGTTGGAATAAATTATCTCCAAAATACAACTCAAAATCCAAAACCACCTACTGTTCTCATTTCCACTAACTTTAGACTGAATTCAGTACTAAGATAAGGAGTAATGTAGCACGACTCCTAGACTTGTGAAGACATGCTATCAAAAAGGGCAGAGGCTACAGTAGCAGAAGAAAGACGGTTCGGAGGAAGAGTAAATCCAGTCATATGGCTGCGTCCCAACCAACTGGCATGACTGGTGAGAAATTCTACCTCAGTTCCTACGTTTCTGCAGTTCATACACAGGCAATGGATGTAACTGAATCATTCTCTGGAACAAAAAGATCCAACTTCAGGAGACAGAAGGTTGAATACTTTTTCATCTTTTCACTTGTTCAAGACAGTAAAAGAAACAAAAGTAACACACCAAATAAATTATGCTGTCAGGTATAACATTAAGTATAGGTATGAGAAGGTGATAGAATAACAACTGCAAAAGACTACAGAAACTTCAGCAGTCAACATTCAGTATTAGCTACTGAAATGCTATATGGTTAATAGGTGCTCAATTAATCAATGAATTAAAAAACTCTCAACTACAATGGAGAGATTTGGATAGTGGAAAACATAATTGTACAGTTGTTATTGCTTTGGATAAAACAGACCTTGTGCTTCACCTCAGTCTGAAAAATCTTAAATAAAAATATATTAGCAATATAAAGAATGAAGTGGTTTTGTTTTCTTTTTACCATAAAGTCTAAATGAGCAGCCAGATGAATAAAAGGAGAGCAACAATGTACATATAACCAGAAGATAAAACTCCATTGGAGATTATTTGATGATACTCACAAAGATTTGCTTGAGAGCTAAGGTCTAAAGTAAGTGAGAAGACAGAAGAGATACTGTCCTCATTTCTACAAAGTATCTGATGGAATATTTAAAGACCCATGATGTAGACTTTCAAATGTTTCTAATATTTTGCATAATAATGTTTATAACAATGTCTATATCTAACATTATTAAAAATAACATGCAATGAAACACTAAGGAATATGTATAGTAACCTAGAAGCAGTATTTCAAATAAAAGCCCAGGTGAAAGGTAATTAGGAAAATTTCCAATGGGGAGCAATAACTGAAATAAATAATAATAAATAAATAAATGAGAATAGCTCATTTTAATTATTATCAAGCTAACAATTCCTGGATCAAATGCTAACTTACACATATGTAAACACAGATCTGAAGGATGAAGTAGAAAAACTTCATAACTCAATTACTGAACCTTAGGTTAACTTGAAATTTGGGCAGTTTGACAGTGACAAAATCAATTAAAATCAACTATGTGATGACAACAACATGTACTTACTAAATAATTGAAAGTGCTATATAACTTAAACATTGGTAGGCAAGCAAAATAAAGATGACTGCAACATTACAACTGCAAAAAATGAGCTGAAATACAATGATATATCTATTTCATAAGGTTAGTACCAGTGTTTGCAATATGGATGATCGAATACACTTTTTATTTCTCTTCCACCACTGATGTTCAAATGTGGTGCTCCAACGCATGGCCAGGCACCTGCACCAGGGCAGGACGGCACCTGAAGGCCCACACCACCGTGTAGTTAGCATTCCCTGGAGAGAGCTCAAGGACGTGCTCCACCATGCTACTGGTCATAACAACACGGCGCACGAGTGGGAGTGGAGTTACTCGATGCTTAAAATAACTAATACTGTTTCTAATCGTTATTTATGCTTAATAAGGAAATTATCTATGAATTAGAACAAAGATAAGATTTTAAATAATCAAAATAATCAGCAAATTTTAAAGAACATTGTTAAAGTTATTTGCTTATTGAGTCTCAAAGGAAACATTATTTGAACAAATACCTAATAAAATATATATCTTTAAACCAAGAAAAGGTATTCTTACCTCAATAAACATATATATGAAAATACTTGATTTATTTTCAACTCTAACTTGAAAGTCATAAACTCAGATCAAAAACTTCAATTTACCCCTCAAGAAAAGACTTACAAATTTTTCACTGAATTACCAGGTTCATGAAGTCACTATCACTCATAGTAAGCAAATAATGAAATAAAAAATAATAAAATGAAAAAAATGAAAGAGTATGGAATATAACACAACCATAAAAGCCAGAAAAATAAGTGTTTATCTATCTATCCATCCATCCATCCATTCATCTATCTATATCAAGCAGAGGCATCTTAATACATTCAAGAAGACTGCTTTTGGATATAACAGTTCAATAGTTATTGACATGATAGGGTATTTATTGCTAGAAGCTATAATTAGATATAATATAATCTAACCATTATCTCAAAATATAAAATAGTCAAGCCAAATAAAGTTATTCCTGTCCAGAATTCTTTTAGCTCAAAGCAAGCCTTAAGTAAATTCCTATTTATCTCCTTGCCAATCAAGGAATGAATGACTGACACTAAAGCAGCCTTATCTGGGCCTCTGTCTGAGACACATTCTGCTAAGTGATGTCACTGCTGTAGCAGACAAAAATAAGCAGATTATTACAGTGACTAGAAGCAAACTAAACATTTGGATTTTGCATGGACAGATTTACACACTGTCTGTCAGATAAAACACAGTCTGCCTGCTGCTTACACTACAAGGCCGTGCCTGGCAGCTTCCTCCCAGGTTTAGGATCTGATTACATAAATAGGCCATTCCCACCATTCCCGAAGACTGACAGTCTGTCTTAGTTTAAAGTGCAATTTCAGACTATCAGCTTTTCTGTCTTGCACACTAGGCTGATTAACATCAGAGTACTAGCTGTAGGTCCAATCACGTTTTTTACTCCTAAAATTCCAGGCCATATAAGAAGTGGTGGACATGACAGATAGGGACAGCTCGCTGCTCTTAAGACACGTACTGAAGGCTGAATCATTTTCAGTACTCAAGCTCTTGTCTATATTTATACAAATGCCTCCAAAATAATTCAGAAATACCATGGCGTCAGTTAAACTAATGAATTTATCTGTAAAATTAAATATGAAGCACAATCACATGCATGTTTTATTCATGTATTACTATTTTTAAAACTACCATGCTTTTAATAAATATTTTTGTAATATTCCCTCAAAGAAATAAAATGCCAATGACTTAGCATAGTCATATAAAACCACCTCACTGAGCTGAAAGAATGTCTAAAAAGTTACCTGTCACTAATTAACATCTTTTTCTATTCCTAGCGAGAAATCCAATACAAAATTTAAGAATGAAAACACTGGTGCCTATGAATGAATCTGAAAATATGACTTAAAACTCACTTTGGCAGTAAGAGAAATGTTAGTAAAACAATATTCATGAGTAAATTATATCTATATAAACATGAGACTGATGTAAATGGATGACTCATTTTTTTGGTTGTCTCAGCCCTAATACTAACACTAATCACAATAGTAATAGTATGAGGTTATATAGTGTAGTAGAAGCTCCACTGCAAATTATCCTAGGTGAAACATTTGTTATTTAATAATTATATATTCTCAACAAATACAAGCATGTGATTATCACACAGATGAAAGCATTCAAACTGGTATGGTTGATTCAGATAGATGAAATTTCCTTTAATAAGAAAATAAAAAAGCAGTAGTACTGGTAAGGCATTACTGAATACCATTTGCTACTTGTTTTCTTTGGTCTCTTACTAATTTGGTAGCTGATGCAAGGGAAAAAATTCAAGTACCTCCATTATTAGTTTGTTAGTTAAACGTCTCAAACATCTACTCTGGGCTAGGTTCTGTGCTGAGTTCTGGAAACACAAAGATACATAAGACACAGAGTACATCTTCAAGGTAAGTAAGATCTGATAAGGAATGCAGACAAGCAAATGCAAAAATTATATTTCAAAGTAGTAATTTATCTTTCTGCAGATAAACATATCTTGCAGATTCAAGTGGCAATCTGCTCCAATACTTATAGTGCTCATTCTCGGGGCAATGCTGTCATACCTATCCTAAACTTTTCTAGTGAAAATATTTTCTTCCTCAGTCATCACCCTGTTTACATAAAAAAGTCCACCTCAAGTTAAATTCATGATTTTACAAAGCACAGTCTTGACCATTACACAATAATAAAACCTGTCCATAAGTAAAAATGATCAGCCCTCTTCTGTTCTGCTTCTGAGACTGCCCATTTGCTCTTTGCACAGCTACAAATTAAACACTAACATTTAGTTTAAAATGTCTTCCTGACTAATGCTATAATGTATTTTGTCCTTTTCATTTGTTTCTTGAAACCAATATGAATGAACTGTCCCAGGAAAATTCTGAGAGCTACAAAGGGTGAGGTTACTTAAAAAGGTAAACAGTTAGAAGTCAGAGAAACAACATTGTTTCCAGTAATTTCAGTCATAACTTTCAAACATTCATACTCAGACAAACCAGATGAATTATGTTGCTTCAGGTCAGCTTTGATGGATCCCTCAGAAATATCAACATTATTGCTTTTATTTTATTATGTACCAGACTTCATAACTGTACACTGCAGAGTACAATAAAAACTCCACCACAGCTTGAGTACTTATTAAACAGGTCAAAAGTTACTATAACAAATAACTTGTTCATTCAGGGCCCATTAATAACATATCTTGTTTTTCACATAAGGAATTTTAAAAAAATAGTCAAAAAGTAAAGGCAACACTAGAAATACATGGAGTGATTTAAAATATTTTACATATCTGGTTTTCCTTTTCAGATTTCCTATACAGGTACATACTTAATTGCAGTTATCTTTTTTGCAAGCCTGATGCCCTACAACTTTCAAAGAACTAATTTTAAAACTGGGATCAATCTAGAGAAGTAGAAGGTAACAAAACAAGAGACAAGGTAACAAGAAGTGCCCACAGCCCTGGTCAAGCCTTCTGAGGTGATGGGCAGCAGCTGTCATCATAAGGGCCCAAGGGAAGTAAGGGCTTCAAGCAGGTGGTACATGTTCTCTCAAACAGAGTATCAGTTTAGATGAAACCAACCTAGGATGGGAATGACAAATTCAAACTGAACTGAAAAATCAGTCAACGACTATTTTTGGGGGAAAGGTTTTAAGGTCACCCTTCTGCTATACAAAGTAGATGCTTTCTATAAGTAAAACCAGCTCAATCTGAAGATGACTATTCCAATGACCAAATAGGAAATAGTAATGAAGTGAACTACAGAGGAAAAGAACAAAGGGAAACAAAAACAAAGCTAATAATATTTATGGTTCCCATGGCTAATTTATATGGAGAATTACCAATGGAAATGAATAAATGAAAGACAAGGAAAACATTTATAGACAATTAGGTGTTAAAAGTGGATATTTTGCATTATCTCTATTACCATGAAGGAAGAAAGTGGGCAAAGGAGGAGGAGTAGGGAAGAAAAACCACACAACCAATAGGACAAAAGGAAAAGAATGACTCCACCAACAGACATAACGAAACTCACTTGCCGTCGATATAACCATGAAGAAAGAGAATCAAGCAACAAATGGACATGGACAAAAGGACCCAAGAACTCAGTAGCTCGTTAATTTTCAAAATAACAGAAGTGAATTTCTAAACTTGTAATTATATAATTCCAAACTCTAACATTATTATAAGGCAAATTCACCTTCTTAGAAGTATTTAAATGAGCATTTCTTAAGGATTCTATTTTTTTTTTAAATAATGACTAACAATCGTTTGAATGCCTTTCTGCAATGTACTATGCATTTGTTCTCACAGGAATCAAAAGAACTGAGGTAAAACTTATTTGATCAGTTGCAGACTTCCCCATAATATAGCCTAGTGCCTGGCACTTAACAGGAGTTCAATAAATTGAAGAGAATAAAATAAACTTGTTTTTTCTTTACTGTGATAAATCAGAAAGTTAAATATCTATAAAATACTTGTAAATGTTACTGGGGAATATCTAGAACTCAAGAATTACAATAGCAGAAGGAAACAAATGATTCAGAAATCATTTATCAATGGTGTTTTAGCCATCTGAAACATGTCGAATATTAGCATCTGATGTGCCAATGAATAGTCATGGTTACTGGTGTACATGAAATGCTATAATTGGTTTAAATCGGCCTTGCCCATCTGTCTTTATGCTCTTATTACAAGGCAGTAAGAGAGAACTATTAGAGCTACAGTATAAGCTTTAAGATCTTTACCCATTCTTAAATCATTTAAAAATAATGAGAGCTTTAGCCTTTATCTAATTAACGAGTACCTTCTTTGAATTAGAAAAACTGTATCATTTAGCCCACGGTTGTTTAGTAAATTGGCTTGGTGGCATGTAAGCTAATCCAGGGTAGCAGTTCCAGGGTCTTGTTCTGGCTTCTTATTACGTGAATTATAATTCAATGATCACCTTAGATCATGGGCTATTCATAAATCAGAAGCCTGACATCAGATGAAAAATTGTATTAATATATGAAACTTATTATATAGTACAAACTGCTCTCTTGATAAATTACATTGTTCAAACTTGACAATGATTGCATTTAAAACATTATTCCTGTTTGCTGTTTTACAGACTGAAACCTCTTCATGAAAAATTTACAATGCTCCTCTGTGTTTTGGAGTCAGAGGGCAATAGTAGCAAATGGCAGACAGAAACCATACTTTAGATTTGCTGGCAGCTACAGAGGACAGAAAGCACTTCCAAGGATGGTGAGAGACGCCCTCAGCTGCATTCCCAGGATCTACATTTCTGGTTTTATGAAGATACTAATTGTCTTCTCAAGCAGACACATTGTAAATAATAAAATTTTAATTTCAGCTTACTGGATTGCTTTCTTCTCCTATGTAGGTGTTTCAAAGAAATTTATAGTCATAAATGTTTCACAGAAATTTACAGCATGAGAAGAAAAAATAAAGGGGCAAACCCATGAAGTTTAATTTGAATTGAGGCCCCAGTTCCTTAGATGATGCGTTATGACAAATGTTTTTTGCCAAGGCTGACTGGGTAACTCAAGTGGTAGTTCCATATTATTTACATTAATTACATGAAGGCTGCTTTGTTAATGGTACATTCTAGTGTGGTTCGCAGCATGATATGCTAATGATCTAAGAAAAATCTGCATCTCCAATATTTATGATAATTTGTAATATGAATAGGGTTGCTTTTATTTCTTTCTCCTCACTAGAATAAAAGAAGTCAGCACAAAACAATTTTCTTCAGAGAAGAAAGGGAAAACTTCCAATTGCCAAGACATTTAAGTGCTATAAACAAAAGGGAGGACTCTTGTTAAGGTGTTGTCACAGCCACTGACAAAGTGATAATGCGGTTTCCACATGCCTTTCAGTGTGAGGTGTGTCAAGGTGTAGTGAATGGGACGGAGGCACAACATGAGCACAAGGACATCCCACTACCTCTCGTTATTATGTGTTTCTGTTCTTCCTCCTTAGTCACCCCAACAAGAAACAAGATAAAGTTCAAATAAACGGGTAATTTATAGGAGCCTGCATATGAAAGGCTAGATGACAACTGGTAGGACTCATCTGATGCTTTTAAAAACCCATACAACTCTTGAGAAAATTTAAGGTAGGTTCATGCAATCCTAGAAATTGCAAATGAAAAACCATAATGAATTGTATGTAATAAATATTATATTTTATTCTAATTGCCATTTTTGGTGATTATTTGTAGTATTATTATGGGTCAGGTTTGGAATTTCCTTCTTAAGCAATAAGCATCAACAAAGCACATCTATTTTGGCATGGTAAAATTAAATATTTTCAAATTACTAATGGTCCCTTGGAATAAAAGTTCCTGTATAAGTGAGCCTAAGCCTAAAAGTTCATATTTAAACAAACCTTAGCCTACAGAATATAACAACAAAGAATCATAGGAAAATCTACAGATCCAATGCTCTGCGAACACTTTATATCCAAGATAGAACCCTAATTCTTATGCATCAGTGCACCTCAATACAAACAACTAATAGGTGGATTTGTTAGTTCATATTAAGATTCTAAGGTAATATAAAATATCTTTTTAAAAACACATAATAGGGTTTTCTACAAATGAAAAACTGAAAATAATACATAAAATGAGAATAAAAACACCTAAGAAGAAAGGAACATCTCTCTAACCTATAAACAGCTAATACAAGGTTTCAATAGTCTGTTCAACATGATTAACAGAAATCAGAATAGTAGTCACCTATAGGGAAACAAAAAGGATGCAGAGAGAAGCCTACCAAGGACTCAAAGGCAATGGTCAGGCACTATGTCTCATAGTGCAGGAGGTCTTACATGGATTTGTTTCTATCATTATTCGTGATGCTATATTGAATGTGTGTGTGTGTGTGTGTGTGTGTGTGTGTGTGTGTGTGTGTTCTTTTGTCTGTATAAAATAGCACATATAAAAAAGAATGAGGTGAATTGAGGGAAACATAAGAAAATCTCAAAAAGGACTGTCAAGGGGGAGAGATTATTTTTCAACATTTTCATGGGAAAATTAATGTATCACTGTGCCATAATAATTAAAGCTCAGATCTTTCATTGTCAGATGAGAAATGGCACATAACTTCATAAGTTAATGTTTTATATTAAACATTCAAAACCAAGGGAATGAAAAATAGTGTTTCTTTTTTAACTTACCAATATTTGTTAAAGTAAAAATACAAATTTTGTAAGAAATGGTTTCACCTTCACATAGGCAACTCACAATATGCTAATTAACAGAGACATTTCTCAAAGAAATAATATAGTCAAAGGAAATTAGAATATCAAGTAATCTTTAAAATTGTTTGATCCAGCATACTCATTTTACAATTGAGAAAACAAAATTAAGGACTCTGACATCCATGAACTGCTAGATAGCAGTGAAACCCAATTCTTTGGACACTTTAGGGTTCTCTAATTGCCCCTGTCCTATGAGGCAGGTGCTGTGGTTCACAACATTAAATAAAACACAACCCGATCCTGTGGAGGAGCCTACCGGTAAGCCTGGGACAGGTTCACTCACTCATCTATTCAACATTTACAGACCATCAAATGTGAAACAAGTAATGTCCAGAGGACTGGAAACTAAGCATTAAATAAATTCTGCTATAAAATGATTTAAATTTGTATCAGCTCACCGCTGATCCTAAAATAAAATGCAAACATCTCACCACTCCTTTAGGAACTGCTCCAGTTCAAACCCTGCTCACATTACCACATGATCTTGCACTAACAAACTGCACACTGTGAGAGCCAAGGGGCCTTCTGTTGTGTCAGACTTGAAATATTTATCTTCTTAAATTTTAGGTGTGTAAAAAGTCCAGCAGCAACACAGGTGAGTAAACCAAGATAGTGAAGGTAACTACAGGTGGCTCTGACGTAAAGTGCTGCATTGAAGGACACACCAAAAGTCTAGTATTGAGAATATTCAACACTTTTAAAAAAAGAATAGACAGACCTTCAGTTAAAAACAAAAATGCCCTAACCATAAAGCTTAATTATAATAACAAAAAAAACTATGCTGGCCCCTGCCTCAAGATGCCTTTGGTGACAGACAAGTCAGTTCAAAGGTACTATATCACTGCTTAGTGTTAAAACATAACCACATATAAATGGACATATAAAAAGAAGAACCTTCTTTCAAAGAGAAAAAGTTCCTCGATCTGTTAATTGGAAAAGAAAACTTCCCATGACTTAATAAAACAAGAGAACCATAAAAGTATGCTCCAAAGTTAGTTTTTATGCACTGTCATAAAGATAGTAACTACTGAGGTAGGAACACTGTGAGCTCTCTGAAAATTCAGATATGACAAAAAAGTCATTCTATTCTAGAGTACAAAGATAGGCAACTTTTCATAATTTTCTTCCTTTCCTATGAACAAATGAGGAGCTTCTCAGTGAGAATGAATACAAATCAAAAAGCTCTACACTTGCAAACAAGCCACACCGTCCCTTCCCTTAGGGAATCAAGATTTGGATTAAATTGTGATATTAATTAATTGACCTAATCCATCAAAGAAGAGGTTGACCATGAGATTATTACATGACAAACTGAAATCTCATACATAGTGCGATATTCCAAACATTTTAATAAATGTACTTCAGATCTGAAATATTCCTAACATAAGCTGATTATCATGCCACAGACCTTGAAAACATTATTTGCAATCGATTTGTTACAAGGCCTTGGTTATGATTTATAGCACATTCTTCAGAATGGCTATCTTGGCCAGTATGTTATGCTCTGTAACCTACAACAGGAATGTAAGCCCAAGTTCATGTCTTCTCTTTATTCTTGAGAGGAAGAATTTAACAGCAATTTGATACTAAGAGGAAGGGGGAAAAAATGGAATAATGTTTAATGTTTAACTACTATTTCTGAAACTCTGTAACAGGTACTCTCAAAAAATTCCAGAGTGCAAAACATTAAATAACAACATATAAAAAATCATTCAGAAATAATGCTGCTACTTTTAATAAAAAGTTTACATTGATTATAAAGATATCCATTATTCTAATTGCATATTTTGCTGCAAACTGAACTGAGAAAAGTTAGAATAATTTTACTATCATATATCTAGTTGCCAAAATGACATAACAGTGGCATGTTCCATTGTAAAACAAAAAGTGTAAATAATTTTCTCCCCTCCTAAGTCAGGCACATGTTCTATCTCTGTTTAATTCAAGGATGTACTTCTGAAAAATAAAACAAAAATAAATCCACAATAAATATGTGAGTGTGCATGTGTGTATGGATTTGTGTAGGTGTGAATGCACACACAGGTGAGTATAGATTCTTTCATGCTTGGAAAGTGATGATGTTTCCCATTCTCTGACACTGTTCGTCTGCTAACCCTAACCCTCAGAGGAGAAAAGGAGACGAGCATGTAATGCAACCACTACCCTGTGGCTGCAACCTGCTACAGGTGATGCACACTGACCTCTGCCAAGAATCACCTGGACAGTCCAATGTTCCCTTCTTGACAGGCTGCTCTGAATTTGGTTTAAGGTACCTCATATTTTTGACAACGTGTATAAGCCAAACATTTCTGCAAAAATGCCAAACGAGTGCTGAGAGCACTCTAGAATGTTTTGCCCTGTATTGTTCACTCTTGCTGATTGTGTCCTAAATAATAAACTGTGGCCTTTGGCGATTTTTCTCAGAATGGTTATGATGAGAACTCATTCATCTAAATCTACTGGCCAGTGGAATAAAATAAATCAGGAATTTCCCAAATATAACAATATTTGTGTTCACTAGATAATTGATGACTGCAGCTGCACTAATTAAAACCCATCTGAGTCTCATTAATCTTGGTCACCAGGACCAATGGCCACATACCACACTCATGCAAGCCCTGTGCCCTTGTGCTTGGGTCACATTCAGGTGGGCCCTACACCTAAATTCTCATGACAGCTTGAAGTACTTCAATTTAATAAGCATCACAGGAAAACACACAAATGTGTAGCCATTTAGGACACACTGCAAACTGTCAAAATCTAAATCTTGAAATTAATATAATCAAGTGTTTTTTATGGAGTAAAATTTCTATTATTAGACAAGATTACTGCTGGTTATAAAGGAAAGAAATGTGTCAGTCCTTGTGGTTCATATAAATATCTATGGGAAAAACTAGAACTCATGTTAATAACTAAAATGATCTATCTGTAGATCATACTTTCCTAAAGTATCAACATTTCCTAGGAACAACTGTACAATTTTATTCAAGAAAAGGCAATATTTGAGCCAATTGCAGTGAAGCTCTCCTAAAATCCCACCAACTCAGGAGTATGAGGCAGGAGGATTACAAGGTCAAGACCAGCCTCACAACTTGGTGAGGCCCTCTCTCAAAATAAAAAATAAAAATAAAAGGTTAGGGGATGTAGCTCAGTGGTAAACTGGCCCTCAGGTCAATTCATAGTTCAAAAAAAATTTTTTTTTTTAATAACCAGTCCTATTAAGATGTCATTTACATAAACTGAGTTTTATGTAAATTTCTATTCAAAGTGTATATTACAGAGAACCACAGTCTTTGAAGCAAATCAAAGAACTTCATGATAAAAATCAAAATTTTCACTGAATTCCTAATTAGATATTGTCTGACAGTGGAATATATCTATCCTAGTGCTAGGCACAAAAATGGGTCCTGGCTGCAAAAAAAAAAAGAACAGAGTGGATTACTTGGCCAAAGAACAAAGAAGTATGAATTAAAGTGATATTTTGAATATCACATTAAGAGTTATGTACTGAAGACACAAATAAAAACATCTAAAGAACTTCAGAAAAAAATTAAAGGAAAGAAAAGGGAATTGGCATTTCAACAATGAAATCTATCCTTCAATCATATAATTAATGATTTTAAAAATCATCATGACAAGTTTTCAGTAAGACAATTAAAACATCTGTACTTTCAAGTAAAATAAAAGTGGTAAAAATATTAGAAATTTTTAGTGTTTAAATTTTTACCTCCAAATTTTTATATTTCCCACAGACTAGACATTATCAAGAAAACAAAATACCACCTCACCTAATACTCTAATAACTTAAGGTATAATTTCACGAATGTGCTGTTTTTCCTCTAATTTTGATGTATTCCTTGATTTTCAAAAAGTTTCCTTCTGAAATGATTAACCTCTTTGAAAACAAAAAATTTACCTTATTCATTAATAAAAATGTGCCAAGACAAAAAAACTAAAATCTATCTGGTGCAATGGTGTATGCCTATAATCTTAATGGCTCGGGAGGCTGAGGCAGGAGGATTTTGAGTTCAAAGTCAGCCTCAGCAATTTAGCAAGGCCCTAAGCAACTCAGTAAGACCCTGTCACTAAATAAAATACAAAAAACAGTCTGGGGATATGGATCAGTGGGTAAGTGCCCCTGGGTTCAATCCCCAGTACTCCAAAACAAAACTAAACTAAAATCTGTCTTAACTGTTAACTTACCTTATGTGAACCATATGGAGATCACCATCCACAAAACCAGTCTGCATGTTTCATACACAGATTGCGAGCAAGCATAAGGAGCTGCAGGACTCAGCCTCGTCTTCAGGAAGACAGCTCTTCAAAGGGCAAGACTCAGGCACAGCCAAGGTCCCTTCTCAGGACTACCTGACTGCTGAGTTGACTGTCTAAGCAGGCATAGGAAGAGATGCTCTGGGAGTTGAGAGGGTGGGGACTCAGGAGTCACTGCACCTCTCCATGTTCTGCTTAGCTCACTGTTACAGTTAAGTCTTAAGGTACAAACATACACTTCCTCATTTGGAGTGTGTACTGTCAGAAACTTTACAGATGCAGTCTCATTTACTCCTTGAAACGACTCTATAATGTAAACATTAATGTGAAACATTAACTCCCTTTATAGACATGAATGTTATAATTAGCAGGCATAGTAACTTGCCAGAAGTCATACAAGAAATGGTACCATAGCAGTCCAATCAGTTCCTATGTGACTTAAATCCATGCTTGGCACTTTAGGATGAAGCAAAACTTTCACAGTAGAATATACTGTGAAGTAATCTTTGAAGACCTTCTGATATCCATGCTACATCACAAAAGTAAAGGCCCAGCATGGCTTAGAGACCTGTCTAAGAGGACACAGCTTATGGGCAGCAAATGTGGAAATCTCTTAAATTCTAATCAGAGTTCTTTTCACATTTAACACAATGGAAAAGAGATAACACATTGGGAATAATAAACTATGCACATGTTGGAGTGGGAGATAGGAAAAACAGATGCACTGAGTTTTATGTCATGCCTCTTACTGGTATCTCTCCAATGATCACAGTTTTATGACTTTGGGGAGAAAAGCTTTGCATACTTAGGTATTTAAAATATTTTATATTTTATATTTATATTTCATCACTTTGCTATGCTTTCTGATTTTCTAGCTTCTACAAAAAAAAAAAAAAAACAGAAAAAGACTATCATGTTCAATGAAACCACTGATTAAACAGTTGAGTTCCAGAAATGTGAATGAAATTAAGCACATCATTTTTTCCCATCATGAAAATAACTTGCAAGCACACATGTGTACACCTAAACCATCCAACACACAGCAGAGTGCTGATTTGGGTCTTATTTCCTACCTTCGAAACCTTTCTAACACTTACTGCTTCAATTTCATTAAAAGAATTGCAAAATGCTCCAATCAAGTAAGACCTACAAATGAGTGCACTGTCACTATTTCAGAGCATTAACAAAGCATCCTTGGTATTTGAAACAGAGCCGGCATGTGCCACGACTGGCCATGGCTCCACTCTCACATCTGCAATTCAGATCACTATTTGTTTTTTATTTGGTGTCCCTATTTCAGTGAAATAGGTAAGTTTAGAAAATACTTTATGAGTGTGAAGAGGACTGTAGGTTTGCCATGCTATATTTTACAGCATTTTAAGGCAAGACATTTTAGAAACAAATTTATAATGAGAAAGAGACTGCAATTCTAAATGGAAGAAGCAATTAAGTCTAACTAGAAATCCAGTCAGTATGCATGTGCACATGTGTGCGCGCACACACACACTCACACACACAAAGTATTACATGGGAGAAACAAATGCAAACCTGAGAAGAGAGACTCCCAAAACCAGAGGATGAAAACAGGTTGTTCTGGGTGGTAGGAGTTTCCCTTTCATTTTATTGCATTTAGAAATATCATATAATACACACTGCTATTTTAAATGAAAAAGTGTCCTTTTTTGCATGAAGAGACCGAAGACTGGAAGAACGCTTTTAGTGGTTGGAAGGAAGTATGGTCACAGACTGGAGTTTGCTGACAGCAGCCACACACACTACATATTGTCAGCTTTCTCCTTCATTAAGCACATGACAACACTGCTTTAGAAGTACAAGGCAAGGCGACCACCAGCACTGCTCCACCTGAATTTCCACTGGCAGTTTCTTCCTCATGTTTGTCAAGACAGAAAACAAGGAATTAAAAAATAAAAAGTCTGTAGTTTAAAAAAATGAAAATCAAAGGGGTTTTGATTCTTGATGAGAATCAGAAACCTGGAGCTTTATCCAATTTAAGCAAAGGGTTTCTGAATTGAAATCAAGAATTCAAAGATTCCAGCATTGGGAAGTAGAAGAAGTCTCAGACTACAGAGAAAAGACAAGTATTTCTCAGCAAAAGCCTGGAGAGAAAACAAGCAGAGAATGACAGCAGGGAAATGAGACATAATTAGAGATAATACTGAATTTGGATTCCTTTTAAGTCTTGTCCCATGTATACGCTGGTCAAATCTGTGTTGCTCAATACTTATGCATATTGATTCCACGGGAAAAGGCTGTTTTCATTACTATGTTTATTTATTCCCACTAAAAATATTTTTTAAATTAAGTATAAATGTAATTCAAACTCTACTGCAAAAGAAAAGAAGTTAGTTATTAACTCTATGATGCCCAGATCTCTCTCAACAGAACATCCTGAGAGAATCACTATTTGAAAATAGTGAGAATACAAACAAAAATCTTGATGTAAACATTTAGGAGGCAAAATTATTTCTATCTTCTCTAAAAACATTCAATATTTAAAGAAAAACTTTGATGCTCTATTAAGAGATTTTAACTAGTGCGTAGGATCAGAGGCTTTCCAACCACATATCAGGACTGGTGCCACTTTAAGCTGCTAGAATTTTTATGCATAAGTTCCTAGAGACCAGAGAGTTCTGCACTCCGCCATCTAGTCACAGGGTTTTCTAAGCTGACGCTCAACATACTCAATGTTGACATTCACATCATCATCATCAGCGCCACCACCATCATCATTTTGGTGTTGGGACTGCATGCAGGGACTCCTCTCATGATGAGCACACTGTTCGCCACTCATCTACACACCCAGCCACAGACTAGTATTCATTTTTCCTTCTGATTCACTAGCATTTCTCAAAAAGAATTTCTAGTGATAAACAAAGGTCATTAATGTCCTAAACATCCTATGTTGCCTATAGGAGTGCCATACTGATTTTTTGAAATACTAAGGAACTGTTTTATTTAGATTTTGACCAGATACATTTATATTTTCCCTGTCTGGGACCTTGTTTCAAGTGTGTTGTTTTTCTTCCTATATTAATAACCAATTTTAAAAACCAGTTTAACAGTCCAACGACAATAAAAAGTAAATCAGTGCCCATTATGGTGTAATCCCAGCCACTCAGGAGGCTGAGGCATGAGGATCATGAGTTCAAAGCCAGCCTCAGCAACAGCAAGGTGCTATGCAACTCAGTGAGACCCTAACTCAAATAAAATACACACACACAAAGGCTGGGGATTTGACTCCATATTTGAGTGTTCCTGAGTTCAATCCGTGGTACCCGACCCCCCAAAAAAAAGTAGATCACTAATTTCATCCCTCTCTCTTCAACTGCTAATGGACTTACTTGTTCTCTAGCATTTCTCATTTTCTCAATATACTTGTAAAAGTGCTATTCATTCAAAATAATTTTTTTTGAAAATTAACTCCTGCTATTTTGTTTAATCTCCATCTTTTCCTTAAAAAATGTAAGTGCATATTTTACTATTATCCTAAAAAAATTATCATTCACTTAAACTTCTAGTTATACTATAATTCACTTTTAAATTGAAATGACTTATAAATACAATAAAATTCTGAAATTTCTAGCATTTTATTTTTTGAATACAAGCAAAACATTTTAAAACTGTTAAGAAATAAACCAAAGATTTCACTTTCTTGCTTTATTGATAATCCTTACTATAATGAAATAAATTAAGGCATTCCCTTATGTTTTGATAAAAATCATTCATTTAGTGTGGCTTTTCAAAGTGAAAAGGTATAGAAGCTACTATTATGACTTTATTACTGTTTTTGAGAAAAAGATGTCTCTTAGCACAAGACCTTGTAAATTAACCAGTAATGCTGGCTGATCCCCCCCCCACACTTAATAGAATAAACTAAAAAAGCAGAACTCCAACATCCCTTCCTTTCACAGTGATTAAATGCCTTTCAATTAATAAAGATTTCAAGTTACAATGAAGAGATTCGGGTTGACTGAAATTTAGCAACCACTCTGTCTGGGATCCCTTTTGCCTTCTGGTTGCCTTCCATGCCTGGCACCCTGAAGGCCACAGCACATCCTGTTCTTTTTATGTGGGTCACAGATGGCCTGAGCCACACGCCTGACTCTCGAATCATCAATCAGGATCACTTGGTTCTTCCTCCTCCTGGTATTCCACCTTCAGAGTTGCTTTCAATCATCACTCGGATGACTATGTGCCCTCAGTCTCCGGGGCTGCTCTTCCTTCAGTTTATGTAGGGCAGACCAACAAGGATGAGTAGTCCCTTACTGGTTCCCTTTCAAAACTGCATCATGGCCACCTGTTGGGCCCACTCGGGACCTGAAAAACCATTCTTTATGCCCTACCCCACCCCAGAGTATCCCATTTCAATGATTCTAAAGGAAAGGTTCTGTATAGGTAATTCTAAATACTCATGTTTTAATAAACTGTAAATTTTTTTTGAAAGAAGTCAGTGTATTTGCAGTATTTCTTATAAATAGTAGTTACTATGACATATATATACACACGAAGTATATGTCATGGATAAGTAATAATTCAACATACTAATTCAAAAGCTATTGCTACATCAATATAGATACAGAGCATCTAAATATATCATCAAATTAATTTAATCATCTGTTCTATGTATTCATCCACATTAATGGTATAAGCACAAGTAACCCAAAGGAGAACAAGCACTGCCTGTACTTTACAGAACCTGGAGTCCTGAGGAAAACTCGACTCCCACATGGGGAGAAAATGCCGACACAGGTGAGCAGCTGATATACAAGGGGCACTCAAGCAGGTGGAGGGGCACCTCATTCGACTGTGGAACTCCAAAGAACACTTCTAAGCAGCTGATTCTTGAATGATGAAACAAGGCTGCCAGGGTGAGAAGGAAAGAGGAAGCCCAGCACAGTCAGGGAAATGGAAGGCATTCCACACAGCTGAAGCAGGCACAGGGAGAGGAGGGGAGTAACAGTTAAGACTGAAGAGCTTAAATGGGACCAGATGACAGCAGCTTTGTTCATTGGCCCTGGAGATCAGAGAGTGCTTATAGCTCAGTTTTATGTAAAATTTTCCTGATATCTGACACTTATATCTACATATTTAATAACTTAAAAATGTTACTCTAAGATATATTTATTGTCTAAACTAACTGTATATCTACAAAACACAACAAATTTTAAGAAAATTAGAATTTTCTCAAGGTGTTTACTGGTGCTATTATAAATTTTCCATGTGAGGTACAAAGAATAAACACAAATGAAGAAACATGGTTTATCCCTTCAAGGAGCTGCTGTTATCCAGTGAGGTGAGATCTATACACTTATTCATAAATTCAATGAATTTACTGAACTCTTCTAGCATAAACCTGGAAAATGGAAAAAGAAAATAAAATCTAAGATTTTGAGATTCTCTGAGCATAATCTCATTCCCTCCAGTATGGGTATAAATTTATAGATTGTGAATAAATCACAGTGTTAAATAAGATCAGACTTTGCAATCATATGCATTTGAAGTATATAGATAACAAAATTCCTTCACTGTGCCATTATAGTTAAATTTAAATTGTCTTCAAAAAAAAAAAAGGAAGTTCAAAAATTTTTAAATTCATTTAGCTCTCTGACTGACTGTACTAGGGTAAATTTCCAGTGAAAAAAGTAGATTTCTTGTAAAGGTAGTAGTTAAAATACTACAAAAATGAAATGTCATAAAACACACAAGTCTGACATACTCATTCATCAGCATACTGTGTCCTGTGTACCAATCACTGCACCTCAGAAAGATAAGTTTGAGAAGCATACTTGTCTCTTTAGAACTCACAAAAGTTAAAAAGCATGGATGAAGAAGAAAACAATAATCTCTATACAGAATAAGCAAGCATCTATCTAAATAGTTCAAAGTAAATGGAAATGAATCACACTAAAAAAAACCCAAAAAAATCATGAGGAAAAAACACTAGGGGTCAAAAACAGGTCATTGTTTCTCAAAAAATATTCTAATGGCCTAACAAGGAACAATATAAAGACAGAGGAAAAGCTGCTAAAATCATCAGTATAAACAAGAGCACTGCTACATATGTCATTATGAGAAAGTTTTAAACACATTAACAAATGAGAATTTTAAAATGTTGGAAATAATAATTTATTTTTAATTTTTTTTTACCTAAGTAAATATGAAATAGTTTATTTCAAATACGAAAAGTACATACAACAATGTTATAACAAGGTTTCAAATAGGCTGTAAATTTATGGGCCAACAAAGAAAAATGAAATTGGTTACTGAATGAAATCCAAGATACTTTTATTAGGCACCTATCAATCCTAACACATTTGCTAGGGGGTATAGACAATTTAGCCGGGAATACCACCATCTAGGAACTGAGAAATATAACCCAGCATAGGATACAATGAAAAAAACAACTTAAGCAACTCTCTAAAAATCAAAGCAAGAATGTGTGAAAAGACCACAAAGATTAGACAACTCTAAATCATGGAAGATTAAGCTATGAAGAATAACAACTATGAATTTCACCCCAAGACATGTAATACAAGAGAATAAATCTTCATGATTAACAAAAAATTAAATTTTTTGACAGCAACCTTATCAAGGCAGTACAAACTCACTTCTGAGATCACATGAAATATTCAGTTTTAAAGAGCCTGAGATTTTGAAGGATCATATTAGATACTTGAATCCAAAGGTAACCTGGAAGATAATCTTCCTTTGGTATCCAATATGATCCTTTCTCAATGAATTTCATCATTGAAATTCCCAAAATTTATGCACATGATTAACATACATTGTGTTACTTTAAAAAGAAATCTTCCTTTCCCTTTTAGTGCACACAACAAAATCTTTTAAATGATTCTACAATTAATATTATCCAGGACCTTGCAATTCCTTTATTCACTGAGGGCCTTTCATGTAGTAAGCACCATAGCAGGCAGCTGGTGAACATAAATAATACACAGAAAACCCAAATATATATATTGTACAATTCAACAACATATTTTTATATGATCAGTGCTCTAGGGGAAAAATAAAAACAGAGCAGAGTACAGGCTCTCTGAGAGCATTGGAGGGCTATTACCCCACTGTGATGCTGATGTAGTGGTAAAAAGTTGACAACCCACCTAGGGTAGTGATGAAGTATAGGACTAACCTGCTGTGTTTGCTGACTTCCATGGTGTAAATGCTCCCACCCTGGCCAATTTCAAGCTACCAAAAGGACTTGAATTCTATTTAACCATTGGTTGGTCTTGTCCAAGTGTGTTCTAGCACATTACTATATGGCTATAGAGAGTACAGTACTCAAAAGCATGCTTCACAAGGAGACTTGTACACTGGAGCAAAATGCATGGGGAACAGATTTTAGAAAGGTTAAGTCCAAGAAGTGGCAACAGAAGCCTCGTTCATCTGGTTCTGTACAATGGAGTGATCTGTTCTAACTTTCAGTATCAACATAGCTAGCTGCTAGGTAGAGAAGAGATCACAGGAATAAAGGGTAAAATTAGTCAGGAGGACCAATTAGGAGGCTTTGGAATAATTCAGACATGAGAGGTCTGTTGTGATAAGAAGCAATCAAATTGGACTTGGAACCTCAGGCAATGCCACAGAATGTGAGAGACAGAGGTCTGGGATGATTACAAAGTTTATGGTCTCTGTAGATAAAAGGGTGCACTTTAATCAATGGATGGAGAAAGGTGTCTGAGAGAAGCACTTGGGAACTAAGTAGGGGGCACTGAGACAGAGGTGACAGGACAAGTTATTCCACTTGAAAAGGTTAAAAATTTACTACGTCCATGTGGATAGGGAAAATCAACAGATGGAACAATAAGTCTGGGATTCAGGAGAAAGATCTGGTTGTAGAAAACCAACCTGAGAACTGTTGGCCAAAAGATGCCATTTGCAGCACAGCACTGCTGGAGATCTCTGTGTAAATCATTCAGGCACAAAAGTGGTCACGGACAAAACCTGCTACCCTCAAAGTGGATGATACCAACAAAATCAGAGAAGGAACTATTAGGAAATACAAAAATAATCAGGAAACTGCAGTGACCTGAAGCCATGTGAAAAGGTCTATCAAAGGGGAAGTGTCTTCACAAAGTCTTCATATTTCCAACTTCCTAATGCATAGATCTAAGATAAAAGTGTGGTCTAGAATTTCAGATTCCGACCCATTCTATTATGCTAGTGCTGATGATTTACAGATTTTAAATTTCCACACAAACTTAATTTGCTGAAAAAGAAATTCTTCACTTCCTTCTTCAAGTCCCCTTCCTCATTTATATAGTCTTATCAGTGTTTCCTATCTCTTGAATATTCTGAATATTCCTGGTATAAGAAAATAATGCCATCTCTGATATCACTTATTCTCTTTTTGCCCAGTATTTTCATGTGTCCCTTAATCTCTTGATAAAGGATTTTAAAATGTGGCCTTTCGATAAAACACACACACATACGTATGCGCATGTGTGCGTGCGCACGCACACACACACACACACACACACACACATATACACATAACACACACTTTAGATATTTACAGAGTGGGTACCCATCTACACTGCTTTATAACTGGCAATAAGTTTTCTATGGATTCCAGGCAGCTGATGTGTCAAGCTGGTAAGGTTATAGTCCCCAGTTAAGCAAACACTAATGTAGCTGTTGCTATGAAAGTGATAACATCCACGATATAAGTGAAGGAGATTATCCTCTACAATTTGGGTGGACTCAACCCAATTAGCTTTAAAAGAGCAGAACTGAGGTTTGCATGGGGAAGAAATTCCTCCTGTGGATTGCAGCTTCTGCCTTAGAGCTTCCAAACTGCCCTTCAGATTCCAACCTGCCTCGCAGTCCCAATATGGCATAGCCCAATTTCTTGTAATACATCTTCAGAGAAATAGAGTGTGTGTAAATATATGTATAACCTTCTAGTTCTATTTCTCTGGGGAAGCCCTGGCTGGTATACTACGTTCCCATGGTAACTATTCCACTAATTTAGAATGTGCAATGGCAAATGTTCTCCCCCACAACACAGATGTGCCCCAATGAAATTATCTCTTAACTGCATTAATAAAGAAAGTCCAATCTACAACTAACTCTCAGTTGAACTTATCAGCATGATATAAAAAGTCTAAATACATTAAATAAACAAAAATTGTTCTGGTTCTTTTAAGAAAAAGGTTTTATTGTGCTTCTCTATTTAATAAAAAAAAATCAGTTTTATCTATATCCCTTCCCAATCAAACTTTGTAGAGAATGTACTCAATAATAGTGAAATTGGCAGAAGAAACAGTAACAGGGAAATTATGAACCATTTGAAAATAAGAGCATCTAGATAATAAAGATTCAAAAAAAGAAAAAAAGATTGATGGCTGAGAAATATTTTGAAATTACATATTAAAAATATCTAAGTATCCATAGAGAAAACACAACCTTAAATGAGACAAAAGTATTTGAAACAAGCAATCTCTTTTGAGACAAACAGTTCAACTTATACCTAGAACTTGCTTCACTAAGAACTTTCTAAACCTGTGGTGTACCGTGGGTAAACTACTAAAATACTTAATTTCTACATCAGAACTCAATGCCAATGGTTTTTATATTAAAACAGCTAATGCAAAGAAAATTTTAGTAAAATAAGGCAAAGTGTATCAATTAAAAACTCCTTTAAACAGCTTATTCTGAAGGTAAAAGTGAAGAGGTTGCAGGTCTTCCTTGAAAAAACTCAGCACACAGACACTCTGGCTGGAAGCAGACACTGGATGAGGCTGAGGAGACGAGAATGGCACTGAGGCCAACAAAGCTGCACAGCACAGACACCCACACCCTGTGATGCACACCACTCAGAACGTGCAGCACCCGGAGTTTCTGCAATCACTGATACGACAGTCAGATAAGCTGCTTCACATGGAAAGAGATTTTTAATAGATCCTCCTTAAGCTTGGGGAAGGTACTATTGGGACAGTAGGTGGATGAAGACTTGTCTTAAGGAGTGAGTAACAAGAAGGCACAAGTTAGGATATGCCTGTGAATTTAGAACAAAAACAAGGTTTCCTAATCAACAGATAGAAAAACAATCACCAAAGGGACAAATTGACTAAGGAAAGAAACCACATATTTATGATACATAACAGTGAAAAAAAATCTTGATGAATAGCACAGGCAGACCCAAACTGCAAACAGAAAACTTGCAACCAAGGATTCATGGAATTAAGCAAATTGCCAATGTGCCTCCTTTCCTAGGCTATTGTGTGAGAAAAGAAAGACCTCATATGTGGCAGAACTAGGGAAGCTGCCTATTATGTCAGGTGTATACACCTGCACAACTATAATGTTGAGGCAGAGGTTTAAAAAGACCCTTCAGCAAGAAAACTTTAAATGGAATTTAAAATGTATAAGGTCAAACAGTGATTCAAGGAATGACTGAAAAGCTTCAAGGAATGATGTAAAAATGTGAGAATTATAGTATACAAAGAGATTCAAATGAACAAAACTTTAGAAAACATGTTCCTCTGGAAGAGTCTACAATGCTGTTTGAACTTAATATAGCATCTTAGAAGAAACTTCACCATGGAGCAGTACCTTTGTCAGTTATTCTCCACATTCACTCAGGATGTCCCAAGTCACAGAATGGAAATTTGTCTATTCATTTATTGCAAAAATCATGTGTGAGGAGGTAGCTTCATGTATGGTTTGAAAAGAAATTAGTTTTTTAAAAGATCTAAAGTAATGTTTTCAAATGGTCCTTCTAACCCTACCTCCAGCATAGGTAGGAATGCTAAGGCTTTAATAGTACATAATGTAGACAGGGCAACTTTGGCTTTTCCCAAATGTAGATGTAAAAGCTGCATGGTCGAATTAAAGGAACACAATCATTTCCATTCATATAACCTGTATGAGCAGCTGGACTGTGAGAAATAAAAAGGAGGGCCACTCTCCTGTTAGCTTGGAGACCATCAAACACATCTGAATGGATTTGGGTACAAGTACTGTTTGTGTCATGTAATATGAAACATATCCCCCTGGTAAGATAAAGCAAAGGTCTTCTGAAAGTAGCACTTTCAATCCAAATAATCCACTGGGGTTATTTCTGCACAGTGAGAAATGTTTATACATAGAACAGGCTGGACAGTTAAGATTTGACAGAGATTCTCAAAGACTTACCCTAAATTACTCCAGCTGGTCCTTGAAAGCATGGACAAGCACAAAAGCAGGGCTGGTAACTGTAAACTTCTTCACACCAAAATCGTTCCATTTTTAGACACAAACTAATAAATAAATTAGGTCATGCTCACAAGAAGACCCCACAGAGACACACTTTTAAAAAGAAAATGAACATAAATGGAGAACAGTTTCTAAATAAGCTTTAACAATTTTACTCACCCTCTAAGGATGCTGTATTGATGCAGATCTGCAAACCACCAAAATGGGATTCAGTTACAAAGTCAAGGGTTAACTGATCATTATGCTTCCCTGCCACTGAAGCAATGAGAGAAAAGCATATATAATAATGTTCGATTAAGGTTCAAATTTTCAAGAGAATTCAAGATTCAATTCTAAGGAATGTTATTTTGTGGAACAATTGGAAAACTAAAAATTCTCATCCATGTAAACTCAAGATTTATAGACAGAGCTAAACTATCATTTGTGATTGCCACTTAGATGTCTTAAAATACATTCCAGTATTAAGTGCTCAGAAAGGATACAATATCCTCCTGCCTACATTTCTCCAGCATGCTGTTACTCCGGAATCTCCCTCTTAGTAAAAGGAACTGCCATCCACCCAGTTGCTTCAGGCACAAACCTAGAATTAATCCTTCTCTTTCCCTCAAGTCTTCAGCAACTTCTCCAGAGCCTAGTCCAGATCTCCAAGCACTCCCTCCAACTCCACTGCCCTGTCTTCACTGGCACCATTTGGTTCAAAGTCACCATCACCTGCAGCCAGAACAGCTCTAGTACCTCCAGTCAAGTACCCACAAAATAGCCACAGGGATCTTGAAATTCATGAAGGCTTTCTGATCACATTGCAAGGTCCTCAGGTGACCCTGCTCACCTCAGTGCTCGCTTGCCGTGCACCTGCCATACGAGTCTGGATTCTGTTCCTGGAACTCTGAAGGCCTGAGCTTGCCTTGAGGTCTGTTGGCTTAATCCTCTCTGAACACCATCACAGTCTTTGCATCATGCAGATACTGCTCATGGGTTAATGCCTCACTAAGGTGGGCCTTGACAACCCAATCAAACTAATGTCACACTCCAGCGCTATTTCATACATTGCCATATCTGATTAACTGAAATTACTCTTCAATCACTTTCTCCCCTGTTTATTGGTTATTTCCCAGTAATGGAATTTAAGCTCTCTAGAAAGCATGAACCCGGTCTTCCTCCTTGATAACCATCCTCAGCACCTGCAGCAGTGCTGGGCTCGCCCCTGATAACTCAGGGGCAGGTAGTAACTAAGGCCACTATGTTCCCTCGAGTCTCTGCTGTTCTAACTTATGATTAGAATATGCACTACGTCTGGGCTTGGTTGTTAAATAGTTGACTTGGAAGGGTTCAATTTGTCCTCCTCATGCATCTAGTGATTATAAAATGCCCACATAATCCTGAGGGGACATCAAATACATAGACACCTAATGTTCCATGATCATGCAGTACTACTAGGGTAGCATTACCTTATATTAGGAGTAAGTTCCCTAGGAACACTGCAAAGGATGAGGTTCCCTGGGCAGGCTTCACAATGGTACACTGAACTACTAAAAATTAAATATACTTTACTCACTCTGTAAAATATCATCAGGGGGCTCATTCTATCCCACAGGTTAAATGTGTAAGAGGAATGGTTCTCTTCCTCCTACCCTATCACTGTTTCTTGTTCTCTCTTCCTCTACTGCAATATTTCCTTTCCACTACTGACTTGAAAAATTATCAAACTTTAAGATAGTACTTTATAAATGCATGATACTGTCAAAGAAAAATATGTGAGTGCACATACATGTGTGTGTACAAAACAAGTCATAAGACAAAAAAGGAATTCAATGAAATCTGGTAAATTGTTATTTAAATATTTGCTAATTAAAGTACTTGGGATCAGACCCAGGGCCTCACACAAGGTAGGCAAGTGCTCCAACTCTGAGTTACATGTCTGACCACCCCCCACTACACACACACACACACACACACACAAACACACACACACACATTTCAAATTTTATTTTGAGGTAAGGGCTTGCTAAATTGCTGAGGTTGGCTTCAAACTTGTGATACTTATACCTCAGCCTCCCAAAAAGTAGGGATTACAGGCATGCTCCACAGTATCTGACTTCTGGTATCCAATTTTTATTAACAAAGGCTCAGTTGATGCAGATTTCACTACAACTGTAAAATTTGAAATTGTTCACAGTTTCCTCAGGGAATTTTTTCTTCTTAAAACCTCAATGATACCATCATAATTGAAATCAACTTAAATTAAAATCATATGTCATACCCAGAGGCAGTATCTTCCTGATTTAGATACTTTCTAAAGTTATTTTTATCCATCACGTTTAACTACAATGTCAAAATCAACACAACACTAGCTTGATCTTTTTACAAAATAAATTCAACTGTCTTATCCACCTCAGGGAAGCACTGCCCATGACTACTATCATCCAAATGATGTGGGTTCAAACATTTCTCTACCACTCAGGAGTAGGCTCCCTAGAAAGGTTCTTAACCTCTCGGAACCTCTGCGAGATAATGACAAGATAAGCCAAAACAACAGGGAAAATACTGAAGCTAAATCTAAACAGGAAACAGAACTGCTGCAGCCCACACTAGGGAGACACTCAGGAAGGGAAAAGGGAAGAGTTGGCTGGGGTGCAGGCAGAGTGTCTGCCAGGTCACCCCATCTTCAATTAGTTTCATTTCCAGTAAAATCATGACCCATGGTGCTTCCAGAGTAGTTACTTGTTAAGGAAGAAAATGATCAAATTTGCCCATTTAATATCCTCCACTACCCTGTAGCAGAGACTGCATGGTGCCCATTCCAAAGTCCCTTCTGCATCTTTCCTTCCAGGTTAAACAACATCACTTATGGTTAGACACAGAGTTCCAGTTATGAGAGTTACACTTTCCAGAATTCATCTGCTCTCATGCAGGAGCAAGGGAGTAGCATGTACCCAGTGAAAATTATCATGCAGGACTTCTAAGAAGGCTCTTTGAAGAGCAGAGAGAGCCACATTCTGCCTGTCTCCTATGCTACCTCTTATGGCCTTAGTAGCTTCTGGGAAGTCATGGCTAAAGTGAGAACAACACATGGCCTACAGTGTATCTGAGAATGCAGGCCTGGTTTGATGGAGCAGAACAAGAGTAACACAGGCTGCGGGCTCCAGGTAGAGTAGATTTATCAGGCTCTCCAAACTTCTAAAATTCAGATGTCTCCCTATCATGTATTAATAAGATACACTGAGCAAATTTCCAGTAAAATAAATGCCCTGATTGGTAACTAATATTTCATTTTCTGTCATCCCCCAAAGGTATCCTAAGGATATGGAGAGTAAAGAGAGTAAAAGTCCAAGGAACCCATGTATCCAACTACTAAAGGGGCAGTCTGAAAGTATGCAATTGCGCTGAAAATATGAATGACAATACAAGAGGTAAAAAAAAAAAAAAAAAAAAGAAAGAAAAAGGAAGCCAGCAAAAGATAGCTAGTGGGGTAGCTTTGTAAGCCATAAACTTCAGCAAGCACAGCCTGTGTGATGGTGAGGCTCCCAGTTTTCTAATATTCCCAATATTTTTTGTCCCAAGTACATAGTATCCCAAGAACAAAAGGGGTATCAGAGTAGGAAAATGGGTATTTACAGGATACACAGAATGAAAAAGTACACGCCTTAAGTAAAACACAAGACAGATTTCACCTTGTGAGTGAAGGGAGATACAAAGACAGCAAGGCAAAAAGCTAGAATCAACACTGGGAGGTTGGGTCAGAATTGGATTTGGTGGTATCAGCATAACTTCATGGTGTCAATACCAAAAGACAGATTTATAAATAAGAATAGATGTCAATGTGTGACTTGTGAATGTATGCAAAACTTCCTACTTTGAATATGTAGAAGCCCTAGAAATAGTGATACCCAATAGCTACATGTATTCTTTGCATTGAGATTTGGTTTCTAAATAACATTTTCTTCTAGAAGGAAAGTTGATTATTTTGAGAACTGAACAAATCTAGGGCTGAGGGAAGGAAAGAAAAAGGTGAGTCTGAATCTTTAGTTATAACAGAAAATGAAGAATTCTTTATTGATGGAGAGACATCAAATGGAACAGGAGTTTGTCTGTGGGAATCCCTCAAGCCAGATATGGGGTAACTAGAACATCAAAGTAAAAAATGACAGAAATGGATTACAAGTCTATAAATAGAAAACCATGAGTCAAAATAAATAATGAAAAATTAATTGGGAAAAAAAACACTAGGAGTGGAAGAAAATATGGAGGGAAAACCAAATTATAAAATCTTCATTTAGTAACAACAAGAGATAAATTAGTGGATGAAAAATTTTTCATCATCTCAGAGTATTTCCCCAACAAAACACATATTTTCATGTCAAAATGCACAAGTTGGGCATAATAATGAAGAAATCGCAAGTAAATTTGAACTGAGGGATGTTTTACAATATGATGGGCCTCTAATCTTCAAAATGTCAAATTTATGAAAGTCAAGAAAAGAAGCAAGAACTGGACAGGTAAAAGAAGATTAGGAAAAAAAAAAAAAAAACATGATCCTTGGACTTGGGTTGTTTTTTTCATAAAGCAATTAGTGGAACAACAGAAACTTGAACTGGGTCTCAGAACAAAGAATATAATAATGGCTCTTTGTATGACTCTCAAATTTCTTTTATAATATTAAAACTGATTCGAAATAATATTTAATCAATCTCTCTACCTATTTTTGAAAATGGGAGACTCTGGAAATGGACTTTGCCGAAATGTTGCTCAGCAGAGTGAGAAGCACTCCTTCTGAAGACCACAGATGATGACCTCCCTGCTCACCCCATCCACTGGTACCCAGACTGTCAGTGAGCCTGATTTTCTCTTCTACCAGAGGAGCTGGGGCAATATACAAAGGGGAATAAGATATTCCAGCAGATGTAGGGATTCTATATTTGGTTTTGGTGAGGAATATAAAATTATTGATCAACACCTCCCTGAAACACAATTCCACAAACACAAAAACTGACATAGGGGATGGGATGGGTATTCCCCAAAGTACAGAAGAATAATGAATTCTTGAAATTTCAGAACTTGTTTCCAAAAGAAATCAAGTTCCTTAAGCTACCAATCACACTCAGCAATTCCACCAATTGCCAGAAAGATCAACCTTGAAAAAAAGTATTAACTATAACCTTGACAAATTATGACCAAGATAAATGAAATTCAGAAAGAGAAATGGGCAGGGCATTGGGAAGGGACACAGGAAGCTCTCTGTTTTCAGTGTTCTAAGATTTGCCATGAAGTCACATAACCAGCAACATACACATCAGGATAGAGGCCTAGATGAAATCTTTCCTGAGTGCAATTTTAACTTCATCCTAAGTGTGGAGTTTCCTGGACTTAGATCCAAAAACAGCCAACCGAAGACAGGTTTTGTACATTCTGTAACGGTAAAGCAAACTAATGAAAAAGTCAAGTAACACGTTCCTTCTGGTAATTGAACTCACAAGTAAAGGTTGTCTCTATGAATGAGATACTACCTTATATTAGAAAAATGAATTTCATAGCCCAACAGGTTTGTGTGTGCTTATGTATCCTGCTCTTTATAGGTCCTATCTTATTCCACATTAGGTTCCAACAACAATTACTTGAAATCTCCTGAAAATGTTCGGTTTTTTTATGCATTTTAACTATTTTAAATTTCTTACATGCTAGTGCATTAATATGAGAGAGACAGACAGACACATAGAGAAGCAATCTAAGGAATAAGCCCTAAGCCTCCAAAAGCTAGAGGACAAATAAGGTAGAAACACAAGGGAAGCTAACTAGCAATGGAAAAGTGAGGCAGGAGGAGAACCACAAGGAAGTACAAATCTGGAAGCCCAATGAAGAATGTACTTAAAAGGGAGAAAGTGACTGATCACAATTGCCCCTAATGGGTCAAGTGAAGTGAGGATTAGGATCTGACCACTAAAGTTGGCAATATGAAAATCAACAATAGCTTTGAGGAGGGCTAAGAGCAAGGATGAGGTATAAGAATGAATGAGGAGACAGGTGGACGTACAGAATATATGCTACAGAGGGTGTAGATAATTCAGTAAAAGGACAAGAATTTTAGGTCAGTGTTTTAGTCAGCTTTTTCACTGCTGGGACTAAAAGATCCTACTAGAATAAGTGTAGAGGAGGAAAAGTTTATTTGGGGGGTTCACAGTTTCAGAGATCTCAATTCGTAGACTGCTGGCTCCATTCCTCAGGGCTCGAAGTGAGGCAGAACAATATGACAGAAGAGTGTGGTACAGAGAAGCAGCTCACATGATGATCAGAAAGCAGAGAAAGAGAGGCCTCCACTTGCCAAATACAAATATGTATCCCAAAACCATGTCCCCAGTGACTACCTCCTCCAGTCACACCCTACTCACCTTCCATTACCACTCAGTTAATCCCTATCAGGGGATTAATTCACTGTTTGAGTTAAGGCTCTCACCTCTGAACCTCCTTGAATTGTCTCACACATGAGGTTTTGGGGGACACCTCACAGCCACACCATAATGGTCAGGGAGGATAATTTTGTCTTTAGGACGGAAGATATTAGAGTTTGATTATATCTGCAAAGTAATTCAGTCAGGAAGAGAGAATATTTGCTATCAAAGAAAAGACAACCAGAGGAATGGCAGGCTAAGGTGGGTTAAGGCACAAACAGAGGGCCAAAGGGGGCTGCCTGGGACCTGAGCTCTGACCCCCTCTGTGCTCATGCAGGGAAGGCAGAAGAGGAGCTAAACACATGGACACAGGCTACTGGAAGAAGGGTGTCTTCTGACAGGTAAATCAGGAGGTTAGTTGAAGAATATTGAGAAAGACTGACTGGCAATTTAGGGACACAGGAGAGTGAGAGGACAAGTGAACCAAGGAATGGCAGATGTCAGGACCACTAGAGTCCAGTGCTTCATGGTCCCAAATTTAAAGGAAATCAGTGAGCATGCTTGGGCAAAGACATTCTTGATAATAAATAATGTAAGTGTTCCTCCTCCTAATCTCTTAGGCATTGTTATAAAAATAACTGTTTCTTCTACAAGCTACCTTTTTCTGTGTACTTGCCTATTAAATCAGAAGTTTCTACAAGTAGGAACTATTTATTATACAGTCTTACACTTGTACCCATGGCAGATACTTACCTTTATAATTAGACGCGGGCAAGAATATGAACCCATTTGATGACATCAGGAACACAGGAGGGATCCTTAATTCCTTGGTCGGCTTCATGCCTCATAATATCACTATAACCAGTTTTGTGAATTTTCTCAAGAAAATATTGCTGGAATTCATCCATTACCCTTTATGTAACAGCAGGTCAAGAAAGTTACCTTAAGATTAAACTGGATTCCTCTCTATAGAAAGACCATAACACATTGTGAATCTATCACCACATCAAACACAATGCATAATCAACAGCAGTCCTTGCAATTTTCCTAGCACTTGGTGGTAATTGGCATACGACATAAATGAAGTTTTTGCTGAATAAACTCCATAAAAACCAGGACCTTCTTATACATTTCTAAAGGGATGAAACTAAGCAAAACCAAAAATATCAGATGAGAAGAGAAAATAATTTCAAGTACTGTGGCCTTTATCTTTCTCTAGCTCACGAAACTGAACGTAACACAGGTTCTCAAATATTCCTGCTCTGGGATCTTTGTGGAGAAGTGATAGCTTCAGCATGACAGACTCCTGAAACAACTCTCAAAATTTAAATCCATAAAAAGCAAAGATATTTATAAAACTTTAAAAATATTTAATATTGGTGGAAGGTAATTTAAAAACATTGACTTTTTAAAATTGTTCTAGTACAAGCCTCTGCTACAGAATATGTAAGCTGGTCCTCAGGATAACCTCATTTTTTTTCTTTTTGTTCTAATTTGTTGTACATGACAGTAGAATGCATTTATACATTTTGATAGATCATACATAAATGGAAAGTAATCTCTCATTTTTCTGATTATACATACTGGAGGATCACATCTGTCATGCAGTCATGTATGTGCATGAGGTAATAATGTCTGTTTCACTCTACTATCATTCCTACCCCCAAACCCCTTCCCCTCCCTTCAAATTATGGCATTTGTTGGTAAATGGATGGAGTTAGAGAATATCATGCTAAGTGAAATAAGCCAAACCCAAAAAACCAAAGGCTAAATGTTTTCTCTGATATGTAGATGCTAATTCACAATAGTGGGTGTGGGGGGGGTGGACAGGGAGGATAACCCCACTTTAACCCCCTTCCTGAAAGCCTCTGAGTTGGGAGTCGCCGGCCCAACACTCAGAGAATCACCAAGCAGACATAGTGCACATTGTTCAACATATTTTTTGACTGCTCCCAAAACAGGATTAGAAAAAAGAAGCATCTTGTATGAACTCAAAACCAACAACAGAAGCAAGACCAGTTATACAGTCCTATCTACTCAACTGTCACTTACCTTGCATGGACAAAAATGAGAGAAAGAGAATGAATATCGACGTGCTCATAAGTAACCACACTGCATATTACTACAATAATATGGGAAACACATGAGAGCAAATGGCAGATATATGATTGAACAGTTGTAAAATTAAACTCTTAGCCAACTGTTAAACTTCCATACTACTGCATCAGTAAGACTCTATTGTTCCCAAAGGGTGTTATTCTGAAAATGAAAACAATATTAGAAGGGACAATTCACACCCTTTTGAAGTGAAAAAAAAATTTGTTCAAGGAAATTATTAGGGGAAGCAAAATGCATCTCAGAATAACTGACTTTCCCCCTTGCTATAATAAGGGATCAAACACACATACGAACTATTCTTACCCAAAATCAAATACTGCAGATGTTTCTTGCAGGCCCTTTCACATTACAATCACTACATTCTCAATAATGCACATTTACAAAGGCTCAAAATTCTGTACAACTGACCAAGACCATTGCAGGACTTCAACTGAAGCTTCAGTGTGCGTTGACACATGGCACCACCTCTCAGGAAGGTGAAAGACATGTCATAAGTAAAGCCTGGTTTCCAGCTGTGACACGTCTCAGCACAGAAGGGGAAGAGGGAGAGAAATTGTTTTTTTCATGCTTTATCCAGAGTCATGCTAAAATGCTCTAGTCTATTCACATTTAGTAATTTTTCTTGTTTAAAGGTCTTCAAATCAGTTAAATACAATAAAATATGCTTTAAAGTTATATTATTGATATGTATTGAATAATGACTACCAGGATTGGAAACAGGCCACATGTGAATGAATGTAATCTATTCCTTAGTACTCTAGAGAGGGCCATAAATACGTGTGATATTCCTCTGTGCTGTATTTTGCATTTGGATTTCTGATTTAGCCAAAATGTGTAAAAAAAAAAAAAAAGTGTAAGAAGGCAGCTGCTGAGTTAAAATACATCTGTGCATAAATGGAGCTTTGCTTATTTTAGTCAAAACATGGGATGTATTGCAGTGAATAAACTTCTTTTGATAACCTAAAAACAAATCCTCTAGAAGGCATTTTATACGCATAAGCAAAGATTCAAATCAAATCAGTCAACACATACTGAGTGTATACTATGAGTAAGTAAAGAGCACCCTCAGAAACAAAGACTATAATATCTGAAAAATGCAGAAATTAGAATGATAAACAGTGCCACACAAACCCGAGTCCATTCTCTACATGCCAGGCACAGAAGTACCCGCTTTTTCTAATAAATCAAATGTAGAACAGTGTGACCCATGGCCAACAAGTCACAGGTTCCAGCCTGGCACTGGAAGAGGACATAGCAACATTCCTGTGCTATTAGTTCTGTTTTGCCAGCTGTGGTTTCTACTACTAACGCAGAAGGGAATTTCAGGCAGAGTCTGATGGAGCAAACTTGAGAAGTGGAGGATATCTGCCCCACTTATATCATGATGTCAAACTTCATCTAAAAGCTGGAGGTGACTGTGGCAAATTTAAACTTCTACTGACACCTTGCAGATATTCTTTGTACATTTCAAAAGGAAATCTGAGAATGAAATTTTGAGCCAATGAATCAACCAATTAAAACACAGACTACAATATTCTGTAGAATATAATCTGGTAGTCTCTACTAATACAGTTTAATAGTCTAATGAACCTGTCTCTAAAACTTTAGCTTTAGAATATATCACTGACCATAAAATGATCTTTCAAAAAAAAAAAAAACTGTCAAAAGCACTTCGTGGCCACATTAAAAAGATTCCCACTCATCATGTTCTGGGAAGTTTAATACTTTGAAATATCTTCATTTTCCCAAAGAAAACTGCAAAGGATTTTTGAGAATACATAGATTGCAAATAAATGAGTAACCACTAAATACTTTTCAAATGGAATATCTTAGTAGTGGAACAGGAATTTAAGGGTAATTTACAACTCAATGCTATAAAGAAATGTACAATTTCCTTTGTATTTTTAAAAAATAGTATCATAGAAGTTACTTGTTTCTATCTACAAATTATTACATGTATTTTTCCACAAAGTGAAGACCTTAGGGAAAAATGCTAACACCCCTCCCCCAACAAACAGGTTAAAACAAAGACCAGGAAGTATGGGAGCTCTTTATAAAATGAATTAAGAAATAAACTTCATCACAGCAAAGGGAACTATACTGCAAAGGACTGACAGTATGTTTTTGATGGAGACTTCACTCAGACACACTGTAAAAACAACAGGACTATAGAAAAGGAGTCAGTGCTTACTCCCTGCAACTCTAGGTGAAGGAGATCAGAAGTCCACAATGTAAAAGGGTGAGGGGCATAGGAAATGCTAATCTGTCATATGTTCCTCATAAAACAGCAAAAACATCTACATAAGCTATGTTCTCAACTACCAACTAAACTCATTGCATATTGGCTAAGATGGGAATTCTATATAGTCTGAATTCCGTCCATTTGTTAGAATGTATGATCGTATTAAAACTACAGCACGATGGAAAAAAAAAAAATCAACCCTACAAATAATTAACATAACAACAAGATTTTATTCAGAGATAGATTTTTAGTGCCCAAACATATAGGAAGTCAATAAAGACCTTAGTAAATTAAACAGAGCTGGGGGGAGGCACAGACTAGAACTAAGGTCTACAGAAAATGATGCCTGACTTATCTAATGCTGAAATTACATTCCATTTCATAATAAGCTCATGCATGTACTGATAGAAATATTGGCAAAAGACAAACCATTAATATACTTGCATTTCAAAATGCAGTATATTTTAGCAATTTCTAAAGATTGGGTATTTTTTAGAATAATTCTTGGTTTACTGAATATTATGGATATAAACTGAAATGACAAGTACCACATCTAAAAATACGAATAAAATTATAAATTTTAATCAATAAAAGCCACCTAACAAACAAAATACCAATTCTATTGGGGAATAATAGATCAGAAATGGACAATTAGTAACAAGGTCAAGATTAAGAATCAGAATCAGTAAGAAAAAACTTTGAATGTGTTTGCAGAAATAATTCCTTCCTGATGAAAGCACCCAACTTCTTTTACTCAATGGACAGAACAAGTCAAACAACAGCATGAGTTGAAAATTGACCAAAAAAGTGCTTCCAATGGTTATTTACACAAATAAAAGATCATTTCAGAAGGAAAATCCGATTTCAGTTTTTTCAAAAAATGAACATGAGGACAGAAAATTGTATCAGAAGGTAAAACACTTAATTCTCCTCCTAGAACGTAACATCAGTCAAAGTAAACATAAATACATTATAATATGATAATTACCTAGAAGTAAGAATTTTTCTTTCATTGGTAGGGACAAGTGGTAGAATCCCAACAAATCTATGATTGTTCTTTCATACAGAGTTTCCAATAGTTTTCACAATTTTCAATCAAGAATCTGCATACCTGTAAGTATAATAACATTCATGTCCTAAATATGAGGATTAGTAATGGAAAAAGAGGATGGAGACCGTGCACAGAATGGAATGGCACACAGAAAACCCAGATGACACTGGGAAGCACAGAACACTATAGTTGGGTTTTGTTTACAAAGTAAAGAAGCAACATGATCAAAGAATTATACTTCAGCAAAAGTAACCTACCAACAACGTGATCTAGAAAACAATACTGATAAACCCTTCGCCAAACTAACCGAGAGAGAAAGGTAAGATCCAACTCAAAAAATTAGACATGAAAAGGAAGATACCATCATAGACCCTTCTGAACCTCAGAGGATCTTTTAAAATTATTTTGAAAATTTATACTCCAATAAACAAAAATCTAGAAGATTGACAAATTTCTGAACACATGTGACTGACACATATTGAATCGTGAGAACACAGAAAACCTAGAAAGACCAATATCAAGCAATAGGATAGAAGCAACTATCCAAAACCTTCCAACAAAGAAAAGCCCAGGACCATATGGATTCTCAGCTGAGTTCTAAAAGACTTTAAAGAACAAATGCCAGACGTCCTCAAATTATTCCATGAAATAGGAAGGCAATACTCCCAAGTTCATTATATAAAACCAGTATCATCCTGATACCAAAACCGGAAAAAGAAATATCAGGGAAAGAATATTACAGACCAACATCTCTGATGAACATAGACCTCAAAATTCTTAATATTGGCAAACAGCATTCAAAATCACATTAAGATAATACAGTACGATCAAGTAGGTTTCATCCCAAGGATGCATGGTGGGTTTGACATACCCCAATCAATAAATATAATTCACCACATAAATAGAACCAAGGAGAAGAATCTCATGGTCATATGAATAGATGCACAAAAAGGCCTTTGGTAAAATTCAGCTGAGTCATGTTAAAAACGCTGGAGAAACTAGGGATAGAAGGAACTTATCTCAACAATGTAAAGGCTATACTATATACAACGAACTCAAGTACAACATCATACAGAATGGAAAAAATTTTAAAGCAATTTCTGGAAAATCAGGAACAAGACAAAGATGCCAACTCTCATCACTCCTATTCAAGACTAGTCAGAGCAATCAGAAAAGGGAAGGAAATTAAAGGGATGCAAATAGAAAAAGACACCATCCTATATCTAGAAGACCCAAAAAACTCCACCGGAAAACTTCTAGATATGATAAACAAAAAAACAAAAGCAAAAGACATAAAGCAAACAAACCAACAACAACAACAACAACCAAAATAAATCCTGAGGGAATGAAAACTATAGAACACTGAAGAAAGAAATTGATGAAGATCACACAAATGGAAAGATTTTACATGTTCTTGATTAGGCAGAATTAATATTGTCAAAATGGTCATAAAACCAAAGTAAGATACAGACTCAATTCCCATTAAATCCCCATTAAAATACCTTCATAGAACTAGGAAAGAACAGTACTCAAATTCATTTAGAAGAATAAAAAGCCAGAATAGGTAAAGCAATCCTGAACAGAATGATGCTGGAGGCAACAGAACACATTATCTCAAATTATAATGAAGAGCTACAGTAACAAACCCACACAGATATAATCATCTGATGCTCAGCAAGGTGCCAAAAACATCCATTGGAGAAATACAGTATTTTTAACAAACGGTGCTGGCAAAACTAAATACCCATATATGGAAGAATGAAATAAGATCCCTTTCAACCTGTACAAAAGTCAATTCAAAGTGCATCAACAATTATGCATTAGACCAGAAACACTGCAACTACGAGAAGAAAACCCAGGCTCAATTTGTGAGGGCACCCACTTCCATAACAATACCTCTAAAGCTCAAGAAATAATAGCAAGAGCCAATAAGCGGGATGGCATCGAATTAAAAAAACTTCTGCATTGCAAAGGAAACAAGAGCAGGAAAAGGGAGCACAGATTGAGAAAAAAAACTTCGACAGTTACTCCCCCACTAGGGGATTAATACATAGAATATATATATAAAGAACTCAAAAAACTTCACATTAAAAAAAATGATAACCCAATCAACATGTGGCCAGATTTCTCAAAAGAAGAAATACAAATGGCCAACAAATATATGAAAAAAATGTTCAACATCCCTAGCAACCAGGGACATACAAATCAAAACTACACAGAGATTTCATTTAACTCCAGTGAGGATAACAATCATTAAGAATACAAATACTAATATATGCTGGCAAGTATGTGGAGGTACAATCATATGTTCTGGCGGACTGCAAATTAGCACAATCACTTTGTAAAGCAGTATGGAGACTCCTTGAAACAACAGCAAGGAAATCACCATATGAACCAGCTATCCCATACCTTGGTATTTATCCAAAAGAACTAAAATCAACATACTGTAGTGATACAGGGACGCTAATGTTTAAAGCAGAACAATTTACAACAGACAAGTTATGGAAACAGCCCAGATGTTTGTCAAAGGATGAATGGATAAAGAAAATGTGGTATATATAATACATAAGAGATTCTATTCAAACATAAAGAATGAAATTATGGCATTTGCTAGTAAATGAAAGGAACTGGAAAATACCTATTCAGTCACAAAGCCAGAATTAGAAAGTCAAGGGTCAAATATTTATTTTATGTGAAGTTAGAGCAAAATAAGAGAATTAAGGGGTGGGAGACTATGCAAATAGAAAGGAGATGAGTGGAGTTGGGGAGGGGACTGGGGTGGAGGGAGGAGGGAATGGAAAATGGAGGAACTACAGAATGAAGGTGATCAAATTATACTTATATATGAAAACACCAGAGTGAATGTCATCTTTGTGTGTGTTTATGTATGTGTATGTGTGTTTGCATGTAAATGTATAGATGTGTGTATATACACATAGAGTGTGAGCACATGTATGCACCACTTTAAAAACTATAAATAAATATAAAGAATACCAGCAGAGTGGACAAAGGGCAACAGGGAGAGTGAGGAAGGGAGAGAAAGTACCGGAAACTGAAATGAAGTAAATTATATTCAATGCATGTATGACTATGTAAAAATGAACCCCAATATTAAGCACAACTAAGAGTAATAATAAAAACATTAAAAAAGAAAACTATATATATGTAAAAAAAATGAACTTAAAATACTAAAGTTATATCAGGAATTCATGAGAGAAGTTGAAATAAGAAATAGGATTCAATTTATATGCATTACCAGATAAAAGAGGATAGTAGTTGAATATACAGGCTCTGAACATAGACCAGGTGGCTTTCATCTTTACTTCCATACATGCACACTACATGAACTTCGACAAGTTGCTTAAAAAACCCTTCTTTAAATGGTATTCAACATATGTTTGATTATTACTGAGAAAAAATTAAAACTTGTTTTTCATTGGAGATGGGACAAAGGGGTATTAAAGACAAGAGAGCAACAGAAACCAACATGCTCCTGACGGAACAGTAAGGGCATGGTGATCTGTGCTGGTCCACGATATATCTGTGTGTTTGAAATTTTCTAAAGAAAATATTGGGAAAAAAATCTAAAAACAAAGAAAATGTAGGTAATATCTAACTTTCAAAAATAAAATCACATATCCTAGCATAAAAGTGTTTATAAATAATGAATTAAAACAAACCATTATGAGTTTTATGATACATGTAAATTTTTAGGAGTGAATGTATATTTTTTTCTTGTTTGGTATCAGGAATTAAAACCAGAGGTGCTTTTATAACTATGCTACATTCCCATCCCTTTAAAAATTTTGAAATTTTGAAACAGAGTCTTGTTATGTTGCTTAGGGCTTCAGAAAGTTGCTGAGGCTGGCCTGGAACTTGTGATCCTCCTGCCTCAGCCTCCCCAGTCTCTGGGATTAAAGGCATAACCACACCCAGCTAACAGTACAAATTTTGTTACGTTTTGAGCTAAGGCCTTTTATTTCTTTGACTTTACATTATGAAGAGAAGTTCTGAAATAGAAGACTAGTCAATCAAAGTGATATAATGTTTTGATTTTTTCAATAATATCAATAAAACTTGCAGATTTAACAAGTGATACCTATTTTAGAATAATGAATTTATAAGTCTACATGAAAAACTTAAAAAGTGCTATAGGAATCACTGATGTATTATTTGAATATCTTCAACAAATATATAAAAATAAAACCAAAGTTCCACCTAAATGTGTAAGAACCATTTATGCAATTAGATCACACTGGTTTTTAAAAGAATATAAAAAGATGATCATTTAAAGAAAATATTCTAATCCTCCAACTTAACTTACAAATAAAAATGTATGTGTGTGTTTGCTTACTTCTGCCCTTGCAAATACTATCCACAATATTAGGGCAACAGAAGAACAATTCTTAATGATTATTCTTCAAAATAAGAATACTCAAATACCTGTAATCCCAGTGGCTTGGGAGGCTGAGGCAGGAGGATCACAAGTTCAAAGTCAACCTTAGAAACTTATGGAGACCCTGTCTCAAATTAAAAACCATTAAAAAGGCTGGGGATGTGGTTCAGTGGTTAAGTGCCCCTGGGTAAAATTCCTGGTGCCTCTCCTCCACCCCCCACCCACATGAAAAAGAAAAATAATAGTTTAAACTAGTTTGACAACAGATTTACATATAAATCAATCCTTTAAAAACGGTTCAAATAAACAAAATTTATGAATTTTACAAAGTAATACCAATCCCCCAAAAAGAGAGCATAATTTGCTCTGTGAATTTTCTTATAACTCCTAAATCATGCTTTCAATATTAGTTAGAAATGACATACTCCCACAGAGGGTAGACTGCAAACAATTCAGCGCAAAGGCATTCGGATGGGCACACCTGCTGCTGCATCACTTTTTCCGCCACTGAATGAGTAAGAATTTTTCCCTACTATTTTGAAGATATTAACAGTTCATGGTCTCTAGGAATTCTACCAAATGAAGAACTTCAATAGCTTACAGGATACAGAGAGAGTGCAAGCCAAAGCTCCTACTGCAGCACTGTAAAAGATGGGCTTGAATACAAGACTACATTCTCAGAGATGCTGAGGAAGCTGCAGGAGTTACTAGACCTTCATGACTTAAGATGAACTAGATGAAAGAGTCCCTACCAGCAAAGCTAAGACAGACGGTCACTTTTTCAACTTGAACATTTGGCAATTCCTGGTCGATTGTACTCATGGTTTTCCCAAGGAAAAGGTGCTCCACTGGAATGAAAGAAAAATAGCTGACTCTGACACAAGGCCCAGCGCTATGTGGGAAGTGGAAGGACACCCATATGCCCAGCTGATGTCTTTAGGAAATGGCTATGGTGGGTGGGGGGTTCAGGGACTAAGAGTGGTTTTCTGTGGCCCAACAACACAGAGGAGACAGTCTTATTAGAGAGAAGAGACATGCCACCAACAGTACCACCTGTAGTTCATCTGTGCAACTCTGAAGAAGCACAGCATTAGACCCTAAGGAAATAAGTTCAAGACTTCTACAGGACTCAAACAGACCTGCTACATTCATCCAGGGCTGAGGCTCAGGAAAGAGGGCACACACGGCTACCTGGATTCAAACAAAGCACTGAGAGTTCATAAGAAAAGACAATGACAGAACACAGGAGAATAAAATACCACACAAATTGCAAGCCAGGTTCCATGCAGCTCAATCCCTTGTTAGACAGTGGTTCACTTCCTAATCTTCCACCTAACATAAAAGGTCCTCCTCCCCATCAGAACAGACCATCTGGGCCTCTGTGGTTTTTAACACACTACACTGTGCATACAACCAAGAAATCACCACTTAAATAAGGAAAAAGAAAATGTAAACAATAATCACAGACAAAAGTGCAAAAAACTTTCAAATAACTGTAGTTGCCACTTTAAAGGAAAGATGAAAATAAAGGAAAAAAATAAAATGAAAAAGATGGAGAACTGCACAGCAGAGTTTTATCTATATTTAAAAATGATGCGAACATTTTAAAACCATAGATGAAATACAAAAAATGAATTTAAATGAAATATAAAAAATGAATTAAAATGAAAGAGTTTGGATAGTTTTAGGATCACAAAATATGGTTAATGTTTAAGAAAATATATTGCTTACTGTGATTTAAATGTTACATAACGTATGCATGTATCAAAACCTCATAGATTATTTCATATATATGTACAATTTTTGTCAATTATAAATAAATAAATAAATAAATAAATAAATATTTCATTAAGCATTCACTGACTGAGCCTGGCAAGGTGGTATACACCTGTAATCCCTGTGACTAACAATGCTGAAACAGAAGGATATAAGTTCAAGACCAGACACAGCAACTTAGTGAGACCCAGACTCAAACTTTTAAAAAGAAAAGGTGGCAGGGGGCGGGGGGCGGGGGGGGGGGGCGCCACTGGGAGTGTACATCAGAGATAAAAGTGCCCCTTGGTTTGATCCTCAATATTCTCCTCCCCGCAAAAAGAAAAAAGAATTCTTAAAGAATTCATTGGGTGACTTGGAAGAACAACAGATATGCAAAGGACAGTATTTGTGAATTCTAAAAGAGTCAATAGAAAATATGAAATTAAAGACTTAGGAGATTAATGGAACAGCAAAACATTTACTTCCCATGGATCAATTTATATCAGAAAAGAATCACTGTAAGAGTTGACTTGGAATTTCTTCAAGGAGGAACATTATCTTTAGATTTTCTCCACAGAATACACCAATAAATATAAGTTGTTGATACATGCATATGAATATCCATACCATGCCACTCAATAAGCACTTCTCTATTCATTCGTTTGTACCTACAATGGACTCTGTAGAATGAGATTAATTTTTATAAATGCAATTGATCCTACCATAATGATAAAATACAAACACAATACAAAACATCTATAGTATATAAACAACATACTAAGTCTTTAGAACTCCATATATAAGCCTCAGAATTGTAACATCTCAATGGTATGTTTACTATTAGTTTCCATCAAACTATTTCCTTCCAATAATAAATATACAGACACAAAAGTTAAAATTTAAAACTCCTTCAATAACAAATGCAATTCCAATGAAAAATACATTTACTAATTATCAAACGTTTTATAGATTTTATTACTTCAAGCAACTATGCAGTCGTTAATAATTGTAATAATAATACTTGCTAGATGTTTTTAATACCTAGAGTATTATGGCCAACTTTATTAAAAAATAAAAACATACTTCAATGCAGTATGTGTGTGTACAGTTGTTCCATGGTACCCATAGGGGAGTGGATCCAGGGATGACCAGAGATATGAAAATCCTCAGATGCTCAAGTCCCTTATCTAAAATGGTACAGTATTTGCATCATGTAACTACACACATCTTCCTGTATACTTTAAGTCATCTCTAGATTAGTTATAATACATAACACAATTACTTGGAAAATAATGACACATAGAAAAGTCTGTATCTGTTTTTTAATGGTGTAATTTTTTTAAAATATTGGGTTGTATCTGCAGATACAGAGGGATGATACACACTATCATACAGAAATGGCAGGATGATTAGCAAAATATCTCCACATAAAATACTTAAAAGTAAAATTGGTGGGGGAGGGGAAAGAAATATGAGTTCAAAAAGAATAATAAGTATAAATTTTCTGACAGTTAAAAAACATGTATTTTTAAGTGAATGATGGGGACATCAATCGTGACATTCACATTCTTTTGCATACATTTTAAGAGGCATGAGATTTATTTCACAATGTAAATTTTTATTCTACACTAGAAATTACATCCTGCCCAACTATTTATACTTAGGACAAAAATGTTTAGGTGTCACTTACAAGCAGGGAGAGCGACAGCACTCTGAAGAACGCTGCTGGGGAACTCAGAACTGCCTGCAGTGCCACTCCCACCGCTCTTCAGAGAGTCCTGGCCCATCAGAACCTTTGCAGGATTATCTGTGGCATGAGGGAGACACACTGCTCCCCATGACTCTCAGACGACTTGTGACCTGGCTGTTGAGTCTGTTTAAAGCACCTGCCTCCACGCGTTTGTCATCACCACAGTGACCACACGTCCGTAAATCAAGGTGAACACACTTGGATCCTGTTTCCCCATGTCTGCACTTTCTATTCCCTCTGCCTGGAATACTCTGATATATTTTTTTCTCATCATTCAAGTTTCTAGCCTAAATGCCTCAGGACACATGGGCTCTCTCTGTATTATTTCTCATAACTACATGTGAGTCTGTAATTGTCCCAAATACAGAGCTGCTTTCCCTAAAAAGTCTGAAAGTCACTTGCCCCTCACCCACCTGCTACTAGTGCAATATCACTCTCTCCACAGCATGTACTGCTTTCCGACTCTCCTTTAGGAACTGAAGCTCCGGGTAAAGAGTGTCTAACTTACTTTTATAGTTTGGATGGGCACCCCCAAAGGCCTGAGTGCTAAGGGCGTGATTTCCAGGGAGGCACTTATCAGAAGGTATGGAACATCAGGAGGTGGGGCCTAATGGGAATCCTCTGGCCAACGTTATGATCTTGAAGGGGACTGTGGGACCCCCAGCTGCTTCCTTTCACTTCTCCTCCTGGTTGAGGAGGTGAGCACTTTGCTCCATCAGGTTCTCCCTAACATGGCCACCCAGCACGCCTACCAGAGGCTCCAAGTCCATTGGTCCATCAATCTTGGATTGGAATCTCCAGAACTTTGGAATCACCAAAATAAATCTCTTTAGAATTATCTCAGGTATTTCACTATAGTAATGAAAAGCTAACGCACTCACCACTCTATTACTAGAACTTAAAACTTGGCAGAATCTCAAAAAAATTTTGGTCAAATTCACAATACCTATGAGATTAACATGATTTAACTGTACCACCAAATTCTGGATGTAAAGAATTCTCCTCTGTCTTTTGACACTTAATCTCATTTAATTTATTCCTAATGAAAATATTCTAAGAAAAATGTTATCTGCCACATCTTTAATTGAGTAACCTGAGTATCAGGGGAGGAGTAATTATGCCAGATATCAGTTGATAAAATGGCAAGGTTAGGGTTAAAATTCAGGTCCTGGGTTTTAATAATCATGTGCTAGATTTCATTCATTATAACATATTATTTCCCTTAATTTTAATTTATTATTTCATTTGATCCTCAACACAGTCACCATGTTCTCATATCAGTTTTACAGCTAATGAATGGAAGACTTAAAAGTCAGAAGAGTCCAGGGAAATGAAGTTACTGAGGGACACAGCTGGCACTCAGGTCTCCAGGCTTCATTCCACAATCCTACATAGGCACAGACTGAAGCAGAGAGTGAAAGTTACTAACACAGTGTCTCAGAGTGACATAAAAGACTGAAAAAAAATACTTGGGTTAACTGGTTATTCTTCAGATGCCAACGTGCCACTGTCAAAAGCTTAGGAGTTTAGAGCATCACAGCTTTCCTCAGATATGATGAAGAATTGGGTTAAGGACATCAGTCATGCTAATGAAAATGTAAGTGGTCCAAAGGAAGTGGGAGGCTGCAGAAGTGGGACCCATATGCCTGTCATCACAGTGCGTCAAGGACAGCCCCTGCTCTGGAGGGTGCAGTCACCCTAAGGATATACCCATTGGCTTGGAGTCTGGGTATATATTAAAAAGTCATTTAAAACTTGGGGTAAGAATCTTAAATGATTCAGAAAGATTTACTTCATTTTAAAAAAACTAGTATCTGTGAAACAGGAAAGTACTTATAATGTATGTATCAATATGGTCTTCAGGCAAAAAAAGAAACAATCACAGTAAATAGGTTGAGATTTCAAGTAGAAGAACTATGATTTTCTCACCACAACACCAGGCCAACTCTTTGTACAATGCTCAAACTGCCTTAAAATAATGACCAATTGCAAACTTAAAAACTGTGAACTGCTAACAAAATCACAGATGCAAGTACTACAAATCTTCTCTGTCCTGCCAGTGTAGCTGGATGCACTGTCGCAGCGTCCTTGCCCTCACCAACTGCTCCCATCAGCAGGAAAGCACTGCTTGGACAACATAAGGTAGGTCTGTATTCCAAAGCACTATCTATTTTAAAGGTACAATTTTTATATTTCTCCTATTTCTTACCACAATAAAAAGTTGTAGGGAAAACAAAAGATAATTATGGTATCCAAAAATCCAATAATGCTAGATTTAACAGTATGCTTATGTTGCAGTCTGCTTCCAAACAATTTGCATTGAAAATGTAAGCAGGTATTTATCTTTATCACTACAACTATAAATAGGAAATTATAAATCACATATTGTGACAGCTCAAGTAGAGATTTCAGGAGCAGAAAGCAGAAAGACTTTCAGCAATACATGACAAATTCAATTATTTATTTACACTTAAATCTCGTAAAAATGTAATCAAATTTTAAAATGCAATCAATGCAGTTTTTTAAATGATATAAAATGATGAAAGACAAGACAATTTTCATTGTAGACATTGTGATCTAAGAGCCTACTTGAAAAGAGAAAGGGAACAACTTTATCATGGTGGATGACTATGTTCTAGAAAGGTCTTTCATCATACAAAAATGCACCGCCTATAATATAACTTCAACATGATGGGAATAGAGGTCATTGTTAAAAGTAAACTGTTGTTCTAAGGCAACTTTTAATTTGTGCACATAATGTAAATTGCTATGGTAAATGCACGTCAGGTCACCAAAATGACGGTAGCTGAATTCAGATGTGACCCAGCAGCCCAGGTGTTCAGGAAAAGTGCTGTTAACAGTGAGGATTGATGATCTAATCAAACTGTCACAGCCAGATCCTCAGCAGGGTGGTTGGAGGGAGGTGGAGGAGGATAATATTCAGAAAGCAAGCACATGCTTAGTGTTACTTTAAATTGATGCTGACATTTTCAATTGTGAAAAGAAATTTTTTCCTAAGTAATATAGGAAACAACTCAGCTAACCTTCCGGAGGATATCAGGTAATCATAGTAGGTTGTTAGGCAAAAGCTAACTTCTCAGAAATGTGAGCACATACAAAAATATAAAATAAAATAATCAGATGTTTTAGAGATTTACTATAGTAATCAACATTTTAATTACTTTCTGTTTTCTTAGATGTACAGTACTACTGCAATAGTCTTTACATGTACAAAGCAATATTTTTTGCCTGATACTTATATTCACTGGTGAAAAATTCCTACAAGAATACAAATAATCAAGAGTCACATGCTAATAAATGTAAAACTTCTAACATCACATGTTATTGAGAATAATTAATATGTCACATGGCACAAATACAAAAATGTGATAGTATAGTCATTAAAAAAAAACCTGGGGCTGGTTTAGCTCAGTTGGTAGAGTGCTTGCCTTGCAAGCACAAGGCCCTGGGTTCAATCCCCAGCACCGCAAAAAAAAAAAAAAAAACCTGAAATATTCAGGTGTTTTAATTTTGTCTTCTTTGGTGCTAGGATTCGAACCCAGGGCCTCACACATGCTAGGCACAAATTACCACTGAGCTACACCCCCAATCCCAAGAGGGTTTCTGTTGTAGGTTTTAATTAATTGATGATGGAAATTTTAAAAACCCAAGTATCTAATTTTTAAATAACTCTTCCTCCCAGAAAAATTAACAGACTGGTCTATACATGCGTGATGACTGACAAATAATTCAAAATATACAAAGAGGTATTACTAATTTTTTTTCTTTCAGACAGTAAAATACGTCCAGCTTAAACTGAAAAAAGTTTTGAGCCAGTATTTCCAGTGCAGGTTACATCAGTTTTTAAAAGTGCTCACAAAGACTTTGGACCTACACATTCCTGTTATTCTGTATTCTTGGCAATGTCTTAAGCTTTCGATATGCAACCTTTACTCTGCAGCCAAGGACAATCAAGTTTGTTAAATTGCTTCATGTTTCCAAGGCATGCTATGAAGTAGTCTCATGAAAATTTTTCGCCCCGTCATTCCTGACCTTTTGCAAACCATGCTGCAGTATGTATTAATATTGATAAAAAACACATTATCTCTGTCATTCATGACAGACAAACAGACCCAAGGTAACATAACAGTGTCCCTGCATCTTAAGACACATAAATATGACAAAAGTAAAAACACCAAACTTTCTTGTTCTGTGGAATGAGAATAAGCTTATACATTTTCTGGTAAGGTTGATCCACACTTTGAAATCTGCCTTTAAAGTTGTTCTAATGAAATCTAAGGAGATATTAAAGAAACTAGAAACTACATAAAGCAATTCAGAAAAGACTTAACTATTCCTAATATAAGGAAAATATTTTTCACTCAAAAATTAACACTTTGCATCCTTAATGATATAAAATCAATTTTGAGATTTTGTTTTCTTTTTCTTTTTTCTTTCTTTTTTTTTTTTTTTTTTTTTTTAGTATCAGGGAATTGAAGCCAGGAGCATTTGAACCCATTGAGCCACATTCCCAGTCCTTTCTATTTTTTATTTTGAGACAATTTCACTAAGTTGCTTAGGGCCTCACTAAAATGCTGAGGCTAGTCTTCAAATTGCAACTCTCCTGCCTCAGCCTCCTAGCCACTTGGATTACAGGCATATGCCACTACACCTGGCAACACTTTCAATTCTTTACAAAGAAAAACCCCATAGACACTCTCAATGCCCAAGGATTAGGAAACCTTTTCCAGGCAGTGAAAAGTATCCAGGGTTTCACCAACCTAGGCAAGTCTGGCAGCAGCACATCATAAGCCAGAGGGCAGGGATGGAGAGAATCCACAGGAAGGGCCACACTGTCAGCTGGAACAGCCTCCCACCTTCACAGAGCTGCTCCAGACTCTCACAAGAGCACACTTACCCTGGCTCAGGACTGGGTGGAGCATGTCAATGCAGGGCAGTTTCAGAGCTTTCATTTAGCTTGATGGGTTGACAAAAATGGCTAAAAATTATGGGGTGGTTGAGATGGGCTTAGCCCTCACTAAACTATCACTGGGAATCAATAAAAATCTGAAAATATATATTTTTTAAAAGAAAACATTATGCCAATTCCAAAAGTTGTAATTATTAAGTAACATATAGCTTGAAATATGTTAGAATTCCCGCACATTGACAAAGCTAAAAAAAAAAAAAAAGAAAAAGAAAAACAACCAGAAAAACCCCCTATCTTTCCATTAGTTGGCTGAGCATTGATATACATTAAAACTAGTAGACATAAAACACATGGAGTATAAAGGACTGGTTTACGTGTGTTTCTCTTCTACATAATTATTATTCAAAATTTCAAATAACAATATTTCACAAAATTTTCTATCAAAACATTTTTCACAAAAAGGGAATGATTAACAGAATTTCAGAACTGACTTGGAGCAAAGCAAATCAGAATTTCTTTGAAAATTTACATTTTTAGTATTTCCTACAAATTTTGGATTTATTTTAATATAAAAATAATATTCTCCCCACTTGCTTCAAAGTGTACAACAAAATGATTACAATGCACTGCTGGCAGAAGCATAAAGTGGAAGACTGACCACATTGTTGCCTTCACCACAGTAATGCCAGTTGTGGAATTTACACTACAGAAATAACTTGGAAAAGATTTAGATATATCATTGTTTACAAAGTAAAAAGTAGTATAAATGCCCATTAACCAGGAAATTGTGATATCATGATACATACAAACAATAGATCATTAGGCCATTAAAAGTAAATAAACTGACAAGAAATAATGTCCATAACTTATGGACTAACAAATCAAGCTGCATAACACTGTGTGCATGTGGGTGTGTGTGTGTGTGTATGTGTGTGTGTGTGCGTGTGTTGAGCACTGAGAGATATTCTCACTGAGGGACATTACAAAAAGATAAAAAAGTGACTATCTTTGTACTTTGTATTTAAATAGGTTGATCCGATTTTTAACAAATATAAAATATTTTATTTTATTAAAGCAACTCTGACATGAAATGAGAAAAAAGAAAATGGCTATACAGCATTTGTAAGGAAGATCAATTTCTACCAGCAAGGTCATGTGATCCATATTTGGAAGGCACTGCATACTTTGAAGACTATGGAATGTTTATTGTCTATATAGAGTAATTCACATCCCTCTCCTGTCATTTCCACAAGGAGCAGCACAAATTAAGAGGAAACTGGAAGGAGTCATAGTGCTCACCACTGCCACAGGCGGCGCCTCCACGTGAAGCACACAGGCCGACGTGGGTCTGCATCTACCACACTGTGACACTCACAGGCAACAAAGGGAGTGAATCAACACACCTAACTATATCTCTGCCACCTGTTATGAAGTTCTGGTCAAAATATTAAATGGAATCTTAACCATAGGATGCAACAATCTATACTACAAGTGTAATATGTGTACCTGGTTTTCATTTTTATAATACAATTGAGTAATACTTAGAAAGTATGATTAACATCTTATATTTTTTAGCTACACCATCATTTATCATATACTAGATAAAAACAGTAAAAACTGTAGTTAAGGGTTGATAATCTAAATAACTTATATATGTAATATATAAACTATTACTTCCAAGTGTTTAAATGGGAATTATAATGAAATATTACTAAAAGTATGAACTGTTTATTTTCTAACTTGTTTTAATGAAAGAACAAAGGGAAACACA